>NC_041059.1:31043104-31367681 GCF_900634775.1 Gouania willdenowi
GTCCTTAAGAGGAGCTGGAAAGTCACCAGATTTAGCGTGAAAGTCATTAAGTTGGCAACACTGAACAATTTGTTCTCGGAACCGTGGCTTTGTCAAATGGCTGGCTGTGATTGGCTTGATCACCATTCAATCAATCTACCTGAACCAATACATTTTCAACAATGAATCTCTCTGTAAAAAGTGAGGGGGGTGATTTTTTTATTTTTATGAAAGTGCGGGTGTCCCCCACAGGGCCTGGTCACATGATAAAAACTGATTAGTCAAAGAAAACTCTTTGCAAAATAGTCATATTTTACTTGACATTTACACTCATAAAAAATGTAATTAGGAACCAACATTATCACAGCAATAAAATAGCAGCTCAAAATTACACTTACTTACTCACTTACCCTACAAGGGTAGTTAATTATGTTATTTAAATATTAACAACAATAAGCATAACATTATACTATGCAGTTCTCACGTGAAGTATTCTGTATATCAGCATGCAATAACTGATGCAGTGACAACATAATGTTCGCTGAAGAATAGCAGGCACTGTCTGAGTAATGTGTGAAATGGAAACAGACCGTTGGTCATCGTGACAAGGTTGTCACAAAAACAGATGTGGTCCAGTACAGCCATCGCTATCTTGGTGCATTATTGATTGCACCATAAACCCAACACAGTCAACAGATTTTAATTAAAAAAAAACTGAGAGATATACACAAGACAAGCTGCTCACAAATTGTCTTACTATTTGACCCTGTTTAGAATCAGAATTTTGCCTCAGCTGGCAAAATTAGTTTTTCTTGAAAACTGGTATTACTCTGTGTAAAAGTTTATGTTTCACAATGGCTTTATTCAGTAAACATATATTATTTAAACCTACTGCACAGAAGACTGTCAAATTACTCACAGTGATTGTTCCTCCTGATTTGTCTATTTAATGTCACTCAATTTTTAAATGTAAAGTATTTAAATTAGGGCTGTCTATCGATTAAAAAAATAGCAAATTAATCACACAAATTTCTATAGTTTAAGCTGCCGTATGTAGAATTGTGAGACTTGTATAGAAATAACCACGCTCCCCACCTCATCTCCCTGTTTCTAAACCTATCGTCCCCTACAGGTATCCTCGTGAACGGGCACAACTGTTGAACTTCCAGCTAGAGTCCAACTTTCTATACCTAGAGGTAATGTGGTTTGCTTTTTTCTATTAAGATTAAAGGTGTTACAGAGATAAATGGAGGTTCCTCCGGGTTGCAGGAGGAATAGATGGGACCATATTGGTATCCTAGATCCTGCTGATGACCCTGCAGATTAATGCAATAAAAAAAGCTTCAACTCTGTCATCTTGCAGGGCGTAGTGGACCACAAAATGAAATTCTGGGACATCAGTAGTGTTGTGGTGGTCAAGACCGGTCTTGGTCTCGAGACCGGTCTCGGCTTGTCTCGGTCTTGGTCTTGACTCGTCTTGGCTCCCGAAAGTCTTGGTCTTGTCTTGGTCTCGGTGCATTCTGGTCTCGGTCAAGTCTTGGTCTCGGATAGTGTGGTCTTGAACACAACACTAGACATCAGTGTTGGCTGGACAGGTAAAGTCCACAATGCTAGAGTTTTGGCTAACTCTGCTCCGTTTAGTCGAGGCTAAAATGGCTCACTGTTTCCAGGCTGGGCTGATACATTGGAAGGTGTGGATGTGCTTCTTGTCATTCTTGGTGATGCTGCGTACCCTCTCCTGCCTTGGCTAATAAAACCGTATCAAGATGGCAGAGGCTTAACTATCGACTAGGTCAGGCTAGGATGACTGTTGAGAGGGTTTTCAGCCACATCATCTCAGCATGTTGTGCTTTACAAAACGTTTGTGGAATTCACAATGAGGAATGGGTAGATTCTCCTGAAGATGATGATTCGCGCAGGCTGAGCGAGAGAATTATCAGGCCAATCACGGTCACCACATCGAGAGATGCACTGTGTGCCTATTTGTATAAAGCTTTATATTTAATTTTCCCAGTGAATTTGTACATGTAAAAATAGTGCATTCGACATTTGTTTGTATTGTTTCTGAAAAGTTTTCCGATAAGTTCCTATTACCTTTCCATTCATATCAACGTTTTGTAATAGAGATTAATTGGACAGTGAATAACACTTATTTATTGTTGACAACAAAATTGTATAAAATCTAATCTGTATACAATTAACTGTAGGAATTTAGAGATTTCTTTTTACACTTTGTTTGAAAAAAGTACAATAACTTATGGGCAATAACCAGTACACTAACTGTTGTGTACGTGCCACCCCAGTACCCGTTGTGACTGTGGGTTTTACGACCGTATAACATCAGAGCTGTTGGAAAAGACAACGGGGTTTTACGGCACGCAGGGGTGGGTGTGCTAGTGTGTTTTGTGTGAGGCACAATAAAGTTCTTCAGCAGCTAACGGGTTGCAATTTGTAAGTTACTTACATAACATTGGCGACGAGGATGGGATTTCTGTTCCCACCTCTCTCTCCGTTTCTGGCCCTGCCCGGCGACCCGTCCGTGCCGTGGACTCGCTGGCATGAATTGTTTGAGACATTCATCACGGCCATGGGGCTAATGGATGCTAGCAACGAGCGGCGCAGAGCGATGCTCATTCACAACCTGGGCAGCGAGGGACAGAGGATCTTCCGGACTCTTGGACCCGCCGCTACATACGACGAGTGTGTCACACGGCTGTCGGCACACTTTGCTGCTCCTCAGAACGTCATGCTTCGGCGGATAGTCTTCCGACAGCGCATACAGCAGGAGGGTGAGTCCGTTCACCATTACGTGGCTGATTTGAGGGGCTTGGCAAGCCCATGCAAATTTGGGCAGCTAGAGGAGGAGCTAATAAGAGATCAGCTGGCTGAACACACCAACAACCCCAAACTCAGGGAGAAGCTACTAATGTCCCCTGATGATTTGTCCCTGACTAAGGCTATCAATATGGCATTCCAGCTGAAGTCTGCAGCCTCATTTACAGCAACACTAGTGAAGCCCAGCCATCTCACCTCACCATCCACCCTCATGGCACTGACTATTTCACTGCCAGCTGTACATCCTCGCTCTGAGTCACCCAAAGACAGTTTTGAGGTTAACTTTGCTGGGCACCAAAACACTACACTACGCCAGGCTTGTGGCAACTGTGGCTCGCCATCGCACACCGCTAGAGCTCCAGTCTGTCCTGCTAGGGGTCAGAGATGTCGACGCTGTGGAAAAAATAATCATTTTGCTAAAGTCTGCCGCTCTGCCCCTACTGAGAGCACATCATCATATTCACCCAACCAACGGGTACCGACAACCATTCATTCGGTGAGCTCCACCTCTCGGCCGTTTAGATGGTGCACAGTGGAGCTGGAGGGGGTGTGCCTGCCGTTACTGCTGGACATGGGTGCCTCCCGCTCACTCCTAAACGCTGCCACTGTCCGGCGGCTTTTCCCACATCGGACTCCCAATGCAGGTGCTGAGGACCCGTACGGTTATGGACATTCTAAAATTGGCATTTTGGGCACGATCGACCTCCCTGTCTGCTATGGGACCAGGACGCTCCCATTGTTTACCTTTCAGGTTTCCCAGCATGGGGCGAACCTCATGGGCCTGGACCTGTTCCTCGAACTTGGCTTCTCACTGCTGGACAACACGGGGTCCGCAATCATGTCTGTGGGCTCACCCTGGCAACAACGGTGGCCTTCTCTGTTCAACGGCCTGGGCTGCCTCACGGCCTTTAATCACCAGCCCCTTCTCAGGACTGACGTGCACCCTGTCATTCAGCCACTACGCCGCCTTCCCCCCACCCTACGTGATGACGTTACCGCCAAACTTCAAAAGCTCCTGGACGCAGGCATAATTGAGAGGGTGGATGCCTCACCTTGGATTTCCAACCTGGTGGTGGCTAAGAAAAAGTGTGGGGGGCTCCGCCCATGCATCGACCTCAGGGCAGTAAACAAGTCAGTGATCCCGGACAGGTACCCACTGCCGACAGTAGAAGAACTGTCAGCCAAGTTCTATGGCTCCTCTGTTTTTTCCAAACTTGACCTCCGCCAGGGGTATCTACAGGTCCCACTGCACCCTGACAGCCGCAACCTGACCACATTTGTGACCCACATTGGGGTTTTTCGCTACACTCGCATGCCCTTTGGCCTCAGCTCGGCCCCCAGCTGTTTCCAAAAAATCATGTCCACAATTTTCGCTTGCATCCCAGGTGTGGTCATAAATCTGGACGACATTGTGGTGCATGGTTCAATGTCGACGGAGCATGACGAGCGTTTGGCTAAGGTGCTTAACGTTCTAGCCAGCCATAACCTCACACTCAATGGGGAAAAGTGCACCTTTGCCGCTTCAGCCATCGAGTTTGTGGGATTTCACCTTAATGCCACTGGCATCAGCCCAATTCATTCAAACGTGGCAGTGGTGCAGCAGCTTGCAGAGCCTTCTTGCCCAGCCCAACTAGCTTCATCCCTGGGGATGGCAGCCTATTACCTGCGCTGCCTTCCCCACTACTCCTCAACCACCGCACCACTGAGAGAACTTCTGAAAAAAGACGCACCCTGGGTGTGGACGCCGGCATGCTCTGCTGCTGTCTGCCGGCTCAAGGCTCAGCTCACTGGCACACTTCGACCTGAACAGCCCCACCATCCTGACCTGCGATGCCTCTAACACGGCCGTGGGGGCCGTGCTGTCCCAGATCCAGCTGGGCACGGAGCGGCCAGTTGCATTCGCCTCCCGGTCACTCACCTCGGCAGAGCAGAAATATTCGGTGGGGGAGCGTGAGGCACTCGCCTGCATCTGGGCGTGCAAACGCTGGCACATGTATGTTTCTGGGCGACACTTCACGCTTCGGACTGATCGCCATGCCCTCACAGCCCTACTTTCCACGGCTGGGTCAGGGCACAAACCGCTGAGGATCCACTGTTGGTCGGAGAGGCTGCAGCGTTATGACTTCACCACTTTATTCACTCCGGGTAGGGACAATGTAGTGGCTGACTTACTGTCACGGGCTACTGCTGACACCATACCTAACCCCGACCCGGACACAACCGAACCTGAACTGGTGAACATGCTCCATGGTCCTCTCCAGGCCACAGTCTCCCTTCTGGACCTCCAGCAGGCTTCAGAGGAAGATCCTGTCCTTTCACAGCTCTGCACCTTTATCCGGGGGGGCTGTCCCTCGACTGTCCCAGAGCAGCTGGTGCCTTACCACCGAGTCAGAAACAATCTGTCCTGCTGGAACACTGTTTTTGTCTCCCGTGGACTGTGCACAGTTGTTCCCAAGAGCCTGAGGCCCCGTGTCCTGGCCATGGCCCACGAGGGACACCTGGGCATCGTGAAAGTAAAACGTCGCTGCAGGGACCTGGTGTGGTGGCCAGGTATTGACCGTGACATAGAGTCGATGGTGAAAGATTGTGCAGCTTACCTGGTCAGCGGGAAGACTGGTCCACCACCGTCGCCACCACTGCAGCCCCTACAATAGCCCACTGCGCCCTGGGAGCACATCCTGATGGATATTTGTGGGGAGCTCCATGGCGTCCCTCACCACCAGCGGTTCCTTCTGGTCACCTACGATCTCCACTCAAAGTGGCCAGAAGTTCTGGCAGCGGGGTCCATCACGACTCGGGTGGTCACCGACTTCCTCGCCTCCCTGTTTTCTCGCTGGGGTATCCCTACCACCATTACGACGGATAATGGCCCACAGTTCATATCAGCGGAATTTTCAGCTTTTCTTGAGGGCCAGGGAATAAAACATATTCGCACAGCTTTCTACCACCCCGAGGCAAATGGGGGGGTTGAAAGATTCAACCAGACTCTGAAAAATGGGATCAGAGCTCACTTGGCTGATGGCCTGTCTTTCTCATCTGCGCTGCTCAGCACCCTATTGCACTATAGGGCGAGTCCACACTCTACCACCGGCAGCTCTCCGGCACTCTTGATGATCAGGCGGGAGCTCCAGCTTGCCCTGGATCGACTGCGGCAACCTGCGGTTCTGCAATTAACTGCAACTGGTTATTCTATTGATTTCCGGACCCGAGCCCTTCAGAGCCAGTGGAATGCCGCTGCCCAAACGGATGCTTATCTCCTGGGTCTGAATGACTACATCAAAGATGAGCTGGTTTCCCATGACCTTCCCTCATCTCTTGATAAATTGATAGAGCTTGCCACCAGATTGGATGGTCGTATCCAAGCCCGACGGCAGGAAAAGAGGCACAGAATTCCTGAGCGACTTCCTGTTCCACGACCACGTCCTCCAGTAGATGTAAATAACTCTCCGGCTCCTCACAATGGTGGTCCCGAGCCTATGCAGGTGGGCTGAACCAGCCTTTCGCCAGAGGAGCGAGAACATCGTCGCCAGAGAAATCTCTGCCTTTATTGTGGAAAGCCCGGCCATTACGTTTTCAGATGTCCGGTAAAAGGGGCACGCTCATCAGTAGTAAGGGGAGTACTGATGAGTCTTTCCTCCACACCATCCCCTATCAAACGACCCCACTTCCAGGCTCGCCTGTTGCTCAAACGTGGTACTCACACCCTGGCTACTTTGATAGATTCAGGCTCTGATATTTGCCTTTTGGATGAAAACCTGGCCCAACAATTAGAGATCGAAAGCGTTCCTCTTCCAGCATCTGTTCCTGCTAATGCTCTAGACGGCAGACTCCTGGGTACTATCACACATCGCACAGTTCCTGTTCATCTGGTACTGGCTGGCAGGCACCATGAGACTGTCCAGTTTCACATCCTGAAGACTCCACAACATCCTGTTATTCTGGGGTTCCCTTGGCTTCTCCGACATAACTCGCATATCGACTGGTCTACGGGTTCCTTTATTAGTTGGAGTCCGTATTGCCATCAGATCTGCCTGAAACAAGCTATACCAGCTCTACTACGCAGTGACACCTCTGGTCCTCCATCTGATCTACAAGGGGTGCCAGAGGAGTATCATGATCTCCAAGAGGTGTTCAGTAAGACTAGGGCTACCTCACTTCCTCCACATCGTTCGTACGATTGTAGCATTGACCTGCTACCTGGAACATCACCTCCTCGTGGTCGTATTTACTCCCTGTCAGGACCTGAAAGAGAAGTAATGGAAAAGTATGTCAACGAGTCTCTGGCTGCAGGCTTAATCAGGCCCTCCTCATCTCCCGCTGGAGCAGGTTTTTTCTTTGTTGAGAAGAAAGATAAGACGCTAAGGCCGTGCATCGACTACAGAGGGCTTAACAACATCACTGTCAAGAACCGCTATCCTCTTCCGCTCATCTCATCAGCATTTGAACTCCTGCAGGATGCGGTCATTTTCACTAAACTTGACCTACGCAATGCTTACCATTTGGTCTGAATTCGGGAAGGGGATGAGCGGAAGACTGCTTTTAACACTCCTACTGGACACTACGAGTATCTGGTTATGCCATTCGGTCTCACCAATGCTCCTGCAGTTTTCCAGGCCCTGGTTAATGATGTTCTCCGTGACATGTTAAACCAGTATGTTTTTGTTTATCTCGACGACATCCTGATTTTCTCAAGGTCCAAGGAAGAACACGTTCATCACGTCCAATCCGTCCTGCAACGCCTGCTTGCAAACTCACTCTTTGTCAAGGCAGAAAAGTGTGAGTTCCATACCCCATCTGTTGCTTTTCTTGGTTATGTCATTGGTCAGGGAAGCATTTCCATGGACCCCTCCAAGGTAGAAGCAGTTGCGTCCTGGCCTGTTCCTTAGTCCCGTAAAATGTTACAGCGCTTCCTTGGGTTCGCAAACTTTTACCGAAAGTTCATCCGGGGTTACAGTTCGGTTGCTGCTCCACTCACAGCACTTACCTCCTCCAAAGTACCCTACAGGTGGTCTTCAGAGGCGGAGGAGGCCTTTAAGTCACTAAAGAAGCGTTTCACCTCTGCCCCCATTCTTAGGGTTCCGGATCCTGAAGGGCAGTTTGTGGTGGAAGTCGACGCTTCTGATGTAGGTGTGGGGGCGGTTTTGTCTCAACGAGCACCTGATGATCAGAAGCTGCACCCCTGCGCCTTCTACTCTCGACAGTTAACATCGGCAGAGAGGAACTACAACATTGGTAATCGGGAACTGCTGGCAGTTAAATTGGCCTTGGAGGAGTGGAGACACTGGCTCGAAGGCAGCAAGGTGCCATTTCTGATATGGACAGATCACAAGAATCTGGAATATCTTCAGTCTGCAAAACGCCTCAACTCTTGGCAGGCCCGGTGGGCTCTGTTTCTCACTAGGTTCAATTTCACTCTGTCCTATCAACCTGGTTCTCGCAACACTAAGCCGGATTCGCTGTCCCGCCAGTTCTCCACCTCGGAAGTCTCCACTGCAGAACCCGAGACAATCCTGTCCAACTCCCACATGGTTGCCATCCTCACATGGGACGTGGAGGAATGGGTCAAAGCTGCTCTGGAGGACAGTCCTGGACCCAGCACCTGCCCTGACAACCTTCTCTTTGTTCCTCAACATCTCCGGTCGGATGTTCTGCAATGGGCCCACAGTTCTAAACTCACATGTCACCCTGGTATCCAGCGGACTAAGGAGTTCCTGCGGCAAAGGTTTTGGTGGGCTTCCCTGGATGAAGACACCAGAGATTTTGTCAATTCCTGTCCTGTATGCAATCAGTCAAAACCTACACACCAAGCACCTGCTGGACATCTTCATTCCCTACCTGTTCCTCATCAACCTTGGTCCCATATATCCCTTGACTTTGTTACCGGCTTACCTGCTTCTGACGGACACACCACCAACCTGACAGTTGTTGATCGTTTTAGTAAGATGGCTCATTTCATTCCTCTTCCTAAACTTCCATCGGCGAAGGAGACCGCCCAACTTATGTTGCTAAATGTTTTTCGTCTGCACGGACTACCTACTGATATTGTCTCGGATCGGGGCCCACAATTCACCTCCATTTTCTGGCGGGAGTTCTGTTCACTTCTATGAGCCACTGTCAGCTTGTCATCAGGATACCATCCTCAATCAAATGGCCAAACCGAAAGAATTAACCAACAGATGGAAACCATTTTGCGTTGTATGGCTTCCAGAAGTCCGTCCTCCTGGTCCCAACAGTTACTGTGGGTCGAGTACTCGCATAACACTCAGCAAAGTACGGCCACAGGCCTTTCACCATTTCAATGTGTGTATGGGTATCAGCCACCCTTATTTCGATCCCAAGAGAAAGAAGCATCTTGTCCATCTGTTCAGGCCTTCATCAAACGCTGATACAGGACCTGGAAACAGGCACGAAAAGCCCTGCTCCGTTCAGCACATCGTTACTCTGCTTCTGCTAATCGCCGCCGCTCTGAGGCTCCTGTATATCAAGTTGGCCAGATGGTTTGGCTTTCCACAAAGAATCTCCCTCTTAGAGTTAAGTCCAAGAAACTCGCTCCAAGGTTCATTGGTCCTTTTGAAATCGAGAAGGTGGTCAACCCTGTGGCTGTGCGCCTCAAGTTACCCAGGGCCATGCGTATTAATGCCACTTTCCATGTCTCGAAGGTTAAACCTGTCCATGAAAGTCCTCTTGCTCCCGCCCTACCTCCTCCACCACCAACGCGTCTGATTGATGGGGAACCGGCATACATGGTTCGACGCCTTCTCCGTTCCAGGCGCCGTGGCAGAGGACTCCAATACCTAATCGACTGGGAGGGGTATGGTCCTGAGGAGCGATGTTGGATACCTGCCAGGTTTATCTTGGACCCGCGTCTCATTCGAGCCTTCCATGAGCAGCATCCGGATCAACCTTCGGCGGCCGTCACTGCTTCTGGCCAATCTGGTTCTGGGGTGCCTTCTGTCCTTCCTCCTGCGGCCTTGGATGACCAGCTGGACAACAGTGGTTCTGTGGAGGAATCGAGTGGTGGCTCTTCTGTCTGTTCGGAGGGTGGTTCGGGGGATTCTGAGGAGTTCTGACCCTCCATCGTGTTCCCCTCCTCCCTCCCGGTGTGGTGTTTGCTGTTGGGACGGCAGGAGCCGTCCCTTGAGAGGGGGGTTCTGTCATGAGTCTGCTTATTTAGTCACTCCCTGTTCCTTGATTTTGCCTGTTCCTGTCCATGTTTTCCTGCCTGCCCAGTTTTTCTGCTCTCCACAGCTGCTCCTCATTCCCTCGTCAAGTCGGAGGAGGTTATATATACTCCCTCAGTTCAGTCAGTCTCTTGCTAGATTGTCAACCTGTGAAGAGAGACTTTCAAGCTCATTCAAATTATTGAGAGTTCCTGATTCTGATTGCAAAGTGGGGAATCTGTGTTCCTTTAATAAACAAATCCGATTGGGGAATATTTCAGTTATCCTCCTTGTTTTGTTTGGGGCCCGTTTATTCAGTCTGTTAGATATTTCAGTTTCTTCCTACTCCTTCCTGCGTTGCATTTGAGTTCTTCTGTATACCTGTGATACTTTTCGCGATATAAAGTTACCACATTCAGCCTCTTCTAGTTGCATACTTTACTGGATTTGTCTTGCAGGAATTAAAAAAATACTTCCTTTTACTGCATACGTATGAAAAACTTGAATCTAATGCCATTGACATAAACTTTTTCTTTGGCGGGACTTTAAGGAGGAAATCCATTCAACACATTCCACAGTGGAACCCCAAATCTCTGCTACAAACATGTTCCCATTGATTCTCTCACAGAAATAATTGCTTCAAATAATCTCACCATCTGGATGTCGAGGTCCATACATACGGGGTGGCTTGCATAGCAGTAGTTAAGGCTTATTTAAATAGCAATGCTCCTTTGATGCAGAGAGAGAGAAAGGTGAGGCCTGCCAGGGAGACTGAAAAGACAATGACAAAGACCACCATCTGCTCCTTGTCTTTCTTGTCAGCGACTTTGTGTGGCAGAGTTTACAATACTCAATTCCAACTGCAGACCACTGGAATGTTATTGAGTGGAATGAGAAGATGGAATAAAGCAAATAGAAAGTCCAAAGAGTCAAAACAAGGCATTCTCCAGATCACACAGTCTAATGAAACTCAATTTTTGACTCTGATGTTTGATGAATGCATGTGAAACATTCATGAAGAATTAAAAAACCCATTGGGCATTTTATTAAGGAATTGTTTAAGTTATGGATATGTTGTTAGTTACACATAAATCATACTGTAATTCAAGTTTTAAGGCACTCTCAAAGCTGAGATTTCTCTGAGTGTTTGGGAGAATAAAGGTAATAGTGCAAATAAATAATGTGACATTGGCCACGGTTACATTTTTAATCTGAAATTAATTATTACAAATTAAATTATTCGTAATTAAAGTATTCTACGTCGTGTTTACAGGGAAATTGTAATTCCAAATTGAGGTTTACATGGAAAACAGGTTTATTCAGCTTTATTCAATTCCGCTTTAAGTCTGGGGGTTGTGAAAAGTTCTGATTGGACAGGGGGCAATCGTGACCTATTATCTATCGGGATAAAACGCACAACAAACCTTGTCTTTTTGGCTACAACATAGAAGACTACATGAGAACTATTCTCACTTTTAGTTTGATTGTAGTTCTGAAGCAGCAGCTCGACAATAAAACTTTCGTCCCCTGAGCAGGAGAAGGAGATAGAGCAGCAGACAAGGGAGGCAGATGACGTACTTTGGTTAATCAAAGCCAGTATTATTTAAGATTCAGTATTATACTATATTTCACCCATCTCCATTTGTTTTAAGAACCCCAACAACATAGTATTTAAGGATTATTTTCCCAAACCCTCCTGTTTTCTGGAGTTTTAGCCTCTGATAAGTCACTTTCATGACGCTTTTAAAACCGGCTATTTTGGGGCCTTTGTGCATATGCATGAGTGGGCGTGTCTGTAGACACAGACTTCATGCCTCCCTCTTGGAGAGGGTGATCACTATTCATAGCGATTTTCTTTTGCCATCCACACACTCTTGTTATTGTTTTTAGCCAAAAAACTGCACATTACAGTAAAACACATGGCTATTTAGGCGGCTATTGTGATAATGAGTCCGACAAACGCTGCTTGATGGAGTGTTTATCACATAAGAAGCAGATTCTGTCAGCTGTTTCAAACTTTCACCAGAGCTGCTATGTCTTTTTCTTGTCATCCTCACCTCTACTGACAACAAGAAGAGACAATTTAAGACAATAGTCCACTGTTTTGTCCAACTGCTGGGTTGCAATGGGTCACAAACACCATAGCGGAGTTTGAGATTCTTGCCAGGGCGGGATGCAAAAAATAAATAAATTAAAATGTCTCGAGTATAGGATCACAAATAAGGAATGAAAACAAATGTACCAATATAACAGTTTTTATCATTATTATTTCCAGTGTTGGGACTAACACGTTATTAAGTAACGCATTACAATAACTACGTTATTTTTTGCGGTTTTGAGTACTTAACAAATTACTTTGTCAAAATCAGTAACGCGTTACTGCGATTTCAACAGGCTCGTTACTTCACGTGCATCACTCAGGACTGCAGAACCTGATCTGATCGGTAGTCCTTAGCCCGCACCAGAGGCAGAGTGGCCAGAGCCGTGGGCACCTGCGGCGGGAGCTGGCGTAAAAACAGCTGAATGAAGAGGAACAAGGTGTCGCCTGATCACAGCAGCGAATAGTTTTTACTTGATTTTATTTTGTGAATCTTTTCATTTTATATCACAGTTTTTTATCATTTCCTAGCCACTGTGTTTTTGGGAGGGAGGAAACAGAACGTTTTGAACTTTGGCCCTCTGAATGAGGCTAAAGGAATATATATCACCATAGAAAAACCATTATAAAGTTATTTTTTCATAATACTGCGCCTTTAAACCAAAAATTGGCATACAGTTTTAACCACTGCTCCAGATAGCTAATATACTGTATGAGGTATTAGCTTAAAAAAAGGGGTAAACGCTGCCATTTCTTCCTGTAAACCAATGGGAAACGTTACATTACAAATGTAATGTTGAAAACTTTCCAAATATTTAAAATGGTCAATAATACTCTCCAGATTTTGAACAGGTAAAACCGCTGTGAAAATGTACCTGTGTTGCTGTCATCGCTTTCTTGTTCTTCTTCTACATTTTCAGCAGACAAGGGGGCATAGTAATACGCGGAATCACATTTTTACCATTTTCACTTGCCAAAAACATCACTGTTAGGTTGGTAATTTCCCGTAGGAGTGAATGTGAGTGTGAGTGGTTGTCTGTCTGTGTTGCCCTGCGATGGATTGGTGCCCTGTCTAGGGTGTACTCCCACCTAAGGCCCAGTGTGAGACAGGCACCGGCAGACCCCCGCAACCCTGAAATAGGACAAAGCGGGTCTGGAAATGGATGGATGCCGTAGTAACAGCCTACATCATGAGACTAGAGTTTGCGCTTAATTCTGACCTCAATCAGGGTTTTGAATGGTGCCTCATTATAATGTAGCAACAATGCAGGTGTAATGTTATCTTAACTTTTTGTTCCTTTTATTTTTATGTGTCTTTCTTTATCTTGCTGCATTTTGTTCTTATTTAATGTCTGCATGTTTTAATCTCTGTAGGTCCTGTGTAAAATGGGTATGTGGAATGGATATGGCGTGTTAGCAGCTTATTTGTGCAGCTTGGAGTCCAAAAGACTACGGGGACAATAAAGTGTTTTATATTGTATCGTAATGTAGTTTGTTGATCCTACATTTTTTCAAAGTAATTCAAGTATTTGCATTTATTTGCATATTTAATACAACTTCTTAAGTATCATTGATCTGATGTAGATCTGTGACTTAAAAACAAACAGTTCTCTTTTTGTTGCCTTTAGAGGAAGACTTGAATCATTAAATATGTATCAAAAGAGAGAGGGAAAAAAAATGCACAATGGCACATAAGAAGGTCCACCATAAGCAGCAGCATTTCCCCAACTGAACCATTTCAGACACAAACAACTCATATTATGCTTGAAAAGTGTTATAAAGCACTATCTCTCCTGCATCTTTGTAATGCATTATTCACTTCCAGTTGCCAAGAGGAGACTCTGGAGAATGGCTAAGAACCCTCTGCAATATTTATGGAGCATGCTGCAGTCAGTGCTGACACACACACGCACGCACGCACGCACGCACACACACAAAATCCTATCCTACCTTTGCCGTTGTTGCCAGAATCTCCATACTTTTGTTGATTAAGAGCATAAAACACTATACAGTAAACATTACACGATTGCTTTCTCCACAAACTTTGGCTGTGTTGGAATTGGCACACTAATGTACTATACTACAAACTCAATGGGCATATACTGTCTACTATATACTATATAAGTATGATTAGGATGATGATCGTTCCCATTGAAGTATACTTCCGAGTTTCCCAAGATGCATTTCGAACCTACAGCGACAAAAACCTGAGAAACATACTGAGGCCTAAAGAAAGTTCTGAAAGCATTATAAGCAAGAGAGTGACCAAACAGAATATCAACATGTGGTCATTTGATCCATAAAACTTGCGTATACATATTTACTTCAGACATTTCAAAGATTTTTGGAGACCCGCCATTATGCTACTGACAAAACCTCCTGTTAACTTCTAAAACAAAAGCGTTAAAAAACTAAAGGAAGACAAAAAGCAATGTTTTTGTTTTGAAAAAGGGACGTTTAATTTTTTGCTTGAAACCGGTCCCAGGACTATTTCAGATTCTGCTCGCAATGCATCATGGGGCGGTTGAGTATGACTAATGTGCCCATTGTGCATAAAATGCCCCAATATAGTATACATCCAAGTTTTACTCGTGTACTAAATCTTTTCATATTATCTAATGTGAACAAACTATATACTAACTTTGATGTCAAACGTAACATGAGTAGTACGTTAGTATGACATTTCGAACACAGGATTCGAATACTAAGAGCATTCCCAGTGATGATCTATTTGAAAGTGGAAGATAAAAATATGCATCTCTCAGTGATGTTAATTATCAGAGGTGGGAGTAAGTCACTAAATGCAAGTAAAGTCAAATCATGCTCTTTGTAAAGTCAAGTCACAACTAAGTGATCAAGTCATGCCAAGTCGCACACAGGCTTGTTTTATAAATTTTAATTGTGGGACTTCTATTACTTATTTAAATACAAAATTGTGCAACACACAAAGCTTATGGGTTACAAAATACATTAATTTAAGGGGATCAGTGATCACCAAAGGAGATTTATTTAGCTATCCACACAATGTTATTGTTTTCAGCCAAAACGCTGCACATTGCAGTAAAACACATGGATATTTAAGCAGCTATTGTCCATCTCAGCGTTTCAGGGTCTGTGTTTCTCAGCAGCAGTAGCGGTCATTCAAACTCTCACTGGAGTCTTAAGCTGCTAAGTCGCTTTCTTCTCCTCCTCTGCTCTTCTAACCACAGGAATTGTGCATTTAAGGTGATAATCATTTGTTTTGTCCAAAAGCTGCATCGCATTCTGCCACAAACACGTCAGATCAGCAATTTGAGGCGATATAACAGGTCTGCTCCAGCTACAGCTTTGTGCTGCCCACTGCTCATCAGGGAGGGGTTAAATGCAGAGAACACATTTCGTGTATGTAGCTTTACCTATATGACAATAAAGTATATGTTCCTTTTTATTACAACAGCAGGTTAACACATATATCACTGCGCCAATGCACCAAACCACAAGACCCATCCCATGATCGGCAGGCGCCGGTTGTTGTTTTCTACGGGTAGCACACCAGCTAGCTGCCACGTGTTAGCATTAGCTAATCACCTCTCTTTCTCTGCCTGCACACCAGTGTGTGAGGGATGGGCAACAAGGTCCCGCACACCAGGGGGTTCGGAGGCTCTGAGGCAAGATTTCAAGCAGGGACACACACCAGGTCTGCTAGGGCTGGAACATGACCGGCAGGCATGTGACGCCTAGGCCTCTTGCCGTCACTGTGCCGTGTTCATGGTGAAGAGCCTCCGCAGACGGCTAACATGCCAAGCTAGTCTGTCTAGGCAGGACCCCTACCTCCCTCCGCACGGCACCACCATCGCAACGGGAGAGGAGACAGGGACCTTTGTGGAGGCCACAGCGAGGCGTGGTTCCAGCTGGGGCTCCTAGCTTGACCTCCCCCCCACCTAGGAAGATGTCCTGGAACTGGACTGTGGGGACGATCAAGACGCCGCCTCTAAACTCCTCATATCAGATGATGAAGAGGAGGACAACATAATTGTCACTCCGATTCGGGCTGCACAGCCCGCTGCCTCCGTTGCCTCTCGGGAGAGAGGTGAGGGGAGCACACAAGCTTCTTCTTTCCCTGGCTCGAACATGCTGGACGTGTGCAAACGTGCTCCTGCTCGGCTTGGCCATCCCCTGGCAAACGGTTGTAGCTGAGATAAATGCGGAGAAGAGCATGTTGAACCCGGTAGAGGAGATAGTCTTTCTGGGACTTTCTCTGCACTCGTTGCCTTTCACGGCACGCCTCTTAGCGGCACGGGTGAAGGCTTTCACGACATGCCTCGTGCTTTTCCAACCGGGAAAATCTGTTCAGTTCAGATTATGTCTTCAGTTGCTCGGGTTGATGGCATCCACCATCCTCGTGATCTGCCTTGGTTGACTCCACATGCGTGACTTCTAGCTGTGGGTGGCCTCATGTGGGCTGGACCCTGTGTGTCATGGCTCACGGAGGGTGATAGTCACACCAGAGTGCACCAGGGCTCTGCACCATTGGCGTGTCCCACTTTTCCTGATGCAAGGGCACCATCACGTCCAGAAATGTGCTCACCACGGACGCCAGCCTGACAGGCTGGGGCGGGGTGCACGAGGGTAGGTCTGTGAGAGGCCACTGGGATGCTCTCACATAAATTATTTAGAACGTTCCTCTCGCTGAAATGTTTCCTTCCATCCCTCATGGGACATCATGTCCTGGTGAGGACGGATAATACAATGACAGTAGCGTACATCAATTGCCAAGGCGGATTGTTCTCTCGTCGCCTGCATTTGCTGGCACGCCAACTGATTCTGTGGGGCTGTGATCCTGTCCTCTCGCTGAGAGCGATGCTCATCCCGGGAGTCCTGATAAATGTCCTGGGGAATGCAGATGTACAGGGAATGGATATTGCACCCGGAGGTTGTGGAACAGTTCTCCAAGATGAAAGTTTATTTGGCAGCAATTGCTGCCTGTCACTTAGGCTTTGGGGATAAAACAGCGTGCCAGCATCTGCTGGTGTGCCGTTTTATAAAAGGAGCACTCAGACTCCTCCCCGTGTCCAGGCCGTTTGTGCCACCGTGGGATCTGGCTGCGGTTCTGGAGTGACTTAAACATCCTCCTTTTGGGGGAACTAGACTTGAAGTTTGTGTCCGGGCGGTTCTCCTGTCCTGATCGGAACAGTGCTTGCCCTGGGCTGGTGTACGCGTGATAAGCTTGTCTGCAATACCGGAGCTACCACATCTTATAGTGAGACATCAAATATGAGTGAGATGTCTCACCAGACAACCCTTCTTGCTGGGCAAGTGAGAAGAGGTGCTTATTTTGAATTGTGTAGTATCCTTACGCACACTCTACTTATAGTAGGTGGGACTACCTGCGACGAACAGATACGTTTCACCAGCCAATCAGGATTGGCGTTATGAGATTGTGCTTCTGAGGGCTGCCAGCAGGGGCATGCATCCCATAGTGAGACATCTCACTCATATTATTTATGTTATTATTATGTGAATAACATAAAGTTATATTCTATTTGATAAGTGGTGTAATTTCATGTTATGGTTACTTGCAATGTAAAGTTAAGCTAAATACAGTACACTGATGCGGAATATTTGTATTGTTTATTCACAATTTTCATCGACATTTTAATGGCGACTAAATACCCTACCTTTACTGAGACTGTCTTCAATAGCTCTGGGTTGACTTAGTGTTTAGTCAGAGTTACAACATGCTGCGCAACAGTGACGTGCAGTCAGAGTAGGCAGTGCCTACCCAAGGGTGAATTGATATTTTGATTATTTGTTTTAATTATAATATAATTTGTTTTAATTATAATATAATTTGTTTTAATTATAATATAATTTGTTTTAATTATAATATAATTTGTTTTAATTATAATATAATTTGTTTTAATTATAATATAATTCTAATTTATTTTTCAATTTCCTACAATACCAATAAGTTTGAAAGTGTCAGCACTTTGTGCTTTTCATGATCCAAATTACATCACTATTTCCTGGTACGGCAGACACCCTATCCCAAAGGCACATTGCTGCTCTGCCTCTGTTCCCATAGCCTGTGTTTATGTGTTTGTGCACGTGCAGTCAGTTCCCCAATATTAAAACCATTTACGTAAAAAGGCAGCTCTCTACTCTGCCTTTGGACGTAACCGTACTATGCTAAATGTTATACGTACGTTCACAGTGCATTAGTGAATTGATACAGCATGGCCGCTGCTACGTTCTCTAGCTAGTGGGTGGGATAACACTACAGGAAGGATGACAGTGCTAGAGACGATAAAGAAACTTTCTTTTGAGGAAAAAACGACAGCTTTTAAAAGATTGGAGACACACATAATAATTTTAATAATTATGTCATAAAAATCAAAAAGTAGAATCACTGCACTCACAACCTAAATCTGACAAGGTGTCAAGGCTTAAAACATATGTGTGCAAAAACAGATCTGCACACTTGGATCAATGCAAGTAAAAAAATGAATAGCCAAGCTTTTGGTCAGAGGACCATCATCAGTTTAACAGAGTACAATGGGTACAATTAACAGGTTTATGCAATACAGGCAATCAGTCACATCTTTGCTAAACCACTCTTGATCACGTTGGAGGAATTTGTAGTGCTGACTGCACAGCAATGAATAAAATAAAGAAAGGAAGCATTAGAGAGATCCTTCAGAATATATACACAAAGACAACTAAACTAGAGAGAAAACAAATTATATACACAAATAAAAAAAAAACATGAAAATAGAACAAATTCATGACATTAAAGGATGAGGAAACTGCAAAGACAGGCAGATGCAGTACCTAAAACATTTTTAGATAGGAACATATACACAATAATCCATATTTTACTAAAGCACTCTTTCTTCTTCTTTTTGAGACAATAGTTTGTCAATGTCTCCTACTCTCAGCAACTGTACATGCTCAATCAAAGCATTCACATGTCTGATCACTGGATTATTAGGATTGGTACGTTTGATGGAGCTTTTATGATCACTGATTCTCTGTTTCAGACTATATATAGTTTTACCTACTGTACATACACCATGTTACAGGGGCATTTAAGTATGTAGATCACATTTTCTGTTACATGTGATAAAACCTCTCACCAGATGACTTTTTCCAGATCTAGGATGTTTAAAGTCAAAAGATTTGTGAGTAATAATGCATTAGGCACAATTTCCACATGCATTATTGCCATTCCTCAAAGGTGCAAAGAGCGTCTGACTTGGAGCACTATGTATACTAGCCATGATTATCCTATTATGGAGGTTCGGGCCCCATCTATACACAAAAAGTGGTGAGTGCTGAGTGATGAACAATTTAAAATTCAATGCCAATATTTCATGATGGTATTTTCAATCATATAGGCTTTTGGAGAGTAGGTGGTAATACATGTAACAGATAACTTGTCTTTTTTAATTCTGTTTTTTAACAGTTCAGAGCATGGTGTTTAGAATGCAGTATCGTAAGCCTCATTAATACTTTCAGGGGAGTACCATTGTTTCATGTCAGAGGCACTACTCACAAAGTCCTCAGTAGAGTGGCAAATATAAGCTTGTTCATTGTGCTAATGCTGTTTTTCAGAGGTGCAAAGAGTACTGATATCTCCTACTCAAGTAGAAGTACTGTTACTTTATTGAAATTGTACTCAAGTACAAGTAAGTCATCCATAAAATACTCAAGTACAAATAAAAAGTTGCTCAATTAAATAGTACTCAAAATAAAAGTTGCTAGTTCCTTTCATCCCCACATTTAATGTTGATAATAAATCTTGCCACAGTAACCGTGCAGACAGTAAATATCTCATGTATAAACTAAAAAAATGAAAAAAAAATCTTCCACAAATAAAACTTTTCAACTTTTAAATAAAATAACACCAATGAATTAAAAAAAAAAAAATAATTTCATCAGGCTCTCGCTACATTTATGAACTCTAAACTAAAAATTAACCGGTATTCAATGCTGTTTTGGTGCTGTGGATTACATTTTATCTGGTTGGTCAGCTATTATGTTATATAAACTATATATATAATTTACTCAGTAACAGCTGGGTGTAAAAATGTAATGAAATACTTTATTTCTTTTAAAACTTACTTAAGTACAAGTAAAATTACTGATTTAGAAATATACTGAAAAAAGTATACACAAAAGCAACTCAATTACAGTAACGTGGTTACTTTTAATCCGTTACTTTAACCTCTGCTGTTTGTTACCCTGATGAAGGTCCTCTGACCAAAAGCTTGGCTATTAATTATTTTACTTGCATTGATCCAGGTGTGCAGATCTTTTTTTTTTTTTTGCACAACAATTATGCCATAAGAAAAATATGTGATCTCACAAGAAGATGCCTTTTACCATGTGAGGTGTTTCTGTCTCCTATTCAAAAACACAAATCAAAAACATGATCAGCTCTCTGTTCTCCTTCTGCGTGATAAATAGACTCTATGAGTCAGTGAGCCTAGATTCAGAGCACTGATATTTTGTAGTCAGGGAGGCTATTGCAGCTATTTATGTGTGTCTGAGGTCAAAACATTCAAGAAGCTGTCTGCTCAAGGCCTGTTGGGGGAATGAGTACGAGTGGTTGGCTGCAGTAGAGACAGAGTATGTGTTCAACAGAGAAAAGGAGAGAAATAAGATAAAAAGATAAAGCAAGAGCACACTCGGACAGAGAGCGGCAGATAGGCTCTTTGTGCTGATGTGCTGGATGACCTTGCTCTCTCGATGATTGGCTTCTATCTCCACTTAAATAGCGGCACAATAGAAAAGCAAAATAGGATTCTTAGATACATCAGCAGACAGTGAAGAGAGAGACTGGATCTTACTGATGCACCAGGTCCAACACCAAGGCAGAGTGCTGAGTGTGTGTGTGTTAGTCTGTATGTGTGTTTGATTGATGGTGGAAAAAAAAAAAAAAAAACAGCAATAGGGAAAATGGATGCCGTCTTCAATAAAGGCAGGAAGGCCATGGCTGTGCCTTGGGAGGCCTAGAGTGTGTGGGCGAGCAGCAATACACTGGAATAACAGATTATAGACCTACAGCAAAGGTGTTGTCATTTTAAAAATGTCTTTGAACCTTGTAAGTAAGGCAGGCCTTTCTTGAAATGAGACATGTAAATAATATATTGTGTTTCTGACATTCAAGGTAACAAAACGAAAGAAAATCAAGAAAAACACTGAGTAGGAAATGCAAGTCAAACATCAGAAGATTAAAGCAATCCAGCAGTCCAACAATATAATAAAAAGGAAATAATTTTGTGATGGAATTCTCCTTTCAATTTTGCTTTTGAGGGTCTACATCAGAAATGTCCTCTGAAAAATTAACAGCTAATGGTCATCTCCCAGGCCTATAGATGCAATCTAGTGAAAAAAAAAAGATTCCTCTACCGATAACTCATGATGGCTCTAACCTTTCACGCTCCTTTATATAGCAATAAATGGGCCATAGGAAAAGACTTGATATGATGAAAAAATATGAATATCGTCTCCAAAAGACAGTCCACATAATTTTTTATATGCAGTACATTCAAAACAAACCTGTTTCCTGCAAACAGTCAAATAAAGTCAACAACTTTCTGCAAAGCAATATCTCAAGAGGAAAATAAGGTTACACACATATTATTAGGGCTGAAAAGGCCATGCCCATAGGCTCAACCATGCTTGATTCACTGTAATTACATATACATATATATATATATATATATATATATATATATATATATAAAACTCATAAGGAGTGGATAAAAATAGGGGGCAGGGTCTAATGATGACCTTGTTCTACCAAGATTGAGACCTTGTTTGAATGTGATGTGAAAAGGGATATTAGTAAACAACACAAATATTTTCTGGTCAAAACATCTAATGTGGCCCTTGTGAACCCCTTCTCTCAGCCCCTCTCCCACAACTCCTTCTTTCTCCCATCCTCACTCTGTTTAGCTGTGATTTGATAAGACAGGTTTGGTTACTCCCTTCCCAGATACTTCTTGATATGTGGCTTGCTCTGCAGCACGTTAAACCCCTAGGTCTTTGTGCTTCTCAGATCCTGCAGATCAATGTCTGAGGCAGGTTCCCAGGAGGAACACAAAGCCTTACAGCTGAGACAGCACCGTCCCTCAGCAGCAGGGAGAGGAGGGAGGAGGTAAACAGGGGAGAGAACCGAGGGATTAAACCTTTTCTTCCAGGATAAGGACCTGTCCCTTTGAGAAAGACGGCATGAGGCTCCCTTGGAGGAGTAGAAGAGGGTTTGATTCTTCCTTTTCCTCCACCACCAGGTTCCCTCCCTCCTTTGTGTTGTTCTCTCGCTCACTGTAATCCAATGTGACACAGTTACAGATGGTCTATCAATTCCACAGCCCATCAGAGTCCTGTTGAGGATCCTGCTGGGGGCTTGATAGGCTGTCCAGTCCTCTGCCTGCCAGCACATCGACTTGTGTGCAATGTATGCGCAAGTACACACACCATCTATTTTGTGTGAATTGTAAAGGAATGAAAGTTGAGATTTGTATGAAGAAGAGATCCTCCTGCTCCATCGTATCATGGTAATGGTAATGCAGAGGAAAGGCTTTGTTTAATCCTACGCATCCACTCGGAGGCTACATACCTGAATATATGTTTCTCAGTAAATGACGGTGACAGTATAGAATGCCATCTTCTTTCTTATGGTAATCAAAAAAAGCACTAACGTACATTTGATTAGTACATCACGACTGATCTATATATCTCATAGAAAGAAAGACGTGTAGAATTTAGCATGTGAAGGTGTCCAACATTTTTCAGAGGTAAAGTTTTATTTTTTTTCACCAACTATTACTGTTCTGAAATAATGCTACAAAATGGAAAGAGATGTGGCCTGTTTAACCATTTATGTCTAAATCTTAAAATGTTGTGTCCAATAACTTGAGCAACTCTTACATCCTTAGTCACTGAATAAATGTTTGTTTTTCATTTTTGGTTCATATTTGATAGAATAAAACATACTTCGTCATCATCAACTAATACAGTTTTTCTCAGTCATGTTGGTAAATGTATCAGACTAGAAATGAAATTCTCAAAACTACTTCAAAAATCTGCACATCCTTTCTTGTCACATCCACGGTTTGGTTGTTTCCGGTTTTTTTTGACACTTCCTGTCGTGATATCTAATTTCTTTGTCATTCCAGTCTGCTTCACACACTGTTCAGCCTGCCCCATCAGTTTTCCATTGGGTTGCCAGCTGCCACTAATCAGTAGTTAGTCTGTCTATTTAGTTCAGCTCCTTTAGTTTCTGTTTGCCAGATTATCTGTATTCGTTCCTGACCAATAATCCAGCGTTCTCCTTGTGAAGAGTTCTGACTGCCTGTTTTTGACCTTGTTTTTTGTCTCTGCTGGCTCCTTTTGTACCTCTGCTTGTGCTGACTGATCTCCTGTGTACCTACCTTCTTGGAATAAAACTCTCAAACTCTGATTCTGGGTTCCGCATTTGAGTTCTGTTTCGTCTGGTCCAGCGTTACAGAACAATCTGGCCAATCATGGACTCAGTGGACCCTCGGCTCTGTACTCACAACATGAGCAGCAGCTCCAGTCATTCTTCCAATGCATCCAGGATCTGAACAGGTGCCAGGAGAGTTTACCATCTCCAGTCGGGTCGACAATTTCACCACCCAGCTCCAACAGTTGCCGAACCTGTTCCATGAGGCTCCTATCGACTGATGCACTGGCTGCATCAGCCCCTCCATCTCTTCTGCCTCCTCAGCCTCCCATTGCCAGTTCTGTTCCTGGTCACAATCTTTCTGTCCCAGAGGAATTCTCTGGCACGTACAAAGCTTGCAGACCTTTTCTCGTCCAGTGTGAGTTACACTTTGAGCTCCAAGCGGCTACCTTCCAGTTGAAGGTCCAGGCCCATAAAGCCTACATTATCACTCACCTCTCCGGGAGAGTGGAGGCATGGGCCATGGCCGAGTGGGCTTGCAACTCTCCAGTCTGCGCCTCTCTGTCAGTCTTCACCTCTGCACTATCAAAGATCTTTGATCACTCCACTTCAGTTCCAGAGGCTACCAGAGGACTCATGGGCCTTCGCCAGGGCAGCCGTCATGTGGGGGGCTATGCTATTGAGTTCCGGACATTGGCTGTTGACAGTGAATGGAAGGATTTGTCCCTCTGTGATGCCTTTCATCTTGGGCTCTCTGAGGCAGTCAAGGACCAGCTGGTTTCCCACAAACTGCCCACGGATTTGGATTCCCTCATCGTCTTGGCGCTACGTATCGACAGTTGACTCATGGATTGTGAGAAGGAGTGCTTGAGATGTGCTGCTGTCCCTAGGATTCCCCGGCATACTGGGCTGCCACGTGCCTTGAGCCGACACCTCTACCTCTACCTCTACACAAACTAGATTATCCTGGACTCAGGCTGCAGACGCTGCCTTCAGGAGACTTAAGACAGTCTTTGCGTCCGCCCCAATCCTCACCCAGCCTGACCCTCAACTTCAGTTTGTAGTTGAGGTTGACCCGTCCGATGTGGGCAAAGGGGCTATTCTGTCCTAGCGATAATTGGCAGACAAGAAGCTCCACCCCTGTGTGTTCCTCTCCCATAAGTTGTCGGCTGTGGAGAGGAACTACGATGTGGGGAATTGCGAACTTACCCCTTTTTAGTGTGACTGACCATCACAACCTAGAGTATGAGCAGTCAGCAAAGAGACTCAACCCGAGACAAGCTAGGTCGGCACTTTTTTTTTGTCGTTTTCAATTCACCTTGTCGTATCGTCCAGGCTCCATGAACTATAAGCCAGATAATTTTTTAAACCCACTAATATTCTCCCTTCCTCTGTGTTGGTTGGTGTCTTGCACTAGCCAATAGAAATCAGAGTCTGCAGGGCCACTGGCAAGGAACCGGAGTCACCCAGGAGGCCTCCCAATCGACTCTTCGTCCCCACCTCCCTCCGGGCAGAGGTCATTCACTGGGCGCATACCAGCAAGGTCACGTGTCATCCCGGGGTATACAGAACCATGGCTGTATTTTGCCAACACTACTGGTAGTCACGCATGGAGCGAGAGGTCGGAGAGTATGTTGCTGCCTGCCCGGTGTGGGCCCAACACAAGGTTCCCCATCAGCGTCCCGCGGGTCTCCTATGCCCTTTCTCTCTGCTGCGTTGTCCCCGGGCCTCCATCGCTCTCGATTTCATCACGGGGCTTCCTGCTTCTGAAGGTAAAACCACTGTGGTTGATTGCTTTTCAAAGAAGGTGCATTTTATTCCATTGCCTAAGCTGCCGTCCGCCACGGAGGCAGCAGAGGCTCCCCTAGATAACATTGTCCGTCTGCATGGTTTTCCCTCAGACATCGTCTCTGACAGTAGCCCCCAGTTTATCTCCCGTTTTTGGAAGGAGTTCTGCTCTCTAGTAGGGGCCACAGTCAGCCTGTCCCCGGGATACCATCCCCAGTCCAATGGACAAATAGAGCTTGTTAAACCAGGAGCTTGAGACCCGCCTGCGCTACCTCACCTCACACAATCCATCTTCCTGAAGCAAGTGTCTCACATGGGCTGAGTATGCTCACAATTCATTACCCACCTCCTCCTCTGGTTTTTCTAAGTGTGTTTAAGGGTACCGGCCTCCCCTGTTCAGCTCCCAGGAGAGGGAGATTCTTGTGCCTTCAGCACATGCCCTCCTGCAACGTTGCCGGTATGTGTGGAGGCAGGCCCTGGCTCAGCTGATCCGCTCCTCAGTTTGCTACACCACCCAGGCCAACTGCCATCGTAGGCCAGCACCTGCTTACCAGCCTGGCCAATGAGTGTGGTTGTCTTCCCGGGTCTAACCTCTTCAAGTGGCATGCCGTAAGTTGGCTCCAATATTTTTAGGCCTTTTTCCAGTGTCTAAAGTTATTAACCCTGCTGCTGTGCGTTTAAGACTCCCTTCATCATGGAGAATCCACCCCACATTCCATATCAGTCACATCCATCGTGTCAGATCCAGTCCCCTCGTGCCAGCATCACAGCCGCCTCCTCCTCCACGGATCATTGACGGCGACTTAGTATACTTGGTCAAGAAGTTGCTGCAGGTTCGCCGTCGTGGTTGGGGTCACTAATACCTGGTTGACTCAGAGGGATACGGTCCAGAGGAACGCTCTTGGGTTCCATCCCATGACATCCTTGATCCCCAACTGATTAGGGACTTCCACCAATGTCACCCCAACCTTCCTGGGATGTCCGGTGTTGGCCCTTGAGGTGGGGGTCCTGTCACATCTACGTTCACAGTTTGGTTGTTTCCGGTTTCATTTTGACACCTTCTCTAATTTCTTTGTCATTCCAGGCTGCTTCACCCTCTGTTCAACCTGCCCCATTAGTTTCCCCTGGGTTCCTAGCTGTCGTTAGTCTGTCTATTTAGTTCAGCTCCTTCAGTTTCTGTTTGCCAGATTGTCTGTGTTCGTTCCTGACCAGTAATCTAGCATTCTCCCTGTAAATAGTTCTGACTCTGCCTGTTTTTGACCTTGTTTTTTGCCTCCTGTATTTTACCTCTGCCTGCTCCTTTTGTACCTCTGTTTGTGCCAACTGATCTCCAGTCTACCTACCTTTTTAGAATAAAACTCTGATTCTGGGTCCCACATTTGAGTCCTGTTCATGTCTGGTCCAGCGTTACAGCTTTTTGTTGTGACTCTTTATGAAGTGAGCAGCTGTGTTTGGTGCTTTGCTTTTTCAAAAAAAATTTCTTTATTGTATTTTTTTTTAATTACATTATAATCAAACTCAGTTTTAAGGTGTTACTGTTTTAATATTGTATTTTAATATAAAGAAGTGGAACAAACTGCTGAAGTCAGCTCTTTAAAAGATTTTAAAATCCAAGTAAAAAGCTCTCTTTTTCTGTCCTGCATATGACTGAGAGGGAGATTTTTAACGTTTTTACTACTGATTTAATGTTCTTATTGATTTTCTGTTGCACTTTTTAATCATGTATGAAATGCGCTACACAAATTAATATTATACAAATACTGAATAATGATCTAATAATTGCAAAAGTAATAGTAACAGTGTAAATATAAAAATGTAATTATTTACAATTATAACCCTCCCAACACAGTAGATTGTTAAGAGCTGTCTGGTAGAAGTAGCTTGCGAATCGAAAAACCCCAGGAACAAGATAAATTGTTGCTGTTTCATTTGAGAAAACGCTCACTCATTTATCTGAAAAGATTTAATACTGTAATTATTGGGATTTTGTGTCTAATTGTTCTCATGAGTATGAGAGTAAGAAAATAAAGTATTTTCGGTTGACTATAAAACAGTAGAGGGTCTGATTAGGTGACGGGAAAGCAGCCAGATTTATGTTGTTCACTACTGCCCCCCTCCTTACACTTTTCGTCTTTCACTCTGTGATTTATTTTCTTTGCCTTACTCAAAATAAAATCTAATTTCAAAAAATAAATAGCTATCATATTTTCACACATGTATGGTGATGCATGTATGAGCTTCTTGAACCAATGTGTCTGTTTACAAAGGCATTGCACTTTTTATGTAACGTCATCACAATTTCTCAGATGAATACAAAAGCCTCTCCAAAAAGGTGATATTTAGTTTAATGTGTGTGTTTGTGTGCATGTGTGTGTGAGACCAAGGCGTGAGGCATTGTCTGATGCTCAGGGTCTCTGTGGCTGATTGTCTGCGTATCCTAGAATCCTATTAGGAGCAAGTCACACTTGGGTGGCACATTCATCATGGGGCCTGCACATTCAGATTGCTGTTATGCATATAATTAGAGAGGGGCATAGAGGAGATGTTCACAACACACACACACTTGCAGTGTATTGTCATGTAACATTACTGTGTTAGTGACACATTGGGCTGCACTTCCTTTTCCATAATCTAAGACTTCATTTTCACCCCATTCAGTGAGTCTCACCTCACCACTTCAAGTACAGGCCAGTCACTCGCCTGGGACGAGTCTGCATTAACGAGACCTGCTAGATCACATTTTCTGTGCTTATACTTTTTTTTAAAGATGGATCAACAGTGAAACAGAAGGCCTGAATCTTTATGAATCCAGACAATTATATACTTTCAAAAACCCTTCAGGAAGACACGTCACCACGCTGGCATATTTTTTTATCGATATTTCAACACACACGAACAATAGAATATTTTGTCTTCATCAAACATAGTCACTTCTCACCTTGTATTCAATTTGCAGTAGAAAAAAAAAAAAAAAAAAACCTGCCACAAGTGATTAGATATAAATAAAATATTTTTTTTTCTAAAAACCCTCACTGAAGTATAAAAGCAAAATTAAAATTAAAATATTGAATAAAAATGTGTTTTCATTTAGTAACTATAAATTCTATTGCAGCTCTAGTCACCAATGAGCTTGAGATAATATCTGCTATACTTTCCAGAATTTAAACTCACAAAGATAAATCCAGATGACAGATGTAGTTAGTATTTAGTAAGTAAGTACGTAAATACTACTGCAAGTGATAAAGTTTTAGTATTAAATTAACCATCTTTAGTTGTGTATTTTCACTGAAACAATGTAGCAATGGTTTTTAACCCCCAATTTCCACTGGGTATGGGTCCGCCACGTTACGGCTCCGCCACGCCAGCAGAGCTGATGGGTTTCACTTTAGTCTATGTGTTAATTTCCACCGGGTCCGGTGCGCTGCGTATCTGCTCCTTCCCAGCGCCGACAGTCCGGAGCTCTCCTGCAGAGATACGCAGGACTTCTATTTCTGGCGGAACACCTTTAGTCATGTGACGTCAGTTGTCCGAGTCCAGACCGCGCCATGGCGCACTCAAAACGCAACCGGTGGGGATTGCCAGACAGCGGATAGCAGATAAAAACCGTATCAGAGACGTATCCAGTGGAAATTTGGGGTAAGTGATGTAGATCTGGTATGGGTTGTTGTATGTTATATACTGTATAATATGATATATATATGGTGGATTTTCATAAAATATGTCAATTGTTAAATTTGACAAATGTTACATGTTTTACGATTAGTTAAAAGTTGTTTGTTAGTAGCTAGTAAAATAGGAAGATGATAATTTTCTATGAAATGTAATAAAAATTAAACAATTGCATAAATTAGGAGAAATTAAGTGTTTCATGATGAACCTTAAACATTGCTTATCCTTTTAAGTTACTGCTAGCCTTCATTATTATCTCAGCCTCTAATTAATGTCGTGCATCGTGTAGTATACATGGGGTCACGAGAAGCGATTAACACCTCACAACCAGCTCCCGATCAGCAATCGTATGGTCGTAAGAAAATCAACATGTTTGAAATCCTGGTTTCTCCTCGTAAGGATATCGCACTGTTGAAGCAGTGCCATGTACTGGCTTGCCTCAAACTCTCACACTGTAGGACCGCTGTAAAATTGACAAACAGTACTGCCCACGTCTGTCCAGTCAGTTCCTGGTCCGTCACATCGCTGCCTTTTTTTTTTTAAAGCTTTTTTTGCTGAGATTTACTAGTGTCTCTCCACTTCCGGGTTCTTCTTCTCCTTCTGTTTTAATGGCTTCAGAGTTCTTCTTTTTTAAGTTGTACGTTGCAATTTCGGAAACAAGACCCTGACGTGTCATGCATAGACATGATGACTTCCGGTGCTGAATGTGTTCTCGCGGGAGTCTGTGGAACCTGGAGGCGAGACTTCCTCCTCGTGTCAGTGTGTGTGAGGTGGAGGAATATAGGCGGAGGAATAAAATGTGGTGTGAGAACAAGAACGTCGTGTTTTCTGAGTTTGCATGGTAGCAGAGGAGGGTTTCCAACTACAGAGTGCCACCGAAGATGACCTGTATATAGATGAAGGTATGGAAACCTTGCTTGCTAAGTTGGACGGGGTATTCTTAAGATAAAAAAAAAAGGCCCTGCTTATGAAGCGTATGCACACTTTGACGCAATATCCAGAGACATGATGGACTACACAATAGACTTTGAGCAAAGATACAACCTGCATGAAAAAGTACAACACGACCCTGCTTGATGCTGTGTTAGCGTTTAAACTCCTGGACACGGCGTGTGTAGAGAAGAAAAATAGGCAGTTGGCATTCACAGCGTGCACGGATCTGACTTTTCTTTCCATGAAGTCGGTATTGAAGCACTGGAGTGAGTGACTTGAGATGCTGCGTTTTTCACAGAACAAGGAAAAAGACAACCGGACAAATACAAATGGAGCAACGGCCCATCTCGGAGCAGACGGAGGAAGCCACAACGTGGTGCAAATCCACTCGACAAATATGGTAAGCGAACTAAATCTGTCAATTGCCAGAGTACGTACCATTGGGCTAAACACTGTCCCCATCGAAAGAGTGAAGTGAACAGAAGATGAAAATGTAGAAGAATATAACATCACACTGTTTACTAAAACACTTGTGAAGGTTTTCTTAGCTGAATCACTGCTATCATTGACACAGCATGCATACGGACTATGTGTGAGAAGTGGCTGGACATCTACATAAAAGATCTGAAGCTGAGTCAAATTGATAAACTGCTGCAAACAGAATTCCCAAGCTGCAGACCTTTTAGATTTGGAAATGGTCAAGTGGTGAAATCAAACAGAAAAGTGAAGATTCCTGCTAAAATAGGGCAAACAAGATGTCACAATGAAACAGAAGTTTTTGCTGCTGATATCTCTTTACTGTTAAGCAAAATGTCTCTAAAGAGAGCAGGAACTCTTTTAGATATGGGAACAGACAGAGTTGTCATTAAGCAGCAAGTTCACTAGTTCGGGACACTATTGTGTGAACATTAGAGACAGAAATGCAAAAGTGAGCTGCAATGAGAGTGAAGTCCTCATTGTTACAGCAGAGATGTCCAAAAAAGAAAAACATAAGGTTCTCCTGAAGCTACACAAACAGTTTGGACCCGCCTCTGCAGACCAGTTGCAAAGGCTCATCCAGAGCTCTGGAAATTCTGACAAGTAATTTTACAGGAGATCATTCATGACTATGAGATATGCAAAAGGTACAGCAGAGCCAAGACCAAGCCTGTTGTTGGTTTACCCTTAGCCTCAGAGTACAATGAGATGGTAAATAAGGATCTGCATGAGCTGGAACCTGGCGTTTGGTACCTACACATCATCGACCACTTCACGATTAAGATTAAATCGGGGCTTTCGCCTTTAATTGGCCATGTAATGTTGTTACATACATGGAATTTGTCCTCTGCATTCAACCCATCCCTGAGGAGCAGTAGGCACCCATTTTTTGCGGCGCCTGGGGAGCAGTTCGGGGTTAACATCCCACAGTGATGGCCCAGGTGAGGCTTGAACCGGCAACCCTCCGATTACAAGCCCAGCGTTCTTAACCACGAGGCCACCACTCCCTCCTTCAGCGCTGGAAGCATCGTAAAGACCAGGAAACCCTTGGAGATCATCAGCTCCTTCATCCACTCATGGATAAGTGTCCATGGTGCACCCAAACAGATCTACACAGACAATGGAGGTGAGTTCAACAATGAGGAGATTCGAGACATGGCAGAGAACTTCAAAATTAAAACAAAAACTACAGCGGGATATAGTCCTGGGAGCAGTGGGCTGCTGGAGAGACATAACATGACACTGACTGAAATCCTTTTGAAAAAAAAAAGAAACTGAGTGTGGTTGGCAAGCTGCTTTAGAATGGGCTCTCATGGCCAAAAATAGCATGATCAGTGTGCATGGTTATAGTCCACACCAGCTTGTATTTGGTCACAGTCCTAATCTTCCTTCTGTTTTTGTAGACAAACGACCTACTCTAAAGGGCACTACTATAAGTGCTAGAACAGGACAACACTTGGCAGCATTACATCCGTAGAGCTTTCACAGAGGTGAAATGCTCTGAAAGCATTAGAAGAGTATTACGGAAGCAGCTAAGGCCGACAGATGAAAAGTATGAGACAGGAGACAAAATGTATTACAAACGAGTAGACTGTACGGAGTGGAAGGGACCTGGTGTAGTTATTGGTCAGGATGGAGCTGTAGAGTTCATTAGCCATGGTGGAATTCTTATCAGGGTACACCAGTCTAGGCAGAGTGAAGTTAATGCACAACAGAATGATAAACCAGAACTTCCCCATGTTCCTGTAAATGATAAAGATAAGTAAAACGCAGCACCAAATGATGTGTCAGACATTTCAGATGAGGAGCAAATGACTGAAGACACAGAAACAGATGAGAGAGAGACTAATGAGATACATACCAGACCAGAGAGTGATGTAACAGATAATCAACTGACGTAAAACTGAAAACAGGTCAAATGGTCACATTAACAAACAGATGATGGCACTAAGCACACTGCCAGAGTTTTAGGTAGGAAAAGCCAAGGAACAATACAAACACTGGTGTAATGTGCAGCACCTCAAATCTGATGGCAGTGAGTGTCAACTACAAGCATTAGACTTGTCACAGTTTGATAACCTCCACATTGAATGTGATGAAACATATGCTGGGTGCTTTGTAACTAATGTTATTCCTGTGGTTAAGTCTGTTTTTCACGTTGGTCGTGAAGAACATGAGTTTTTCATACGTTGGGATGGACATTGCTACTGTGGGTGGTACAGTACACGTGCCCCAACATACTTGCATTGACAGCCTGCAACCAGTTTGTTTACAGACAACACGAGCTGTACAGAGAGATGTCACACTAAACGAGATAGAGAGAGAACAACTCAGGTCCAAATTAGGCCAGATTTTGTGGGTGGCTAAACAAACAAGGACAGATTTTATGTTTGACACGTGTAGTCTGGCATCCAAAATTAAAAATGCCACTGTTCAATCCATACATGAAGTAAACAAAGTGATCCGTGAACTTAAGTCAGAGAAGGTTACACTGAAGTTTCAACATTTGGGCAACAGTGATGATTTGAGTTTAGTTGTCTTCAGTGATTCTTCATTGGGCAATCTTCCAGAAGGAGGTACACAGGGAGGGGCTTTAATCGCCCTCATAGGAAAAACAGGAAGGTTTTCTCCTCTGTTTTGGCAATCTAAGAAAATCAGACGTTTAGTGAGAAGTACATTAGCAGGGGAAACCCTTGCCATGTCAGATGGTATTGATAATGCGATGTTTTTGTCTAAATTCATCACTGGTAAAGCTGATCTGAACACTCTTCCTCTTATCTGTGTTACTGATAATCATTCACTGTTTGATGCTCTGAAATCTACAAAACAGGTCACAGAAAAGAGACTCAGGTTAGAAATAAGCAGAATTTTTTTGGGTTGGCAACATATAGCAGACATACATAAAGCATACTGAATTCTCGGGCTGGGTATCGCCAAGTACCTTGCAATGCAATATATCACGATATTTTTTGCCCACGATATTATCGCGATAATCAATATATCATGGTAAAATTAATCCACGATACATCACAATAACTGTCACTGGAGAAATTCAGAATGTATCTACTGCAGTGAATCCATTTCACAGGAATTACAAAACATTGTCAATAAATTTCACATGAATGACAGCCAATTGTATACTGCACAGTGGCTCTTCTTAACACACTGAGCACAACTAGTTACATGTCCTTGTGTTATGTTTAAGTCTTTAAGGGAAGACTGATACAAAATGTTGCTTCACCAAAATAATGTTAATGTCTGTGCAAATTAACTTTAAATCATTAAAAACCAAATTAATGCGATAATCGTCCTGTTTATTTTCATGGACAGAAGCTGTTTTTCAGTGTGGATGTTAGTCTCCACTCCACTGATTCCTCTTTACCCTTTCATCTAGGCTGCTTAGAAGGTGGAACCTTTTCACATCTTCCAATTGATGAGGGTTCCCCAAATGCTGCAGATTCTCCCACTCAGCTTTCCAGCAGTAGTACCTTCTCATGTTACCAGTAAACATGGGAAGGCATACTCGCTCTTGACTGATCTGAGGTCTGAAGCTGTAAGCCATGGGCTATGAGCCGGCATCACCTTTCGTTGTGTTAAGGGCACCACGCGGTGAGCTTGCTGCATTTGGAAGCTCACCACATCGGGGGCATGTGATGAGGGGATGAGAGTCAACAGAGTAGTTTTGGTAAGGTTCAGGCTGAGAACGACTGTGCTCTTGGTCCTGGTCTTGCTCACCCACTTCACTTTTTCTATTATGCGTTGGAGTTCATGTAGCGCTTATCACAGATACTCGGAGCGCTTTTGTCTTCCTGCAGCTTCTCTTTGTCTTGCCATGTCCACTGATTCCACAGCCTCTCTTGACGTCTCTTTAGCTTTCTCGCACGGTCTCTGGACTCAGTTACCTTGGCTCTTGGAATTAAGTCTATCCACTCATCCAATTCCCTTTCAAGCTGGTGGACCTTAAATTCTAGTTTTTTATTTATTAATTCAATGTTGCCTTCTGGTCATCTGCTTGTGGTCGGCTGCTTTGGCTTGGTCCATGGCTGACTCAGCCTCCCAAAAAAGGGTGGTCATTTCCTCTTCAGTGAACCTGGCCCAGAAGCTTGTCAGGACAATTTGTTCGGCTTGATCAAACTTACAGTCACACCGTGCTGTTTTCTCGTTGATGTTTTCCGCCTTCCTTTCCGCTTCTTCAGGGCCACTTCCCTTAAGGCCGTGGCATATTTGAACCCAGCATCTCTGACTTTGGAATGCTTGATTTTAAAGCTTTTCCACTGACTTCTCATTTTGTCCAGTGCGTCAACCCTGACAGTGAGGTATTTGCCCGTTTTAGTGAATTCAGTCAGGGCTGCTGAATGCATCTACAGCTCCTCCTATGTTGTAGCCATCTTGTTCTCTTTTCTGGCGTTGATCGAATGTATACGTTTTTCTGCCAACAGGGCTCTTGTAGTCCTCTATGGCTTTTTCTTAAGACTGTCTAATACCTGGGCTCTTGTAGTCCTCAATGGCTTTTTCTTAAGTCTTTCTGCCAATTGGGCTCTTTTAGTCCTCTATTTGGCCTATACTGGTTTATTCGTCAGCTAGTAAATGAACAGATGTGCCTACAGCTTTATGGGTGGGCTGTTAGCTCCAGTCAGAAGTTAAACAGTCTTCTTGTCTTCAGTCTTCCTTGCTCCAATGTTAAAACGGTCTGCTTCCCTTGGAACTGGGCCTTGGTTTATGACTGTACCTTGGCTTATGACTGTTTGGATCTTTGATTTCAGCCCTCCGAAAAGGCTTGCCAGGCAGCACACAATGTCGTAACTCATGTTTATCTTTGTTAGTTTTTATTCAAACTTCATTGACCACAGGTCATAAACCAGAAACAGAATAAATGCATTATTACAATATATTCATTAAATACACTAAGCATAAACAAAGAAATATCAAATTTGTAATACCGCTTTAGATATAAAAGAGCTGGCTCAGAATAAACATATACAGTAGTCCCTCATTTATCGCGGCTTTATTTTTTACAATTATTGTACATGTTTTAAGGCTGCAAAATCCTTCACCACACACTTCATACTCTTATCTCAGACAGGAACTAACAGTTTTCTCTTGTTTAATCACTTTAAAAGTGATTAAACAAGAGAAAAAAATTCTTAGATTTTAAAACATAAAACCTTTTTCAAACATACTGCACTTCAGAGTCACACTGCGAGCAATCAGACATTAATGCCGAACGTATTCAGAGTCTTTGTTGACGTCAGGCTGTCAACACGGACACAGGTCTGTTCACCTATTCAACCATGGATTAGAAGCTGCGTGTGACCACTTGGAGCTGTATAACACGGCCTTTATAATTTAGGATTAGGCGTGGAGGAGAATCAGCGAGGTGGTGGTAGTAGCAGGTAAAAGTTCTCTCTGTAGCATTGAGCTTGGATAGCATTAGCTGCTAACCACACCGGCTTTTTTCACTGGTGGTTTTTTGAGAGGAGAAAAATGAGCGCAGCTCCTCGCTTCAGCAGGAAGTGAAACTCACCAATCAGGACGCAGAACACAATGCACATTTATATGCTGTAAAAAAAAATGTATCCAAATTTGCACTGTAAAATTTTTTTGACAATAGCATCCAAAAATGATTTCGACAACATTCAAAACTACATTTTGACCATAACTTTCAAAAATCACTTCTTTCATCTAATTCAGAATAATTAATAGAATATTATTAATTATTTAGACCCCTTAATTTTTCAAGTGACCCAAACCCTTATTATTATTATCAATTATTTACCTGTCTAGACCTGTTCACTGTATTAAGCGACCTCGAACCGAACAGTGTGCGTGCGTGTGTGTGTGTGTGTGTGTGTGTGTGTGTATGGGGGGTGCATCGCTTCTTAGACTTAGAATAGGTACATGGGCACAATGCACAAGTCACGTCCACATGTGAGCGATAGCGATCAGGTGCACTTCACTATATAGCACCATCTACGTGACATGTTAACACAGAAAAACGCTTACGCGTGCAGGCTTATACACGTGTGCAAGTCAGTAAGTGTGTGTGTGAGTGTGTGTGTGTATAACGGACCACCATTTAGTCCGGTTACGGTCTGTGTCACAACACCCGTCCATAGAGTGGTAGTGACTGTAGTGTTACGCTCTGTCAGATCGTTGCTGTGATTGGACAGGATACAACACTCACACACACTTACTGACGTGCACACGAGTACAAGCCTGGACGCCTAACAATTTTTTCTAAGTGTTTACATGTCACGCAGACGGTGAACAATAGTGAAGGTCACCTGATCGCTATAGCTTCACTCACGCCACACCTGCCACTACACCTAACTACTTAAATTAGGTAAGTTTAGTGAAAGTTAGGCTGGCAGATACACGTGCGATGGACTGGTGCGCATTAATTTAGAAGCAATCATCATAGTGTGTGTGTGTTTTAGGCTTCATGATAACACACATTCCACTTTTGCAGGGCAAAACCTCTATTCGTCCACCTCTGAAATTCCTCATGGGGCCGACGCAGGACTCTAATTATCTGTGTGATTGCAGGCTGGGTGTCTGTCTTGGCATCCTCTGCAATGGGCTCTTTCTCTCTCTCTCACACACACACACACACACAACGCCCTCTCTGTCCTTTTCTCTACCTCTCTCAGCCCTCTGCTAAGCACTAGGAAGCTGGCCAAGACTCTTAGAGAGCCAGCATGTGTTTACCACCCTGCATGCGCGCCACGTCAAGAGCTCTGCCTGCCATCTGAATACTCTGTAATATCAATAATTGATGCTCTTGAGGAGTAGTAATTAAATTAGTTAATTATGCCGGTAAAATTACATGTAATTATGAGACTGGAGGGTATGTTTAGTAAATTAGTCTCATTCATGCTTGCTGTGAGTATTGGTGCCAAATTTTGTATCTTGATGACTTCTTCATTTCGATACCTTCTCTGTTTTTAGGAGCAAATGCCATTTACACAAACAAAACTAAGTCAATAATTTTTATGTAGGAAAAATAATTTCCCATAAAAGAATAATATGTTATTTTGGAAACAATGTCAAAACGGCATAATTTAAAGTTTTCATCAGGGAAACGCAGGAAATACAAACTGTAATCAAGCTGCATGCTTCTAATTTTTATGCAGAAACTAGATAACTAACAGCACATTTAATGTAAAGAATATCAAAGAGCTCCTTTAAATATTACAAAAAGTTTATAGTGTTTTAAGGTAATATGGGCAATAAAGTTTACACACTGAATTAATGCATTTAATAGGATTAAAGTAGCAGCAATGTCATTTTTCCCAGTAATTCAATGTGGATAACACAGAAAGAAGAACTTAACCACGTCATCTGTAACACTGTAGCCTAAATAACATTTTATAATAAGAATTATCATCAGCTCTAACACGCCATTAACCAAGAGCAACAACAACAACACTATGCCCTCATGTCATCTGGAAGTGACAGGTGATGTAAATGATTATGATATTAAAACTGTGATGCATTTTCAAATGCAAACGCTGAAGATGATTTTAAGGCAAGGAGACGTATGTAAATGCAGAACTGTCAATGTGCATTTAAAGGACATTTGTGATTGGCAGAAACAGAGTTACACTCTGGCTCTCCTGTGGCTCTGGCATGAGATGTGGACGTTGTTGTCAGCAGCTGGGTTTCCATTATAGATTTTTGCAAAATAAAAGCAATGTTTATAATGATGACAATGTATAATCTCGCTTTTTTCCATTAAAGGCTGTTTTGGGCAGGAGCCTTGTAACTCCTGTGAAATCTCATCCTACGAGACTTCACTGCAGGAAGACGGACGCTCAACCTCCTTATAACACTGTGTATTCCGTTGTTGTTTCACGTCTAGTGTGGCAGTAATGATTTTTAGGTATAATGTTAAGAAATTACTCGATCTCCTCTTCTGTTTACATGCACCGCACCATGTTTTCTCAGATAGAACTAGTCATGTGACCTGGTACCTCAAGTCATGAGATACCTGGTCACATTCTGTGACTCACATGGTGACATGACGTGAGGTACTTGTGTAAGAGGTGTTTCTATGGCGCTTTTGTGACACATTTCAACATTGAAATGTCTGAAATTCCTCCTCATGAAAGCGTAAAATCGTTTTTACAATATTTGAGTTTTTTTTTCGAAATTCATGTGTTTCCATAGCACTTTTTATTGCGCTATTTAGATTTTGCGCATATCCAAGTTTGGTGGAAACGCAACTAGTGTCACACTTTGGTGCTAACATTTATCAAACCAGCAGAGTAACATTCAACCTATCTCCTGGAAAAATTGCCAGGGGAACCTGTTTGACACCCAGCATATTGAATAAGAAAATCTTTAAAAACATATTCAGACCCCTGAGGTACAGAAATGTTCGCAGATCGCCCATCTTTTTTGGGACCAGAAAATAGCGGGAATAAAAGCCCCCTTGTCCAACAGTCATGCAGCTAATTTATATACTCTTCTGAGGGAGGAACATTTGTGTAGTATTCTGTTGAATTAAAAAAAAAAGGGAATACTAGGCTATAAGAGAGCAATGCCTCATGTGCTAATAGTAGGCACATAACAAACAGATTATAGTTCCATATTTGTAGATGAGTGTCTTATCCAAATATTCACATCTAAAAATGTATTGTGTTGTACTTAACGAGTTGAGCTGTATGGGTCCCACTGAATAATAAATAACGGTAGTTTAAAATGTTTTTAAAAAGATGACGAAAGCATAAACAATGTAGCACATAAAACATTATTTGTGATGATTTTTGCAATCAAAGGACATACAATTCTCAATGTTATTCTTTCTGTATTTATCTCTACAAACACTTGCTTTTGTCTGGCATGTTTTCAGAGGAAAATGAACCAGCAGCACACAGTAAAGGACATTTTCAGCTGATGTAACAGCATGAAGTCTGATGTTGGTGAAATCAGCATTGTTTGAGCAGTGATTGCTAATCATAAAACCTCCCCACCTACTCTCGCCACTTGATCAGGTAGCTCACACAAAGCTCGGCTGGTGCACCAAACATGAGGCTGAAGAACCATTCGGTGGCAAAGCACAAATTAAGAAAATTTTCAGAAAATGTCCAAACGTCAGCCTATGAGAAAGAATTATGAGCTCTGTGATGTGCTAATGTTGCATTCAGTAGAATCATTTAAATTAATGTGCCATGAAATAGGTCATTAATGAGGATGCATTGGCCGTACATAGAAACAGACAGATGAGTATGACTCTACTGTTGCCATCATAGAGCAGACATCGTTATACCAGCTCAGACGCTGCAACTAATATCAATCAATCATCAATCAATCTTTATTTGTATAGCGCCAAATCATAACCAATGGTATCTCAAGGCACTTTACAGTAGAGCAGTCTTAAGGACGGACTCTTCATTTTATGGATACACACATATGCATATATACGTATATACACATACATATGTATCCCACACCCAACATGAATTCATCATGGCGGCAAGGAAAACCTTCTGTTAAGCAGCAGGAACCTTGTGTGGATCCCATTCCTATGATGAACAGCCATCCACGTTATGCTGTGTTGGGTGTGTGCAGAGGAAAGGGTGGAGACAGAGTTGTTGAGACTCTGTAACTCCACACTGAGGATCCCACGAACCTGCAAGACAAAAGCCAGAAGGAGTACAGGAGCAAACACACAAGGGAAGAAGCAGACATAGAGGGAGTGTTAGAGAGAGGAATGGGACCCTCTCCGGTCCCTCTCTAACCTAAATGACCTCTCTCTTAACGCCCTCTCCAACCTCTCTCCAACCGAGCATGCCAGACCCCCCCGGCAGTCTATGCCTATTACATCTTAACTATGAGCTATGAGCTGGTTCTTAACTAAAAGCTTTATTGAAGAGGAATGTTTTGAGCCTAACCTTAAAGGTAGAGATGGTGTCTGCCCCCCGAATCGTGGTTGGTAGATGGTTCCAGAGAAGTGGGGCCTGATAACTGAAAGCATTTCCTCCTATACTACTTCTAGAGACAAATAGAACAACGAGTAGGCCAGCATTTTGAGAGCGTAGTGTTCTGGGGGGATTGTATGGCACTACAAGCTCCTTGAGATAGACTGGTGCCTGTCCATTTAGGGCTTTATAAGTCAGAAGAAGAATCTTGAATTCTATTCTATATTTTATGGGAAGCCAATGCAGAGAGGCTAATACAGGAGTAATGTGATCTCTTCTCCTAGTTTTAGTCAGTACACGTGCTGCAGCATTTTGAACCAGCTGAAGTGTCTTAAGCGACTTGCTCGGGCAGCCTGCTAAAAGAGAATTACAATAATCCAGTCTAGAGGTAACAAAAGCATGGACTAGTTTTTCGGCGTCGCTCTGAGACAGGATAGATCTGATTTTAGCAATGTTACGGAGATGAAAGAAGGCAGTTCTTGAAGTTTGTTTTATGTGAGAGTTGAAGGATAAATCCTGATCAAATAGAACCCCAAGGTTTCTAACAGTTGTGCTTCGTGCCAGAGTAATGCCATCTAGGGCAGTTAGGCTAGCATAGGTTTCTCTAAGGTGTCGTGGGCCCAGTACAATGACCTCAGTCTTGTCTGAGTTAAGAAGAAGAAAATTTTGGTCCATCCCGGCCCTAATGTCCTTTAGACAGGCCTCAAGTTTAGACAGCTGATTTGTCCCACCTGGCTTCATTGATACATACAGTAGGGTATCATCAGCATAGCAGTGAAAGTTAACAGAGTATTTTCTCACAACATTACCAAGGGGGATCATATAGATACAGAAGAGGATTGGACCTAGCACAGAGCCCTGAGGAACCCCGTAGCTTACTTTAGTGTACACAGAAGACTTATTATTCACGTGTACAAACTGGTACCTATCAGATAGGTAGGACTTAAACCAGTTTAGGGCAGTCCCTGTGATTCCAAGTAATTCCTCTAATCTCTCTAGTAGAAAATAGTGATCTATAGTGTCAAAAGCTGCACTAAGATCTAATAAAACCAGCACCGAGAGTCGTCCTTCATCTGAAGCCCAGAGTAGATCATTAGTTACTTTAACTAAAGCAGTCTCTGTGCTGTGTTGAGCTCTAAAACCTGACTGGAAGTCCTCGAACAGGCTGTTGTTTTGAAGGAAGTCACAGAGCTGAGCCGCCACAACTTTCTCAAGAATCTTTGAAATAAAAGGAAGATTAGATATAGGCCTGTAGTTTGCTAAAGTGCTGGAATCAAGAGTAGGTTTTTTGAGAAGGGGTTTGATTACAGCTACTTTAAAGGACTGTGGCACGTAGCCTATTGATAGGGATATATTTATTGTTTCCAGCAAAGATGGGCAGACCAGGGGAACAACTTCGTTAAACAGCTTAGTTGGGATCGGATCTTAAAGGCAGGTCGATGGTTTGGAGGATGAAATAATAGAGTTAAGTTCCTGAAGTCCTATATGTGTGAAACAGTTTAGGTGAGGCCTATTTACATTTAATGGTACAGCAGGCCCAGGTGAAGGCAGGGAGTGGCTAATTTTATCTCTAATCTTGCCTGCCATGGTTGGTTAGATTTAGGCACCAGGAGATTGGTCTGGGATTGGTTATCTCGGTCAGTCAATCAGAGTTACTCGAGCTATGAAAAGCCGCGAGGACCAAAGTTCATTATCACGAATAAAATAGAAATGTCAAGTGTGTCGTGTGGTGTAAGAATGCGTCAAATTGCGTGACTGTCATGCTCAAAGGGTGAGGCTTGGCAGCTCTGCTGTTGAGGGCAGGACATCAAGACGTCCTATCAGAAACTCCGGATGGCAGCTTGAAGTTAGAAAAGTTCCCTTTATTATCCTGATCCTTTAGGAGAGTATATGTTCTGAATTACAGTCAGAAGATTTTGTTCTTGGTACAACAGCTTCTAACTATTACAAAGATACAAGTTGGTAATTATCTAAGCCATTGAAACTTACTTTGTACAACTTAACGAGGTGTAAGATTATATCCTAGCATGAGTAACAAAGCATTATGTTTTGTTAGATAAGCTGAAGCTAGCTTAGTGTCCGCTCTGAATTCTAGTGGTATGAAATTGATTTGGTGCAGGCAGTGTAGAAAGTAGAGGGACACAGACCAGCTTTTAAGGACCAGATGACAAAGCAGAATCAAGCAGAGTTATCTCTGCAAACATATTTTGTGCATCAATGAAAACTGACACTTCTTCAAAATAAAAATCAAGGTAAAATGTACATTTATACTAACTATTGGTATTCAAACATATTGACAAATTGTATAAATTTGTGCTAATGTTGGTAAGCAATACACATTCATCCCATAAATGACAGTTCATACTTTGATCAGATTCCTACTATTGATATCTGAACTGGAAGTGTAGTAAATTAGCTGGTAAACCTCTAAGGAGTATATAAAAGGCCATTAAGGGAGTAAAGTGTTGTTTACTTCACCAGCTACCCTGTACCGTGGTTGCTTTCAGCTTGTATAATGAGCCATGAGGGTGTACTTTCCTCCCACGGCTCTTCCTGTGGAGCCAACATTCAGGATTACCAGCTACGCACCCTCCTTTTCCTGCTGTCCACCCAGTGCTGTATGGTGAGTAATCACATTCACACCTATAGACATGCTGGTTGTATGGAAAGGGGAGCGTGTGTCTGCATGAGTAGTGTGTTCTCTGCTGGCAGGCTGAGGCTAGTGTGTATGTTTGTAATTTATATACAGTATTATCAGGATAGGGCCTGTTGCTTTCTTCTGATCATACTGTTGATGTAAGCATCATGCCCGGTTGTTGTTGTGTTCTGGATTTTGTTGTGACAAAATGGACTCCAGACAACAAGCTACCATGTGTGTTGTGGCAGCTTTGATGAATGAGACGGGGTTAAGATTTAGGGTTGCTGGTATTACCTGTGATATTACCTGCAGCATTTGTACATATGTATATATTTATCCTTTATTTATCCCATATCCATTATATTTATCATTATTATTACTTTCAAAAACAAAAACGGTTTTCGAAATTATGTCGATCATTTTGTTTGTTCGTTTGTTTGCGTGTTTGTTTGTGTACACGATAACTTGAAAAGTTATGAACGGATTTTGATGGCATTTTCAGGAAATGTTAATGATGGGACAAGGAACAGCTGATTATGTTTTGGTGATGTTCTGGCCACCAAAAGAAAATATATAGACACATCTCATTCATTTTCCCATCCACACTGTGGAACTCCTGTTAAACATTGTTTTAGGACATTGATGATGTCATCAACAGTGATGTTATCAGTGTACGATTGTGTACACAAACAGACAGACACACACACACACACACACACACACACACGCACACGCACACACACACACACACACACACACACACACACACACACACACACACACACACACACACACACACACACACACACACACACACACACACACACAGACTGACCAACAGACTTCCAAAAACTGTTTTCGTTTTGGAACAATGACTCTGTGGAGACGTATGGTTTCGATCGGTCATTTTCAAAAGTTTGCGCTAAACAAGCGCGGGTTTATTATTAATGTTTCTGGTTTGTTTTTTTGTTTTTTGTTCTTCGCTCCAACTGCCAAGTTAAATTCCTTTTAAGCTGTACTTGGCTAAAAAAGACCTTTCTGATTCTGACTGTGGTGAGATTCAGAGGGGTTTACAGGGTTTATTACGTCAAAGGGTTTGGGGTGAACAGACCGGTCTGGGATTTAGAGGTTAAAGGTCCAGTATTATGCTATTTTTCAACCTTCTCCAAATGTTCTAAGAACCCCAACAGCATAGTGTTTGAGGTTTATTTTCCCAAACTCATCTATTTTCTGGAATTTTAGTCTCCTGAAAAGTCACTTTCAGAGCGCTCCTAAAAACAGGCGGTTTTTGGGCCTTCATGCATATGCATGAGTAGGCTTAAACACACACGCTGCGCTAGCGTGTGTTTATCACAGCATCAGCAGCAGTAAATCATTAACAGTCGTACTTCTCCTACTCACCTCTTCTGACCACTGAAATAGTCAATTAAAGACCATTGTTTTGTCCAACCACTGCGTCCTATTGGGTCACAAACACATCAGATCATCCCATAAAGGCGATACAAGGTGGTATAACAGCTAATAAAACTGAAACTGATTGTGAGTGCTCTTCAGTTTATCTATATACTGGAATATCTACTATCTATTAACTGTTATATTAACTGTATTATCGACCTACCTTCGCGATGTTTGTTTCACCTGTGAGGTAGTTTGAGAGGGAGGAGTTCACATTCGTATAAAGGGTAGAAGGAGCCTGGATTGTCAGGAGGAGGAGTTTCCACATTATGACATATTATTAGGGGGAAAATCCACCTCGCCCATATGGAGCTGACTTCTTACAAAATGTGGAATAACAAGGAACGGAGGAAACAGAAATTTTTCAACTTTGGTCCTCTGAATGAGGCGAAAGGAAAACCATTATAACAATTATATATATATATATAAATATATATATATTTTATCATAATACTCCTCCTTTAACTCGCTTTGAGTGTGTGCCTCTGCAAATCTGCCTGCTGTTCGGTGCCCTCCCTGCTATGTTCATATGTCGCTGATAGAGACAGTCAAAACATTGCGGAGCTTCTCTAGTAGAGACCTTGGAGTGTGCTATCAGTGTGTTATGGTATCTGGCCTGGTCAGAGCAGTCTGACCGGAACCGACCAGGAGAGAGTTCTGCAATTACATATCATTGTGCACAATTGTGTGTGAATGAGCTTTTTTCCGCCTGGTGTTCAGGTCTAGTAGTAATAGATAAATGCACATCAGGAGTGTCACCCTCTAGTGCCGGTACATTTATGAACGCTGGTGTAAGAATGTGCTTGTGAGAGAGAGACTCTGTACAAAATATGTTGAGCTACTTTATGTGTCTCTGCGCCCGTTTTACTTACCACAGGAGTTCCCGCAGATCTTTATATCTGTTGTATACATTGACCCAAAGGCTAATGTAAGCCAGGCCTATGAGCAGATCTGTGTTTCTCAAATGGGGGTACACGATGGCACTGTAGGGGGTACTTGAGAGAAAGAGAGAGAGAGAGAGAGAGTTTATTTTAGTTAAAAATGATAATTGTGTGAGGTGTCGTTAGAGACTGCTCGTCAAGACCCGCTGCACGTTGCTTCTGATTAGTTCATTATTGCATGATGCCTGCCATGGTTGGTTAGATTTAGGAACAAGGAGACATAGATTGGTTATCTCGGTCAGTCAATCAGAGTTACTCGAGCTACGGCACTACAGGGAGTAGAGAGAGAGAGAGAGAGAGAGAGTTTATTTTAGTTCAAAATGATAATCATAATAAAAATGATGACAATGATCTTGATTATAACATTAATTGAAAATACAAAGGTCAGTCTTGGTCCCACCCCAGGCGGGAGATGACCGTAACTGATAGAAATTACAAAAATAAATCTATTCGGTAGGCACTAAATACTGTTTCATTCCACAAAATGGGATTTGTTAAATGTGGGTTAACACTTACTCATTCCATCATTATGCTCTATGGTTGTTTTTTCATGGTATTCTGAACAAAAAGTTGTAGTCGGACAAAGGGGTTACTTGGATTCAGAAAGAAGAGAAAAGGGGTACTTAAGCCAAAAAAGTTTGAGAACCATTGTTCCAGACTGTGTAAAAACTGCCGTTGCTTTCCCCAGATGCTCCCAATTTGGTGACTTTAACCATTGCTCACTGGACAAAACTCTCTGTAACTTCTATCAGTGTGTGTCCTGCCCTACTAGAAAGAATATGATTCTTGACCAGTGTTATGGCTCTCTCAAAGATGCTTACAGATCAATCCCTCTTCCTCCGCAAAGGAGATCACTGCTGTGTGTGCCTGATTCTCATCTATTGCATGTCTCTTCAGAGGGAAAAAGTGTACGCTAAAAACGTCCAAATATGTCCAGAGGAAGCAATTCTAACTCAGCAGGGCTGCCTAGATAGTACTGTTTGGGATGTTTTTCAGGAATCTGCTGCTGACATGGCTATGGTCAGATTTTGAATATCTTATTGTGTGTATACTATTAAAGTATACCAAAATAGCAAACCTTGGGTGAGCAAACACTAAACAGAATTGCTGAGGAAAAAATTCTTATTTAAAAGCGGTCTGTTCTCTGAACTCCAGTCTGTGCAAAAAGAAATAAAGCAGGAGATAAGGAGGGCCAAACTGTGCTATAAACAAAGTGTTGAATACAAACTCAGTAACAATATTTTAGGTTTTATATGGGAAAGACAAAACAATGTCAACAAAAATGTAACGCTCGGGGATTCTCCTCTGATCAAGTCTTGGCAAATGAACTAGTTTAATTCTAGATTTGATGTGCATGATTTTAGGAATGAAACTACTTTGCTAAAAAAACACTTTGTCTGATTTTAGTGAATCAGTGTCTGTTTTAAATGTTTGCACCATTGTCAACTCCTTTAAACATTGCAAAACTAAAACAAGTGCTAGTCCTGATAACCAGTGTTTGGAATTACGGCATTTAAAGTAACGGCGTTAGGTAACGGCGTTTGTTTTTCAGTAACGGGGTAATCTAACTAATTACTTTTTACGCCGATACAACGCCGTTATCGTTACTGAACGTTAAATGCGGTGCGTTACATGCATTGATTGAATAAACTTTTATCCGAAAACATCCCCGGCTTCTGACTCGACTGTTGTGAGGAGGTGGGTTAAAAACAAGGTGAGAGATTATGATTGGCTTAGGCTGCGTCACGTTTCATGGTGGCCAATCAGAGCCAGTGTTTTTACACATGTGCCAGCAAGAGGAGGTGGGTGAAAAACAAGGTGAGCGATTATGATTGGCTAAGGCGACGTGCCAGCACCCGCGACACACACACACACACACACACACACACACACACACACACAGAGTAGATTAGATGAATCAGCAGAGATGGTGAGCGTGGAGCAGTCTGATGAAAAGTTGACATTTTTAAGGTGGCGATACAAACACTACTTTAAATTAATTGTGGTCAAAGTTAAGAACGTGCATGTGAAGTGTTCATTATATCCAGGAGAGAAGACTTTGTCCACATCTGTTGTAAGCAACTCAAATTTAATGAAGCACCTCACAACGACACACGCATCTAAAAAATGTGAATTCTTTGACATATAGCAACTTTTTTTTTTTTTTTTTTTTAAATAGTAACGCAAATAGTTACTTTCCTTGGTAATGAGTTACTTTTATTATAGAGTAATTTAGTTACTAACGCAGTTACTTTTTTGAACAAGTAGTGAGTAATTATAACTAATTACTTTTTTAAAGTAACGTTCCCAACACTGTTGATAACATTGGCAGTTGTATGCTTATCCACTGCTCGGAGCAGCTTGGACCTAACTTTACTTATATTTTTAACCTGCAAAATAATGGATGGGAATCTCTTCAGGTATAATAAACAAGTGTGTAACATGGCTATGTCCATCATGTCAGAAAACTCACATTCTTTACATTACCACTCCCATCAGGTTCCCGTCTCAGATTTCCAACAGATACAAACACAAACACTCCTTTATCCCTTTTGCCATTTCCCTTCTTAACACCAGTACAAGACGATTGTCCTTGAGTTAGATTCGTTTCTTTGCTGGGTTTATATTTGTATTTGTCTCGTTTTTACGCGTTATGTGTTTTTAACGGGTAAAATTGCACTGCTGCATGTTTTTATTTTGGTATATGTTTGAATGTACTATGTACTCTTATGTGTTTTATTGTGGCTTGTACAATATGTCTTTTTTGCTCCCCATATATCTGCCCTCTGAATCAAATAGAATAGACAAATAGAATTGATTGATTGATTGATTGATTGATTGATTGATTGATTGATTGATTGATTGATTGAACTGTCAGTTATTATTGGTTTGTTGAGGGAGTGGGGATGAATCACCCACTAGTTTGCCCCTCAGCCCAGAATTTGGGACTTTTTTGTGTAATATGAGCCATTACTCATTCTAACAACCACATAAATCACAAATCTGAGCAGCATTAAAAATGAACAAATGTTTTATTGTTGCAGAATCTTTAATGGCTGTAATTAAATCAAGCTGTCACCACGTTCATTGTTGGCAATGCCACGATAGAGGAGGCTTTTGGGAGTCAGAAGGGTTGAAATGCAAAAGGATTACGTCAAACTGTTACAAGTCTTTTCAGGGATTATAGAGGCTTAAATCCAGGAGAGAACCCAAGGGTGTCTTCTCCCAGCTCAGTGTGTGATGTCTGCTTTCTCCTGCAGACGACACACACAACCCAGGGGTATGCAAACAAAAAATACACAAGTCCAAACCTTATTATATGCACGTTTTTGTGTGCAAACCTGCTTCCCCCACATCTAACGTCCACATGTGATGCAATCCCATTCCACTGTATGAGTTAGTGTGAGTGTGTATTATTGAGGTGTGAATCGATAGCGGCTCCGGCTCAGCACGCTCAATCTTAAAGTTGACCCTATGGGTCAAACCTATTCTCTGAGACGTGTCCCTTATTGTTGCAGGGATTTTACAGACTCATCCACAGTCAAGCCCAGTTAAAGTGTGAAGTATCTGAGGGCTAGAAGACATTGGGGCCATCACATCATGTCTGTGTCTGCCTCAGTGTCGCTGACAGCACTGACAGTAAAGGCTGAGAGATTTCAGAGAGAGAAAGAAGCTGGCCTGACAGCTGTCAGCCATGTGGTGTAAATGAAAGGCAGGAGCATGAAGGGGTTGACACAACACATACACAGTAGACAAGGCTGATGGACTGATTAATAAATAGTGAATTAGCCAATCCAGGGGATGCTTACATATAGATGCATCAGCTGAAGTTGCAGTCCAGTTGCTTGCGTGCTGCATAGGTATTATTCACCTGAGCTCACCACCCACGTGACCACACCCCTGGTAGCCATCTTTAGGGGAAAGCAGTGCTTATTGTTTACCAGCCGACAACGGACTTGTGTCTTAAAAGTTGCTCAATGCCTACAAATGGCTGGGCTACTGAGTAAACACAGTGCATATACACTAGCTTACAAATCCATGGAATGTTGAATATCTATATGCATAATGTACGTTTTTTAAAAGCATGTTGGCACATGGCTGGCTCCAAAGGAACTTGGTAAGGAGACATCACAAGGAGCCGTCTGCAGGAGCAGGACACAGACTGTGGGCACAGGGCGCTGAGACAGAGCCCCCAGTGCAGCAAAAAAGCAAAAGCCATTCATCATCACTGAGGGCCCATGAGACAGCACCACGAGACAGCACCACATGGACCATCACAGCCCCCAGTGCAGAGGGCTCCATCTTGCCGAGGCTGCTCTGCTGGTGGTTGGGTCAGGTGCACCGCAGCTGGAGGTGGCCACCGCAGCCTGGCTGGAGGATTCTGAGGGAGCAGCTGGAGGAGGCCGTTACTGCAGGTAAAGTAGAGGAGACCGCGGGAGCAGGACAGTTATCGGGGCAAATCTGTTGTTTAGAACAACCGGGGGAGAGATGACTCCCCACGTCTCCTGCCGCGAGACACAACATCGGCCCAGGATGTGACATGAACATAAATTGCAAATGCCTGTGTAATGTAAAACAACATCTTGAACATTTAGATATCGTAGCATAAGACAATTAGTCGGACTGTAAGAGGTACTTTAATCACTGTCTTATAATGGGAGTGTCTTTTGCTGCACTTATTTCAGGTTCAGAGGAGCGTAGGAGGCAAAGAGCTTAAGCAGAACGAAGAATATGCCTAAAACCAGATTTCACTGGGAATGCCCACATTTTAGGGCCGATCCACCCAGAGTGTGCACCTGGGATGAAGGCACACAGTGACAGATTTAAGTGCAGGGGCAGAATAGCACACAGCCAGATTCAGCGCCGCTGCACAGCTTTTCTGACTTACGCAAATGGGAGATTAGGGCCCATAGTGTCCTAAAATCCTATGTGTGATAGGTCATATGTGTACTGTTGGTGACGCTGAGAACCAAATACTGTAACTTATTTGTGGTTTCCTGGCCACCCACACAAACATTCAATTAAGGAGGGGTTTTTTGTGATAGATGGTACATGATATATACTATGTATAATACAAATAATGTACAGTACACCTTATCATGTAGGCTTACTAAGATCTATACTAAATGCAGCATGTCCCCTTAAAAAAACCTGACCTGAGTCCATTTATATTGTCTGATGAATTATTATTGTATAATCTAACTAACAGAGTCATCAATTCTCTCTGTTGCTCTTCATATATTTTTAAGAATATCAGTTCCTCCCTGACAAAGTAGTAACTTTATTATGGAGGAAACTCTTCTCTTTTCTTTATTTTGTTTTTTTTTTTTTTTACATTATTTGTACATGCCTTCGAAGGCCAACACTTCATATAGTGCAATCTTTTTACAACAGCAATCCATGTTTTGTTATTGCATTGAAATAAATAAATGCATTTCATTTGCTCAATTGTGACTATCACCAGCCCTCCCTAAGAAAGGGTGAAACACCTTATCAGGGGGAGAAAGAGAGGGCAGTGTTACACCTTGTTGAGGAGGGAAGGAACAGGGGAGAGGGAGTTAGGGTAGGTGTAATTAAAGTCTCTTTTTGTTATGTGTGTTTAGGCTTTGTGTTTGTGGGTTAGTTTGTCTTGTCAAAGTATTAAATTTATTCTTTTATTTTTTAATTTATTAATCTTTTCCTGCTTGTGAGTTCTTTTGGCTTGTTTTTTTCAGCTGTGATTTGGTTTTTGCAATTCTGTTTTTTTTTTTTTTTTTTTTTTTTATTAAATTGTTATTCCTCTACCAAGTAATCTGTTTTTGGTGTAATCTTTAAAATTTCATTTTGGTGAGTAGCATAGCTTTGTCAAAATCTGACATGTTCACTAATGAGGAGAAAAGTTAAATATAAATATTTTTGAGTGATAACATAATCTCCTTCTCTGAAAACCGAGCACTCATTTATCATTTCAAACTGTTTAAACTGACCAACAAGCGCCAAAAAAAACAATTATTTTTGTTCAGGAATTAGCAACTTCTGTCTTCTCTGTCTGTTCCCTGCTCATTTAGTTTTTCAATTCAACAATGGCTAAGCTTACATGAGCGTTTTAATTCCCCTTTAATTCAGAATAAAAATTAAATTACATTGACCTATTACATACACAAGGACATTAACAAACAAAACAGACTTGATATGAGGACATGAGGCCCTGCACCAGGCTACAGAGCTTCACAATTGATGCGCGAGTCATCCTTTGCACTAACTGCCAAAGTACAGTCTTCTGCCTCCCTTTTTCTGTGCTTTATCTTCATTTCTCCTCAGCTGACAAAAGTGAAGCAGTATGTTATTGTTGAGCTGCTGCTTCAAAACTATAATCAAAATAAAAACAAATATAATACTTATTATGACGTCTTCTCTGGAATTTGTTTACTTATGGTCGACGTGAATCCATCATGTCGCCTCATTTTGGAAACACTAAACCCAACGTGGCAACTTTGCTCTCTTTGCTTTGGTGTTTTTTTTTTTTTACTTATTTCACTGATGTTCACGTCTCCTTTTTTGTTTGTTAATTTGACATGTTTATACTGACTTATTTGTATTTAGCCCATTCATCATTTCATACTATACAATTGAATCAAACAGAAAATTTGAAGTATCTCAAAATGAGGACAAATGAGCATCCAGTATAAGGCTGCACCAGTGGGCGGACAGTCCTTTAAAAAGCAAACTGTCCAGCGCAATGTTGTACTAATTGGTCCAACATATGCAATGAATGCATAAAGAATATACATGTGTCTGTTCATGGACAGACAGAAAAAAGACAAGGAGATCCATGAGGGGTGCTATCTTTCCTTTTCTGCATGTGTAAAAGTAAAATGTCACGCCATTTTCTGGGTGTCCCTTTCCTCAGGAGTGCAATGTAAATATCAGCTTTTATGGCAGCTGCCCTCTCCACCCAACCTCCACTTCCCCTTTACTATTTTGCAGCATTTGAGCGATGAAAACAAAGCAAACCAAATTCTGCTGATGCATAAAATGAGGATGGGAAAGGCACACAGTAGCACCTGGTGGCATAGCATCAATTGGTGGCTGTTAAATAGCTCAGTGTTTGTGCCAGCTGCTGCATTGTTGGACTGAGACAATATGAGAGTTCCAGTAGCAGGGGTGTGTGTGTGTGTGTGTGTGTGTCTGTGTGTGTGTGTGTGTGTGCGTGTCTGCGTGTGTGTGTGTGTGTCTGTGTGTGTCTCTCTGTGTGTGTGTGTGTGTGTGTGTGTGTGTGTGTGTGTGTGTGTGTGTGTCTGTGTGTGTGGAGCCTGACCTCAACCCCAACCCTCGGTTGAGACTGTTGTCAGATCTTCTGCAATTATGTCCCATGAAATGTTAATCTAAATGTTATGCATATAAACAGGAAAAGGGAAAGCTTGATTCCAGATGACCAGTGTTGGGAACGTTACTTTAAAAAAGTAATTAGTTATAGTTACTCACTACTTGTTCCAAAAAGTAAATGCGTGAGTAACTAAATTACTCTAAAATAAAAGTAACTCATTACCAAGAAAAAGTTGCTATATGTCAAATAATTCAGATTTTTTAGATGCGTGTGTTGTTGTGAGGTGCTTCATTAAATTTGAGTTGCTTACAACGGACGTCGACAAAGTCTTCACTCCTGGATATAATGAACACTTCACATGTACGTTCTTGCCTTTGACCACAATTAATTTAAAGTAGTGTTTGTATCGTCACTTTAAAAATGACAACTCCACGCTCACCATCTCTGCTGCTTCATCCAATCTGTAGTGTGTGTGTGTGTGTGTGTGTGTGTGTGTGTGTGTGTGTGTGTGCGTGTGCATGTGCGTGTGCGTGTGTGCGTGTGTGTGTGTGTGTGTGGAGCCTGACCTCAACCCCAACCCTCGGTTGAGACTGTTGTCAGATCTTCTGCAATTATGTCCCATGAAAAGTATTCAGACTCAAATACATTAGTCAAAACACCAGGTTTACCTCAGGAAAATATCTCAAATGGGTGAATATCACATAAGGGCTGGGCTTAGTTTAGCTCTCTTGGAACCTGGTATGGGTTGCTCAACTCCTGGATCATACATGATGACACTCATGCACACAGAACCGTAAATGTATAGGGTTTCTCTGCAGGGGCTTCATGAAGGACTGGTAATTGCTGTATGCTTTCACGCTCCATTGGTTCCATCATTTTCAATGTATTTGTTCTTCCATGACTGACTCGAGAGCTTTCTCTACAGGCCCAACTTACTCCTACTCATTCATCCCAATATGACATACTTATGTGAATGTTTCTAGTGATTTGAGTTCTTTCTGTTATTTCACTATAGGTTTTATCAAGACCGTAGGACAAAATTAGTCAAATTATGCCATGCTGGTCGTAGTGAAAAGCTGTGCACCAAAAACCTCAAGGTAGAAAAGAAGGAGTGAAAGGACATGGTTCGAACTGTTCAGTTAAGCAGAAAAGGTTCCTCAGCACCTACACCGACTTAGGCTAGTACAACTAGAAAAAGTCTTTCTGCGCTGGCCCTAAATATACGCTGTCTAAACTATGAAATTCTTAAAGTGTAACTAATCCCCAAAACCTGATTCTGTTGATTACAAATGTACAGTATTTGGGTATGAAGTAGTGCTATTGATTCTCAGCATTCTCAACATTTTAGTCAAAGTATTTCAATTTGACATATTTTATAGTAAAATGTCAGTGACGGCCCTCTGTGGGTTGAAACCTGGCTATTACAATTGATTTTTGTTATTGGCTGAGAACAAGATCATGTGGCGTTTTGGGACCACATTGTGTCAAACCAGCACTGTTAGCCCCGCCCTTTTTATAAAAACTAGCGCCTGTGGGCTCTACAATCTGTGGTGAGTAGGTTGGATTGAGAGAAGAGTGAATAGAGAGATATACTGAGTAATGAGCTGCTAGCATAGCATAGATTGTTCTAAGGGGATTTTAAAATATAGACTGGGTGTGCCTTAAAGGTCCCATATCATGCTATTTTTCACCCATCTCCATTTGTTCTAAGAACCCCAAAAACATAGTATTTGAGGTTTATTTTCCCAAACTCACATGTTTTCCAGAGTTTTAGCCCTCTGAAAAGTCACTTTCTGAGCAACTCTACAAACAGGCTGATTTGCGGCCTATATGCATATTCATAAGTGGGCGTGTCTTCTCAATTCAATCCTGGTTAAGAATGCAAAAGTTACAGCTCATTCAATCTTTATATCCCAAAACAGAAATTTTAGTTTTTGGGCATCTCGTTAGATAAATATATTTTATTCATGTTGCTCATTTATAATTAAAGTATTATACCTAGAGCAGAACCATATGAAACTCCAAACTCTAAATACAAAATGAGGCTATTATACTGTATGAAGAATTCCTGTGTTGATGGTTATGTAATCCAATCGCAAGGTTGGACAATGGTCTATATTTATGCAGCCAGTTCTTTGTACTTTTATCTGCGTTTATCTATCTGTCACTGTAGATAGAAAATTCAAACTATTTTCTAAAAGAATACAGTATATGTATGACTTTAGCATAACATTTGAGGATTTGAAAGATTTTCGTTAAAAATGCTCATTTAGATCCAAAAAAATATGAAAAAAGCAGACTGTATGGGAACTTTGAAAACCATCTGATGAAACCTCTGAGACCCCTATACCAACGTTTGTATCTTTTCATTTGTCTAACCACCTCATCCCCTTCCCCTCCACAACTACCTCATTAGTGCAGCCTGCCAGCCCCCCAACCCCCCACTCCTCTCCCTGCTATTAATGAGGGAACCACAGATTCTTAATAAGCAGTTTTTCTTTTAATTAAAAAGTCTCCATAAATAATCACCTTATAATCCTCATGTCAGATACCACCCAGCTCCTGCTATGATTAGAAACCAGAGGAGAATATCTGCACAATCTCTCTCTCTCGCTCTGTCTCTCTTTTTCTATCTATCTCTCTATCTATCTATCTATCTATCTATCTATCTATCTATCTATCTATCTATCTATCTATCTATCTATCTCTCTATCTATCTATCTATCTATCTATCTATCTATCTATCTATCTATCTATCTATCTATCTATCTATCTATCTATCTATCTTTTCTTAATTGATTGCTATTATTATCTGAATGCTATGTCGATTTCTATAAAGTGATGAAAACAAAAAATGATTCACGTGAAGAAAACATTGCTGTCACACTGACTCGTACTGGTTAGAGGGCTAACTTGACTACCACAATATGGCGGCCTCCCTGAAGTATCAAACCAGTGGGTGGACAGAAGGACCGCAGCGTAGTGTATAATGTCTATGATGTAAACATTCACTGTGGCCTGTGATAACTCCAGTAACCGATAGTGCAGTCTCAGTTTTACTGGTAATCATTATACATATATCACAAGTGAACACACTTCTTAACAACCACATGTGACACCACTTTTCATCAGTGTAAAAAGCTAGCCCTGTTTGTCGTGTGTTTATTTTTCTGTCTATTGTTCAGTCTTAGCTGCCTGATATCCATTCATCTACCTCCATGTTGTGTCTCTCAGCAGCAAAGAATATGCTAATATTGTTAGTGTGTGTTAATAATTGATGGTCGCATAAGACTCGGCTGTGCTTTGCTGATTTGGCAGTATTAGTGAAGGCGCCCGGCCATGCTAAATGATTTATTGTCTCCAATATTCTTGCTAGAGGGGTTTAGAATGTCTAATAAGGAAATATTCCTCCTGTGCCAGTGTGTATTTATCAAGCAGAAAGCTGTTTTCTGATAGGCTCGGAAGGTCTTCAGATTTTCTCTCTGTGGAAATGCTACCTCTTTATAGGCAGCACTTATTGAATTGATCTAGAAGTCAATATCCTTTAAAACAATTTCAGCTAATCCTGTTTGCATGTTACCTTTGTATATTAATATCAGTTTCCTGCTGCTCAGCTTGAAAATATTGCTTCATTTTTTTTTCTAAACCAAGCCTTCTGTGTCATTAAACCTAATATCATCCCTTATTATCATTATTATTTTTGCATCTCATATTTCAGACATTTTTAAAACAAGGGGGATTCAAAGAATTTGCATATTTAATGCATGTCCACTCTTATCAAAATCAGCTTATTTTGCAATATAATGCGACCTTCACCTTTAATAGTTATATTAATATTAATGCAACTGTCTTAAAATAATTCAGCAAACAGATAGAGTTGGAGGAATTAACTTTCAGTGCGAGTTCCTGTCTGAGCTGGAATGAGATTCTGGTTCTCTCCACTGGTGTGTTCTTCAGAGCATTTCCTTTTTTTATTTATGGACTCAAAGCAAACAGTATGTGGTACATTCATTGGAGTTTCTCAGTTGCATTGGTACATTTCTTAGAGTCAAATTTAAATTCTCAAAATTACTTATTCTACCTTCACATCATTGTGTCACTTCTCGCTTCTTTGAAAAAATTGCAAATGCTTTGGTGCAATTCTCTGCTAATTCCTACATTATCAATTGCTTATGTCATGTTGATCAAAACGTATTCTATGGGTCTCTGTTTAATAGTTTCATCCCCCACAATGTTTAGGCATTACTTCATTACATGTAAAATGGTTGAACAAGTTGTCAAAATATGTCAACCATATTTCTATACATTTACATTAGACATTTTTTCTAAATCTGAGGTATATTTTTCCATGTGACTCTTGACTTCTTCTGACAAAAGGAAAAGTGTAAAGCACTAGATTAACCAGTTTTCTGAAATAGCTCAAAGATGCATCTCATGAACCATCAACGAGCAAGACTATATATAGCCGGAGCACAACACAATGTTACAATAACTGACAATAGGAGGACAAGAAATTGGATATGTTCAACAGCCAGAGAAAAGAAGACGAAGAGGAGTGAGACTGCGTGGTGGAGGAGTTGAGAAGCAAAACAGAGACATATGCAGATTTCTGATTTCATTTCATTTATTGTTTATTTAACAGGGGCAGTGTACATTAATATCAATACTGAAAATGTACCAGAATTAGCAAAAAGGCTATTTTTCATCAGCAGTCCTTGGACAGAATTTTCAATTATCAGCCTATAAGATAATACAAATTACAGGAAATATACATAAACTATACAGTGAAAACATGCACCTATATAACAACATATAAAGCTTTCATTTACATAAAAAAACAACAGTATTTGAGAGGAGACAATCATCAGATATTAATTATTTATTAATTAAAAATGCAATATAAATAAAAGTAATTTTCTACAGTACTTACAAGTAACAGAGACAATTAAGAAAAACAATCCAGTAGACACAGCACCAGCTTCCATTTCTCCACACTGGTCATCAGACTGGCTGGACTGATTACACAACACAATATGCACAACTATAACAACACATTGCACTCTCACCTTAAAACAGTCGACTCTTTCCCATCCCTTCCATTGTCCTACCCTGACTCCACTAGGTGTAACACTGCCCTCTCTGTTTATATTCTTCTTTTAATAAAGTTTGTCTAACCCTTCCTTAGGGAGGGCTGGTAATGGTCACAGTTATGCAATAAAATTAATCAATTGATTTAATTGCAATAATAAAACATGCATTGCTGCAAAAAGATTGCACTACATATAGTGTTGATCTTCAACAGCATGTGCAGACAAGATAGAAAAAAGCACACAAAAAAAACACCACAACAAAAACAAAACTATCAATTATTATAGTTATTATCAAATAAAACAGGCTTTAGGTTTAAATACATACACATAACCGTCTGTTATGTGGATTCATCTGTTTATGGGAAGGGAGTGAAGAAGGTTTTTTTTTAACTGAAAATAAGTTATACACAGTGCTTTATCCTGGCAACACAATACGTTTCCTTCTTGTATAAAGCCTCATTTCCACCAGCTCTTTTAAATCACCTCTCTAATGAAAAGAAACCAGCGTGCTAAACAGGCCCAATGGACCCACCGATTACCAGGTTCTGAACAGAAAACTAGAGTGCTTGGAGTCCCTCCTCTGATCCAAGAGGCATACACATGGGACCAGACGCTCACTAATAGAGACATTTACACCTTAGTAAAAATTGGCAGGTGTTACCCCACTGTTGTCGAGAGCAGACGCATGCCGGGCATCATTAGGCCCCGTGCCAAGCCCGCTTTGGCTGCCAGCCTCCCCCGCTCGTGTGTGTGTGTGTGTGTGTATGTGTTCATGTGTGTGTGCTGGCTTCTGCACATGTCCTTTGTTTTAGTGGAGGGTGAAAAAGGTGAAGAGCTGTTAGGGGTCACCAACACATTGCCCATGAGCTACCAGTTGCTCGCTAACGGCTCAAACAAGATGCGGACTGGCCGTCGAGTCCACCAGGTCATTTAAGTACAATTAAGTGCAAAACTCAGATTTTACAACCACGGGGACTTGACAGGGTACCTGATGTCACACAAAACACTTCACGGCATGTATCGAACTGTTTTAAATTTAACACCAATCCGCATTTCACCTGCCATGTGAAACACAGTAAAAGTATAAGGATTACAGTGAAGTGCTAAGAATTGTGGGAAATGTAGGCTTTTACTTGAAATAATTACGCTGCAGTGCGCTTGAGTATGTAAGCTCTGAGGAGTGTGGACTGGAGACCGCTCTGCGGGAATGTTTGAGCTTTACGGCCTCAAGATCGCAGAGTGGTTAGTAATATGACATAAACTTGATTTGGCAAATAAGTAAAAAAGGTGCAAATTAATTTATCCTAACCCCTCCAGTGTGGAACAACCATTTGTCAACTCGATATCAATCAAGCTTTTTAAAGTGTAATGTTTCCGTCAATGAATCAAGTGGGGCTATTGCGAGCATACGGGCTAATGCCGGACATGATTCCAGCTAACGCTTAAGCTGCGATCAATAACAGAGTCCAAGATGAGTCACACCAAGATGAGAAAAATATAGTGTTTATTCAATGAAGAATAGGAAACCAACTTCTACTTCTCTCTTGTGCAAGTGTGTGTGTATAATTTGTGTGGGAAGCCTCGGTAAACGTTGTGTCGTGGATTTTACCAGTTTGCATGCAGTTTGTCGCAGGACTTTCCATCATGAGGCCACCTGCGCATCATTTCAAATTCCACACATCCCGGTCAAGTACAAAAAGCCTTTCACTGATGGTGCTGTTATTAAAGAAGCAATGGCCGCTAGGATAGTTGGGATCAGTGGAATAAGACTGAGATTCTGTCCAGCTTGAAGCAAACACTGTGGCATGGAGGGTGTGTGTGCTGGGGTCAGACCTGAACAGATAGGCTACTCATGATAGTTTTCACTGCAGTGTGACGAGTCTGTGGACTCCAGCGCTACAGCACAGCTGGCTGTTTTCCAAAAGATATTTTTTGATGACTTTTCCCTCTGGGGAGCAGTTTTTAATGTTACTTAAAATGAAAACGACTTCAGAAAAAGTGGATATTTTTACAATGCTGTGAAGAAATCCCTTCTGGTGCAGAAAGTGAAAGGGTGCCTGCTATGATGGCACAACAAACAGGGTTTAATACTCACTGTAGATTAGACTCAGACTCTTAGCTGACATTTCTGAACAATCATTGTATAATCTACCAACATTTGTGGTTAAGTTTAATAAAGAGTATCTTCTGACATGAATGAAATAACCTCAGTAAACACACCTCCAGACAGCTCCCTGATTAAATCCCATACAAGGGTCCTCTCACTGATTCCAAGTCCTCAAAATATAAAAGTCTACAGGATGATGGTGATTTTTGTTGTTAAAATGTTGTTTTTGCATATATGAAGCATCAAAAAATTTGGTAAAGATTTTGATACTCAGAAATATTAGGGGAATTTATATTTTGAATATTTGTTTTAATTATAATATAATTTGTTTTAATTACAGTATAATATAATTATAATTTATTTTTCCATTTCTGATAGCCTACAGTACCTATCGTTTTGTGCTTTTCATAGCCCAAATGACTAAACATCGCTATTTCCTGGTACGACAGAGACGCTGCACAGTCTCACTCTGCTGAAAGGCAGGAAGAGGCCACACCCCCTCCCAAAAGCACATTGCTTCTCTGCTTCTGTTTTCATAGCCTGTTTTTATGTGTTTGCGCATGCGCAGTCAGTTCTCCAAGTTGACAACCATTTACGTAAAAAGGCAGCGCTCTATGCTTCCTTTGGACCGAACCGCGCTATGCAAAATTCATACTAAATACGTAAGTTCACAGTGCATTAGTGAATTGATACAGCATGGCTGCTGCTACGTTCTCTAGCTAGTGGGTGGGATAACACTACAGGCAGGATGACAGCGCTCGAGACAAAAAAATAAACTTTCTTTTGAGGAAAAACGACAGCTTTTAAAAGATGGGAGAACAACACCTGAGTTACCAGACCTTCAGCAAAGGTAAGGTCAGAAAATTGTTTGTATTTTCTACAGTGAAAGGAAGGATTGACTTTGTGGATGTGCCTCACTGAGGCTGTTCTGAGTTGTTCTTGTTGTTGTTGTTGTCATTTTCTCCGTGTTTCTGAGTTTCCAACACAAACAACAGATGCGCTGCCATGTCATGAGATATATCTTGTTGGGAGAGTATGGAGGCTATATTAAATAATTGTTTATGTTTCTTTAATGGAATTTTATGATGTTGATTTTGTTAGATGGCTAAACACTTGTTCATGTGGATCTTGTTGGGTTTTTTTTTTTATTATGAATTTTATATTTTGATAAGTGCATTGAGATGACTTTGTTGTAAATTGTGCTATACAAATAAAGTTTAATTGAATTGAATTAACACTTGCCAGGAGAAATATATGGAATTGTCATTGGTGTTGACATTGGTGGTCTCGATTTGCAACGCCCTGCCTACCCAACCCTACTCTCGAGTGGTTTCACTCCTATCTTTCTGGCAGGACTGAGTTTGTGTTCCTCGGTCATGCCAGGTCTCATACACATCACATCACTTGTGGAGTGCCCCAAGGATCTGTGCTCGGCCCAACCCTGTTTAGCATTTACATCCTACCTCTCGGCAAAATCATCACCAAACAAGGCAGCAAAGAGTACAGTTCAAAATCTGTCTCCTTACCCACCAATGCCTCCATGGAACTGCCCCATCATATCTCACCGAACTGCTGAACTCCCACACCACCACCATAAGACTCCACAGTACAGGCAGTCAGCGCCTCCGCCCACCCAAAACCAATCTCTGCACCATTGGAGAGAGGGCCTTTCAGGCTACAACCTCTCGACTCTTGAATGCCTTTCCAGAATATCTGAGGGCACCATAGTGTGTTGACTCTTTTAAAAAACATTTGTATTTAGTCAATGCTATTGCTGACTTTTTAACCATAGGCTGCTTTTACTCTTTTTGGTACTCATTGTTTTTATTTATTGTATCAGATTTGTTTGTCAAATGTAAAGTGCATTATAAATAAAATGTATTATTATTATAATTATTATTATTATCATTATTATTATTAATGTGTGGAGCCTATATGCCAAAAACCGTGGTTTACAAGTCCGTATTGAATCTTGGAGGCCGTACTGAATGGTTCAAATATCATATATTTATATAAATGACGAGGTGTACAGTTTGATAGCTCCCGGCAGGAATGATTTCCTGCAGCCTGGTGCTGTAGGTGCTCCTGTGGCTGACCAGCACATCATGGAGTGGGTGGGACACATTGACCAAGATGGCCTTCACCTTGAACAGGATTCTCCTCTCTGTCACCATCATCAGATAGTCCAGTTTAATCCCCACAATGTATGAATCTATATTTACATTTTGAATGTGGTAAATAAAAACACCAGCATTTTTTTTACATAAAAAGTTCCTAAGCACAAGTAACTCTCTAGAACCCTACACTATGAAGCTGCATTTTCTCTTATCGCGCTAACTTCCAGACTGAAGCATGGTTGTTCTGTAAGACAACATTGGTTAACTTCATACCGGGGCGGTGTGGGTTTGTGCAACAGTGATTTTAACAGTGACTGTTTTGGTTCACATCATACTGAAAACCATAATTTTCAAAGCATTCTTTCTTTCTTTCTTTTCGCACACGCACACGCACACACACACACACCACACACACACACACACACACACACACACACACACACACACACACACACACACACACACACACACACACACACACACACGCACACACACACACACACACACACACACACACACACACACACAAAAAACCCCTTTGACTAATGAAATGTTGGTGGTGCTTTCTACTCTTTTCCATTTACATAAAGAATTCATGACTAAAAGGTTTATTGTGAGATTCAATAAATTCTCCATTGATTAGGCAGAGGCCTTTAAGAGAGTGGAGAAAATAACAGAGTATAAAGCCAAAGGCAGGAGGGGAAACATCTACTGTGGATGAGGAGTGGGATTTAAATTGACAGCAAAAAAGCCATTAATAATGATAAACACAATAATAATTTAGGGGGGGTTACACACTTAGCAAGGCAATCAGAAACCCATCTGTGGAGGTGTGAATATTGAGGAGATGCTGATGGCACAAAAAAACAAAATAAGGAGAAAAAGGAACCCACCAGCATCTGAATCAGTAATGACAACCGGGAGGCCATAACAAACATTTCTTTTATGTGGAGTATTACTTATTAAAATTGCATCTTAAATATGTATCCCTTTATAGATAGCCCATGTCACTGTTTCCTTACTTGTCTCCCTGAAGATTACCATCTGAGGAGTTACAGATTAATACAACTACCCTTCCCTTCTCCTTTCTCAGAAAAGGCCTGATTAAAATCAACTGCTACATTATATTGTGATGAATTATGCAGGCGTCTGCAGTAAAATAAAGCAAAGGGCAGTGGTTCATTTAAATTTTGTATCTTGAACCTCTTCTGTGGAAGTTTAAGTGCTTGCAATGCGAGACACTGATATTGTATTGTTGTACAAGTGAGAGGATTGCATAGATGCACTCAGGGACTGAAACTTCACTGATCTATCTCCATTGGCTTTTTGCTGTTTACTTATTGAAATTCACTGCAGACAGTTTATCGGGATAATCATTTATCTTTATGCTGCTTTATCATCAAGTAGTAAACAAAATGAATATATGCTTTCAACAATTGTTACTAAAGAGAAGAGAAAGTGTTTAGCTGTTCACACCGGATACACGCAGATATATCATCATTGCATGCAGTAAATTAAAGACACTGAAAGTAATCCAGTGGCTGGCTTGGAATCCCTCTCACCTCTGCAGTTTAATGAAATGGCAGCGCAGATATTACAGCATCAGAGACAATTTATTGAGCATTGCGGTAGTTCAGGCAGGCCGTGGACGTCAAGCCAGCCACACCTTTAATCAACCAACAGCCCAGATTGGCTGCCTATTGGCCAAAGCATACAGGATGCACGACTTAAACCATGATAGCCGCCTCATACCTCCTTAGCAAGCATCTCGCAACCCACCTCCACCCCAACTCCTCCAGGTCAGTATATATCCAACTAACTGGGTGTCATTTCATTGTAATTAACATCTGCTCAGCTTTTTTTTTTTTTTTTTTTTTGCACATATACTGGTATACGATGCACTGGCACGCCTTGGGATGTGGGATAAAACTCATACTGGCCTTAACCTTAGACACGTTAATCCCAAATACCTGCTTTAGGTACTACCATTCATTCATTCCCCCTGTTCACAGCCACCACCATTATAGCTAAGCTTCACACTTGTCACTATACTGGCTGGATTACACAACATAATAAGCACAATATATTCTACAACCTCACATCTCACCCTCACTGCAAAACAGTCTATTCTTCCCCAACTTTTCTATTTCCTGCCTTGAGTCTCTTCTCCCTGCGCCCTTTCCCCTCCCCCTCCACTTAGGTATAACACTGCTCTCCCTTTTTATATCCTCCCTATAATAAAAGATTTCTTACCCTTCCTTAGGGTGGGCTGGTGCTGGTCACAATTAAGCAATAAAATAAATCAATGTATTTTATTTCAAAAACAAAATATGCATTGCTGTCTCATAATGATTGCACTTCCTGTGGTGTTGACCTTTGACAGCATGTGCAGACAAGTAGAAAAAAAAAAAAAACATCTGCTCAGCTCTGTTCCAGGAGGTTTCTGCTAACTTATCCACGTAAGCACGTGGAAAGGGCAAGGAGAAATACCTCGCATTTGCTTACAAACATATTGGCTAAGGACCGTGCAAAACAGTACCCAACGTTGCTTCATAAGAATGGAGGTTAGCTTTTTTAGTTCAAAATGCAATGTTATAGAGCAAAAGCAGAAGTCATCTAGGGACAAGCATTATGCTTCTGCAAAGCACGTCAAGAGAATGCAAGCCAGTGCACAACCCCATGTGGGAGAACAAACAGGAAGCACACAATATCATTACATGCAGTTCATCAATGCTTTGTATTTTTAATTTTTTACTGTTAGTCCTAAAGAAATATGTCTTCATGACAGGTTCATGTTATGCACTTTAAGATTCCCTAAGTTCAATATTGTTTACTGACTTGTACTTCTGATGATCATTTTTGATTAAAAACTGCTGCACCTTTTGCATTCAGGGTATGCTCATTGTATAAGCTAAAAAAAAAAAGTGTTTGCAGGTTTTGCAAAATTGTGTTGGTGTTTGCCTTCCAACAATGAAGCATAAGTCTGGTCATTATGTATTTATAATTGGTAGAAACAATTAACTTAATTGTGAGTAAAGTATGTTTTGGGGCTGAAAAAATATCGCAACTTTTTACCGCAACTTTTGGAAAAATGGCCTGCGAAATCAGATATTTGAGCCCGCAACAATCACAAAAAATGCCTGCAAAATCCTGGAGGGACTCATTGAGACTGAAAACAATCCTTATATCCATATCCTGATTTGTTAACAAGATGATTAATGTAAGTTGTTCAACAATCCTTGTTGACAGTGTCTATAATGCTTCTTATAATACGTTGGAAATAGTCTGTCTCCTTTAGTCCACCTTAATGACATTAGGCATGACTTTCTACAGGCAGGCTAGAGTAATATCCCAAATTTCAGTTTCAAGTAGCTTGATGAACTAAGCAACAAAGCCATGCAGCAATGTGCCCTCTCAACTACAAGCATGGAATTCTAAAAAGACAAAGACACTTCTTTATTTCACAGGTAGAGGCAAGCTTTCAGAACGTTGTGCCCCTCCCTCACATTTTTCATTTCACTTTGATTTAAGCGTAATATCATATGCGACAGGGATGACTGCTCGTGTCTCCTCTCTCCTCTCCATCTCTGTACATTTCAAATAAAGGAACACAGAGGAGGAGTTTTTAATGAGATCAACACGCAGCATAGGTGCATTGATAAGTAAATACCACAGCTTTAAATGCTTCTCGCACGCAATTGGCTCCCTGCTATTGTTGCTGAGCACACGCCTCAGTGAACACAAAAATTTCACTGTCACACTCCAATAACCCTAATTGTCCAAAATAAATGAGCTAATTTATAAAGTTCCATTTTTGTATGCAGGAGATAAGGCAACTTTTGTGATTGATTGGACTCCTTTGTGAACGTGTGTTTGTGTGTGTGTTTCCGACTCTGTGTATGTATGAGAAACCGCAGTGCTCATAATTTGAAGCTTCTGTTTTTTATGCCTCTGTTATTCACTGCAAGCAGTCTCTGACCCCTGCTAATATTCATCCGGTTTCCTCTCCCCACAGCAAGAAAAGCAGAGGAGGATAAATCGGATAGTTGGTGTGTGCGTGTTTGTGTAGTCCCTATGGGTTCAGTGCTGGATCCAGTCGGATCATTTACATTTTTTCATTTGAGCTGTTATTTGCTGCGTTGCACAAACCCCACAGGGCCGCCCAGTAATTCAGTAAGAGTCCAGGTAACACATAAATTAATCATGTGACCTGCTCTCAGTTGCACGGGCGTAGATGTAAATATTTGTAATATGTGCCAGAAGCAACAGATCTGCATATTCACTCACTCACACCACACAATAAATGACACTGAGATTAGATCTGAGAGCAGAATAGGGTCGAGTGAGAAAGTTTTCAACTCATTCAAACAGAATTACAGCACTGAATGGTGGGAAGTAACTTTTAATGCACCAGTATTTTAATAAGATAACTTTTTCAGACTCTAACACTCCTTGCATAATAATGTAACATTTCCCATTTATAATAACTAGTAAAGTGCCCGTCGGAAGTATGTATTCATATAGTGGGAGCTTAAGTAGAGTTGTCAATTATGGCCAAATGAGTATATGTTTGAAGGTTGGATGTACAAAGAGGTGTGCATACTCTGTACTCTGTAGTGTTATTAAGGGGTTTATTTGCAGTGTTGGGAACGTTACTTTAAAAAAGTAATTAGTTATAGTTACTCACTACTTGTTCAAAAAAGTAACTGCGTTAGTAACTGAATTACTCTATAATAAAAGTAACTCATTACCCAGGAAAGTAACTATTTGCATTACTGTTAAAAAAAAAAAAGTTGCTATATGTCAAATAATTCAGATTTTTTTAGATGCGTGTGTCGTTGTGAGGTGCTTCATTAAATTTGAGTTGCTTACAACGGATGTCGACAAATTCTTCACTCCTGGATATAATGAACACTTCACATACACGTTCTTAACTTTGACCACAATTAATTTAAAGTAGTGTTTGTATCGCCACCTTAAAAATGACAACTTTTCATCCGACTGCTCCACGCTCACCATCTCTGCTGCCAGCTCACGCGTGTGTCGCCTTAGCCAATCACAATCGCTAACCTTGTTTTTAACCCACATCCTCACAACAGCTGTGTAAGAAGCCAGGGATGCTTTCGGATAACAGTTTATTCAATCAATACATGTAACGCACCGCATTTAACGTTCAGTAACAATAACGGAGTTGTAACGGCGTAAAAAGTATTTAGTTAGATTACCCCGTCACTGAAAAACAAACACTTTACCTAACGCTGTTATTTTAAACGCCGTTATTCCAAACACTGTTTATTTGCGGGTGCAAAATGTGGGTGCGAGTTCCCTGGTTTAATTCTATGGGACATGTGCATGATAAATGTCTAATTTGTTTTGGGTTTTTTTACTCACTTTTATATTTTTTGTTTGGTGCATTTTTCTGTAATTTATGATTTTTGGAGTCATTGTGTGTCTTTCTGTTGTGTTTTTGTGCATTTTTTGTATAATTATTGTTTTTGTTGCCATTGTAGTGTGATTCTGGAGTCATTTTGTGTACTTTTTGTGTAAATATTTAGTTTTGTGTATATTTTGTATAAATATTTAGTTTTGTGTATTTTGAGCCATTTTCATATTTTTGTTGTAATTTTCTGTAATGTATGTTTTTTGGAGTCGTGTATTTTTTATCTTTCAGTTGTCTTTTTGTGCATTTTTTGTATAATTGTTTTTGGTTGCCATTGTAGTGTGATTCTGGAGTTATTTTGTGTACTTTTTGTATAAATATTGTTTAGTTGTTTTATTTTACTCATTTAGTATATTTTTATCATATATAAATACTGTGTGTGTGTGTTTCCGTGAAACAAACTGCGACACAGTGACGTCATATGACCCGGACACACACACACACCTTTTTTGCTTTTATAGAAGATAGATAAATAGATGTACATAGGATGTTTTACGTATAAAATCTGAAATGAAACTCGTTTGATGCTTTTATATGAAGTGAAAGCTTATGGAAAAGCAGTTTATAAATTAATCTAACTCTTGCCCCCCCCCCCTTTTTTTTTTTTACTGACAAAAAGGATACCTCAAGGACTTTACAAGCCCGGTTTATGCTTGATGGTGTCGCAAGGTGCACGCGCCAAAAATTATGTCACCCCGCATGCTGGTGCATGGCCTGGTTGTATTTTGGAAACTTGCGTGGACATCCAAAATTAGCTGAAGTGCATTTCTTCATCTACAGTCCGCATCGGTCTCACAAGCTGGCTGTGTTCTCCATGCAGATGCCTCAGTGCATGTAACGGGCGCACAGACTATGTTCTTTTGCAACAAGCATATAATTCCTACTCTCTCGTCCATGCCTGACTTGCTGCCGCCATCAATGTTGTTTGTTTACTTCATTCCATGGGCTTTTCTTCTTTAGTACATAGCCATACTGCTACTACTTCCTGTAGAATTTTTTCTCTACCGCCCCCTGCCTTGGCTGCAGATATTGCAAGTAATAACACCAATGCGCTCCCATTGGGGAATGGAACACATTTAGGCCTGTGGAGTTGTTGATGTCGCGTAAAGTACAAATACATCAGGGTGGTGCGGTCGGGTGTGGCGGGGCGGTGGGCCTTGTGGGATATTGCTGGGTGCTCGCTTCGCGGGTTCTCTCCGAGCCGTGCGGGGTGTGGGGGTTGACGGCGTTGATGGAGAAGGGTTTCAACAAATGCTTCAGCAGTTCAACCCTGAATATACCCTGCCATCCAGAACCCATTTCACCCACTTGATGGAGAAAAATATGTGACCGCCTTTTTGAAGGTAAGGGCCACACAGGCTCACATTAGTATTTATATACTGTAATAAATGTATAATAGGATATATTTAAAGTAAAAATCACTTCTGTACTGATGTATTTAAAAGTTAAGGAGATCATAAATGCGAATGACAGCTCCCTTGCACTGACTGCTGACATTTGGACCAGCCGTGCAACAGAGGCACACCTTGGAGTATCATGCCATTTCATCACTGAAGATTGACTTTAAACCTTGCCACTATGCCTCTGGAAGAGAGGCATACTGCTGCAAACATCACAACATGGATTAAGGAGCAGGTAGAAAAATGTAACATTTTGCTTGGTAAAATAAAAGCTGTAGTTATTCAGAATCAGAATCAGAATTCCTTTATTAATCCCAGGGAGAAATTGCTTAATGACAGCGGATCCAACATGGTGGCAGCAATGTAAATGCTAAAAGAAAAACATGTTTGGGTCTCTGTCCGCTGCACTGGGCATACGCTTCTGCTCATAGTGAACGGTGCCCTCAAAGAGCTTTAGGTTCATGGATGAGGTTTATGAATGTGTCTCTAAAAGATCCCCATTAGATGACCTCCATCAGTCTGACCCAGAGAGTGAAGAGGAAACACCGGAAGACCAAAAGATCCAAAAGGTGAGAAATGAACTTCAGATGTACTTTATAGAGCCAGTAATATCCAAATAAGACTATCCTCTCATATGGTGGAGGGGTAATGAGGGGCGTGTTCCAACTCTATCAAAGCTGGCAAGATGTCTTCTGTGCATTCATGCAACATCCACCCCATCCGAGCGGAATATCTGTTTCCAGAAGAGAGCCAGCCTCACAGGAGACCATGTTGAGATGCTGACTTTCCTGAGTCTGAATAAACTCTGAATGGCATATAAACTCATGTAGAACACTGCAATACCATGGACTGCGCTACAAAACATTTGTGACAAATTTCCTTTTATTATCTTATTAAGGAATAGTGTTTGTTCCCATTAAGGATTTTTTTTTTCTTGTTAAGGAAAAGTTATTTTCAAATTGTTATGGAAATGTTTTTGTTTTGTTATTAGGGGAAAAAAGTCTTATTGATAAGGAAATGTTATTAAAAGACATTTTTAAGTAACGTTTTACTTAGCGAACATAAACCTTAAACACATCCCAAGCCAAATTTAAAAGATTGTAGCAACACAGAGCAAATAATTGTATGATTCATCATCCGATTAGTCAATTAATTGTTTTAATAATGAATGGCTAGTCGACTATTAAAATAATTGTAAATTGCAGCCCTAATGGCTAGTGAAGGTAATCACCTGTGATTTGTTTGCTTGTAATCGGTGCATGTGTATAAAAGGTCAGCAAGTTTCAGGCCTCCCGACATACTCTTGCATCTTTCATTCAGTGCTGCACTGATGTTTCTAGATTTTGAGTTATACGAAAAGCAAAAGAATTGTCAAAGGATCCGAGGGAAAAGGTAATTGAACTGCATAAAACAGGAAAGAGATATAAAAAGATATCCAAGCATTTGAGAATGTCAATCAGCAGTTTTCAAACTCTCATTAACAAGAGGAAAAATGAGGGATTCTGTTGAAACTAAACCACGGTCAGGTGGACCAACAAACATTTCAGCCACAACTGCCAGGAAAACTGCAAAGGAATGCAAAGGTTAACACACAAATAACTTGAAATACAGAATGCTCCTAGAAAAAAAAGTGGTGTTGCAGTTTCAAGATACACATTAGGGAGGCCCTTGAAGAAAAATGCATGGTCAAGTTGCCAGAATAAAGCCATTACTACGCAAATGCCACAAAGCATCCGGCTTACAAGTGCTTACCGTGGCTTAGGTGGTAGATCGAGGATCGTCTTCTGATCATGAAAGATTAAATCCCAGGCCTATAGGTCGAATACCTGTATATGTCGAAGTGTCATTGGGCAAGACACTGAACCCTAAGTTGCTCCCAATGGTCCACTAGTGCCTTGCATATGGCAGCTCTGTCCTATTGGAGTGTAAATGTGTGTTCATGTGTGATAGACTTTAAAGAAGATAGTTTTTCACCATTTGGCCCTTTTAATTAAAGTTATACCTTTTGGAATCTATAATTTTATTGTTTACCGCTATTTTCTGTATTGGATTTTGGGTAAACCTTTTGTTTTCAGGAGTAGAGCTGTGGGCCAGTCCTTCCCCCTAGTGGTAGCTTCCCCTCACATATTTCAAGTGCTGTGCTGTGCTTCATGGGTGGTCAGGTGTTTTGTATTGTCTCTTTGTGATTTTGGGTCAGTATTTACTAATTTGCTTGAATTACTTTAATATAATTTTGTCCATTATTTTTCTTCACTTTTGCACAACAAAAGGCATTTAGAAAGGCATGCTTGAAAAACATCCATCTTGCCACATTTGGAGAAAAGTCAACAAGGCCTCTGATGAATGGAACACCATTTGTACTGTGAAACATGGAGGTGGATCACTGATGTGTGAGCTACAAAAACACAGGAAACTTGGTCAAAATCAATGGCAAAATGAATGCAGCATGTTATCAGAAAGTACTGGATGAAATGTTGCACTCACCAGCCCTGATGTACTTGGATGTTCCAACATGACAACGGTCCAAAGCACAAGGTCAAGTCGACCTGTCATTGGCTACAGCACAATAATGTGAAGGTTCTGGAGTGGCCATCATATTCTTCTGACTTCAATACATTTCATTGAGCCACTCTGGGGAAATCTCAGTTCATGAAAAACATCCTAAGAATTTATAGTAACTGGAGGCTTTTTGCCAAGAAGAATGGGTAACTGTACCATCTGAGAAAATGAAGAGTCATATCCACAACTACCAGGAAAGACTTCACTGCCATTGACGTTAAAGGTGGCAATACACAGCAATAAGAACTCTCAATTACTCACCTAACAATATGTGACACGAGAAAATGGATTTTAGTATGACTGAATCAATCAAAACACAATAAATGAGCTTAAACAACAAAATTGCATTTGTTATTTTCATCACTGAGTGCTTACATAATATGCAATGTGAATAAAAAATATTATGATTGCATTTTTCACAAGGCACAAACTTGAGTAAGCTATACTCATGCTTTTCTGGATTTTTTGTAAACTTTTTAAAACAAATTAATTTTTGTGTACTAAAATGAAAAAAAGGAGGACATTACAGAACATACTAGTAAAGTAGAAACTGAACATTGCAAAACAGTTACAATATCTGTGGCATGAAATAAATAGAATAACTCAATATAACCAGTGAATTTGTTCATTTGTCAGTCCTGGATTTATTCATTCTGGCTGTTAACCATGTTTCCTTGTTGAGTGTGGATTATGGGTATACGAGAAAGGTTCTGCACGGTTTGGAGTGCAGTACTTAATTAATCACAATTAAAGTGATAAATGCTAGCTCTAACCTACAGTTATATATATATATATGTGTACACAGTATATGTTCCACACATTTGAGAAACCAAGCATAACCACTAAGACCTGCCATTTTTTTGTGGTGGTGTTCCGGTTGTGATATCAGAAAACAAAAGCAGAAGCTCTGAGCTTTTATTTCCTCTCTGACACCAGTTTTATGTGAATACATACGTCATGTGACCCTGCATAACTCAAACATGGTTACCTAGTTTCTTTAAGCAGTAGCTTTTGGGTAGGCTAAGTACTGGGAGTGCATTTTTTTTTTAGACTAATCTAAATCCACACTGGTCCTTCTCGGCTGTACCTATCTGTGTCTTTGTTCCCCAATTCAGCTGTCTGAGGAAGATTTGTCCATCAATACACTATCAGAGAAGGTAGGCTGGATAAGAGTTCTGCTGTTATCTGTCTGCTGTGAGTAAGCTGTCTAGAGCCGTGTTTTTCAACCTTTTTTGAACCAAGGTACATATTTTTATTGAAAGAATCCCAAGGCACACCACCAACTAGAAATCTTAAAAAAAAAAAAAGAAACTTTGTAGCCTTTAGTAATAATATTCTTGAATAGGAATAAAAAAACACAAACTAAAACATTTTTTCCGATAAAAAGTGTGATGAACAATTTGCAGTTATTCTATGTGTTCTTAATAGAAATCAAATGAACAACAAGACAATCTATTATGATTTCTAATATTTTTTATCTTTATCTTATATTCATAAAATATATTTATATTTATTATTATTATTATTATTATTATTATTATTATTATTATTATTTTTTTTTTTTTTTTTTTTTTTTTTTTTTTAGAAAGAAATACATTTATAATAAAGTTATATAATTCAATTTAGTTCTGTATTGTTCAACGTTAAGAGTGTCAGATTTCCAAAGGCTGTTATGGAGAGGTGATGTTAAAGAATGAACCAAACCTAGTTTATTAACATGAACAATGAGAACTGTGTGGCAGTTTTGTGGCGATCTTTTTCATGATTTATTTCAGCCACAAGCTCCTCATTTGTTCCTTCTGAGAGCAGTTCTAAAGCACAGCAAAGTACACATGCGGTGCATATAGCGAGCAAATATCACTGTGTGATTTACCAGATTTTTAAGAATATTTCAAGTTAAGGTTCTTTTTATCATATTCTTCCACAGTGTTACAGTTCTAGACAGTTTAAGCTGCTCTCTGTCATTGTCCAATCAGCGCAGGGCCGTGCTCCATTAAGTACCGCCCCTTTTGGGCAATCTCAGTCAACTTGAAAACTGTCGAGACTGCTCTCATAGAATCCCATGTAAAATCAGTTTTTTTCTCATTTCAGTCGTTAGAATGCATTCCGTATGGGTTCTGGGAGGGCTCACACTAACGTGTTTTTGTGTTGGCATCTTGGCTTTCCTTCACGACGTAACTGCTTATGCTATTCACAAAGAGAGCTACGCAAGATCCAAGGCTGTTAATCATCGATATATATAATGTCAAATCCCGTTTTCCAACTTCAAATGACTTATTCAAAAACAAACTTCACAGAAAAAGGAGCACTTGAACACAATGTAGGGTGATAATAACTAATGATCACAGCAGTGTTTAAGTTTGGAAAAAAAGAGAGCGGCGATGGATTGGGAGCAGCAACAACAGCAGCAGCAGATTACGTTTTCAGCAGGAACCAGCATCAAAGAGAAGGGATTGATGATCGACACCGGAGTTACTTCATAATAGTTACTGATGTAGCCATGATCAAGAGCTTTGACAACACATTCAAGCCAGAGTCACCCTGTGTGGAGCTGGTCGACAGCACCCAGTGCAGGGGTGTTCTTCAGTGTAGTGGGAATGCAGATGTGTCCCTGGTTGACAGCAGTGGACAGAGGTTCAGAGCAACGCTGAAAGACACGTTATTCGTACCAACATCCCACCAAGACATCTTCTCAGTAAAGTCAGCCACTGCATCTGGAGAGACGGTCAACTTTAAACAAGGACAAGACACGTTGACACATAAAGATGGAACCAGGTTTGACATTCATGTGTATGGCAAATTATATTATTGCACACTGAGGTTGAGGAATGTGATAAGTGCAACACCTGTCACGACATGCAAACACGGCATGAAATATTAGGCCATTGTAACGATGAGGATGTGACAAGATTGCAAAATGTGGATAGTATGCAAATTAAGGGCAAACAACAAGGCCTGATCAAGAGTGTGAGGTGTATTCAGGAGAAGTTTACACAACCCAGAAATAGAGATCCTGACACAAGAGCAAATGCTCCTTTGGTGATGGTCCGAACAGACCTAGCAGGTCCTGTAGCTACTGAACATTGATGGATACAAATGCGTGCAGTCATTCACAGATAATTATTCAGTTTTTGTATATTTCCTAAGACAAAAAGTGATACGGTGCAGGCAACAGAAAAAATCCTGACTGATACAGCTATTTATGGGAAAGTAAAGTGTATCAGATCTGATAATGGCATGGAATTTATGCGTAGGGATTTCCAAACCTTGTTAAGAAAAAATGGAATTAAGACATCAACCCTGTATTCACCTCATCAAAACGGTACAACAGAGAGGAGCTAGCGTACTCTTTTTGAGATGGGCAGATGTATGTTAATTGAAAGTCAGCTACTCAAATGCCTATGCTGTCCTAACAGCAGCTAGAGTACAGAACAGATGCTTTAACAAGCAAACAGGAAAAACACCTTAGCAAATTATGACAAACAGAAAGCCAAATTTGTCTAAAATACAGAAATGTTAATCTAAATGTTATGCATATAAACAGGAAAAGGGAAAGCTTGATTCCAGATGAGCAGTGTTGGGAACTTTACTTTAAAAAAGTAATTAGTTATAGTTACTCACTACTTGTTCAAAAAAGTAACTGCATTAGTAACTAAATTACTCTAAAATAAAAGTAACTCATTACCAAGGAAAGTAACAATTTGCGTTACTGTTGAAAAAAAAAAAGTTGCTATATGTCAAAGAATTCAGATTTTTTAGATGCATGTGTTGTTGTGAGGTGCTTCATTAAATTTGAGTTTCTTACAACGGATGTTGACAAATTCTTCACTCCTGGATATAATGAACACTTCACATACACGTTCTTAACTTTGACCACAATTAATTTAAAGTAGTGTTTGTATCGTCACCTTAAAAATGAAAACTCCACGCTCACCATCTCTGCTGCTTCATCCAATCTGTAGTGTGTGTGTGTGTGTGTCTCGCGTGTGTGTGTCGCGTGTGCTGGCACGTCGCCGTAGCCAATCATAATTGCTCACCTTGTTTTTAACCCGCCTCCTCTTGCTGGCACATGTGTAAAAACACTGGCTCTGATTGGCTACCATGAAACATGACACCGCCTTTGCCAATCATAATCGCTCACCTTGTTTTTAACCCACCTCCTGACTACAGCTGAGTAAGAAACTGGGGATGCTTTCAGGTAAAAGTTTATTATTTCAATGCATGTAACGCACTGCATTAAACGTTCAGTAACGATAACGGCTTTGTAACGGCGTAAAAAGTAATTAGTTAGATTACCCCGTAACTGAAAAACAAACGCCGTTACCTAACGCCGTTATTTTAAGCGCCGTTATTCCAAACACTGCAGATGAGAACACGTGTTTTTCGTCAGTTATGATAAGAACAGTCCAGCCTATTTGGTTTAATACCCCGAGACTGAAAAGGTTAAAAAACACAGACTGGGGAACGTGTGTGGCTGCGAAATCGACGCAGAGAGGGGAGGGGCAAGCTTAGCACTTGGTGGGTCCCTGAACCTCATGTAATTTTGGACTGTGTGGGGGATACCGGAGTGGTGTATAGAGTGCGACCTGAGAAAGGTGGCCGCGAACAGACTATACACAGGAATGCCCTCAAGGTATGCACGGCACCTCCAACTGACTCTGTGCCACCCCCGTTAGAACGATCCCCTCACGCTCAAGGACCTGAGCTGCCCATTGTCTATGGATTTCTACCAGTAACACCTGCACCACAGTTAATAAATCCTCAGAATATGCCCCACTGTTCTGCACGTGCGAACTTTGGACAACCGCCGACACGTTATAGAGACTAAGACTTGCGTGTAAAGTTGCAGGGACTGACAACTACAACGTGTGGTGGGTGTAATCGGGTTGAAATGGGAAGGCATGTTATGTTTTCGTATACTTTTGTGTTTTATATGCATGATTTGTTTGATGTGATTTGCTGTGTTTTCCAGTTGTGTGTATTTTGAGTTGTGCCTCCCTAGTTGTTACCATGGTGACCCCGTGTACATGACTGTCTGCAGCCATTGTTCACCCAGTAATCAACACACCTGTGTCGGTAATCAGCACACCTGCTGTCCAGCGGGGATTGGAGAACAATAAAGGAGCCAGGTTAATGCAGGCAGACAGAAAGGCAGTGTGAGAGGGGAACCACTGCACGCACAGTCCCAGCGAGGCAGCATAGACGCTGAGGACACACACACACTCTACACGCAGCGGCAGGGCAATCAGGTTCTGCCTCATCAGCCTGTGTGTGTGCACTACAACGGGAGATCACCGCTGGACGAGAGGGGAAGGAACGCAAGTCCAGGAGAAGCGGGGAGCACGGTGAAGGCAGATCAAGCAACGGGAGAGCAAGGATCTCTCCCTGTCAGTAAGTCCTGCCAAAACGCTATCACCGTGCTCTACTGAGAGTGGCCTTGGGTGTGTTTGGACGTGTCGTGCTGGTTCCTCTTGCTGTCTGCCCAGCTGCAGCGCTGGTGGTTTGGGAGAAGTGCAGGATCCGGGCGAGACGGAGCTGCAGCCGATCAGCAAGGCATGACTCTTTAACGCAGCGGTAGGGTGAGAAGCCCTACCTGGTGAGTAAGTCATTCTCTGTGTGGGCCGCTCATGTCTGCGATTGTGCTCTCTGTCCCAGACCCAGTTGGAATCGGCCTGAACCCAGAGCCCCGAGGACTGGGGAGCACTTATTTTTGCTTCTGCGCACTCATGTTCAACACAACATGTACAGAACGCTCATTTAAATAAGGGCGGTTTGCACCAGTTCTGCAAGTGCACTAATCATTGCTGCAATTTAGGGAAGCAAGTGGTTTCCCAGCCTTTATTTGAGATCTTAGTGAATGAGTGTTTTCTTAACCAAAGGTCCCCTCATTAAAGTTTTTTTAATACAATAAATGTTCAATGAAGATTTTTTTTTTTTATCTTCACTTTAACTCATTCAGCCATTTTCAGATTTTCTACCCCCTCAGTGCCAGCCTTTTTTTGAGCATTTTGACTGATTTTAAAGACCCACAGAATATTTTCTACTATGACTATCTGAAATCTGACACCAGACTGATAAAGATTCAAGCCTCTACTTTCATAAAAAAAAAAATTGTTTCTGGCTTGTTTCGTTCTTTTGTAATCAGCCATTGAATAGAGCAAGTTTTACACAAATCTTCAGTTTCAGAGCAAAAAGCTGAGAAAAAAAGCCTTTTTCTAAAAGAAAACCTGTTAGTGACTTTAAAGCTATTTTTTTGCATTTAGTGACAACTCTAACATCTGAACATTGTTTCCTTATATAAAACTTAAAAAAAAAAAAAACACTGAGACCGGGCTTTTGATGGCAAAATTATTATTATTTATCTATCTGGGTCAGAGTTTAATAGATTTCTTACTGTATTTTGGCATTCCTCCACGTTTCTCTCCCATCAGTCTGCACACATGCAACTTCCTCTTCCTCTCGGACATGCAGGGTGTCACTGCGTTCCCCATTCTTTTTATCGTTTCATCTCACCATCGCCACACTATCCATGAGTTCCACACATGCTCTGGTCGAGTGTGCGCTGCTGGGAACGTCAACTCTTGTATGTAGCGCCATTTTCTGTCTCGTAAGCGCCTTTCCTCCTCTCCCTCTGAGCTCTGCTGAGCATGGATGATCTCTCATCCAAAGGTGCGCTGCTACCTCCTACATGTCACCTATTGTTTTGCTATCTGACTCACAGGCAAATGACGAGTTATCTCGTCAATGGCACTGAGCGTTTGGATTTGAAATGATGAGTTATCTCGTCAATGGCACTGAGTGAGTTCAAATTCAAGTGCAATATTTGTAATTATATTATTTGCAAAACTTCAGACCCAGTATCAATTGTTGGTGAAAGTGAATTTTTTTTTTTGCCTTGCTGTACGTTTTCACAGAGATGGGCACATGTACAGGTAAGGCTTAAAGACTGCATATCATATATGTTTTCCTCTTTTATTATATACTGTATAGGAGGTAGTGAAGCCCATTTCCCCTCATCCTTAAATGCCAGGATGTTAAAGAACATATTTTACTTTCACACGAAAATTTCTGCTTTGTCATCGGTGCATCCCATCTGTGCTGTGTTAAGCATCCTGAGACTGTGAAGGTTAAGCAACAATGAGAGCAATGAACAACTTTCCATTAGATACATGGGCTGGAAAGAGAGATGATGGACTGACACAGTGACAAGAGACTGATTAGAGATGGTCGAGCAGTGTGTCAAAATGTGTGAAAATGAGAGAGGTTGAAAAGAAGAGAAAGGGAGGAGGCTTAACTTTGGCTGTGACCTGAAGCAGCTGTTTCTCTCTGGTGTGTAGAAGATGGATCTGTGCCATTCCCTCTCTCTGTCTCCCCCCCTTGCATATTCCTGCAGAGGGAGACGGACTTCTTCTCAAGATAGAGAGAGAGAGAGAGAGAGAGCTGTTAAATACGCAATCCTCCAATGCCCTAAAGATAGGGGAGAATTGGCCCTCCCAAATTTAGAGTATTATTACATATCAGCTCAACTGAGGTATATTTATTGCTGGTGTAATCTAATTTATGCAGGTAAGTGGAAAGACAGAAAAGTCATAGATAATATCCCAATACAAACTCTGATTGGGGATAGAGAACAATACAATAAGCTAAAAAATGATTTAGACCCAATAACAAGCTTCACACTAGACACATGATACAAAGATATAAAAAAAATTACAGACAGGTATTAATACGTTGAAATGGATAGCATGAGACATCAATTTAAAACTGCCAAACAGGAGCTGGGATTTAAACTACGGCTATCTAAAGAATCACAACATGGAAAGTTTTGGAAAAGCAAGGGAAATTTAAGAGTTTTGAGGAGATGAAGGACAAATTTAATCTTGACAACTATGACTTCGTTGGATATTTACAAGCGAGAGAATATTACAAGAAATTAAAGAAATCAGGATGACTCCTTCCATGGATGAGAACACAGTGATTAAAATTATAAATGAAGCATGTAAAGGAAAGTTGATAAGACTCATATCCAAACTCAACTCTACACTGCACAGAACACGTGGAAGAACCACCAAACAACCACCTGTTCTCAAAAATGGAGGGAGTTCTCATGGAAAAACCTGAGTTAAACCTAGACTTAAAAGTAAATATTTGAATCAGCTTCTTCCATGCTGGAGAAACTGTTGATCATCAGTAAATGTTATCATAGCCATCTATTCTGGAAGTGTTCAAAAATAAGTAACTACTGGAAAAACATAAATACAGAAATAATAAATAAAAAAATTGGGATATAATATACCGTTGAATGTCAATATACTGCACTAGTGTAATTTTCCTGCTGAACATGTACACTGTAAAAAAACTAAAATAAGGAAGTGGTACCAAGCTGACCCCCCAACTATGGAACAATGGATCCAGACTATTGAAGAGATTTATTTAATGGACAGTCTGACTCACATGTTGAGACTGCAGAGACCCCAGTTGGAGGAGAAATGGGAGAAATGGACATTACACAGGAACAAGATCAGCATGAACTGAGTAAGAGGAGACATGTTGGAAAAGACACTTGTGACCCCGTGAGATTTGAAATCCTTTTCCCCAGTAATTTTATTTTTGTTTTTATCTTTATTGTAGTTTTCTTTTCATTTCAATTGATTTATTTTGCTTGTCCTTCTATTTTACAATTGTTCAAAAAACAATAAAAAGAAAGTTTCAAAAAATGAGAGAGAGAGAGAGAGAGAGAGAGAGAGAGAGAGAAAATAACATTGATTGAATGATCAATCATAACAAGTACTGTTTACCTGTAAAAGGCATCATTTGTGTTGAGTGTTTCCTTCTGCTCATCTGTACTTTTTCAATGATGTAGATTCTCAGAGGTAAAACAGTGACAGCTAGGGAATAAAGTAGAGTTAAAAACAAATAATCGCACCCATTTTTCTCAAAGGAAGGTAATGCAACACCATCAGCCAGAAGAGTATGTCCACCTGCCTAATATTTTGTCTTCATATTAATTGCTCCAAATATGTGATGCATTGGATATTTTGTATAACTAGTACAGTGCCCGTCGGAAGTATGTATTCATGTGGGAGCATAAGGGGTATATTTGCGGGTGCAAAATGTGGGTGCAATTTTCCTGTGCATGACTTCATCATCACTTTTATATTTTTTGTATGGTGTATTTTTCTGTAACGTATGTTTTTTGGAGTCATGTGTATTTGTGTATCTTTCTGTTGTCTTTTTGTGCATAAATGTTTGCTGTTTTTTATTTCAATTTTTTGTAATGTATGTTTTTTTTGGAGTCGTGTATTTTTGTATAATTATTGCTTTTGTTGCTATTGTAGTGTGATTCAGGAGTAATTTTGTGTATTTTTTGTATAAATATTTAGTTTTGTGTATTTTGAGCCATTTTCATATTTTTGTTGAATTTTTCTGTAAATGTATGTATTTTTTTGAAGTCGAGTACAGTGCCTGTCGGAAGTATGTATTCATGTAGTAGGAGCTGAAGAAGAGTTGTCAATTATGGGCATAATAATAACAACATACTCTGTAGCATTATAAAGGGGTATATTTGCAGGTGCAAAGTAAAATAGCGTGTGCAATTTCCCTGGTTTAATTCTATGAGACATGCGCATGATAAATGTGTTGTTTTTTTTTTTAAGTCATTTTTATATTTTTTTCGTTTGGTGTATTTTTCTGTAATGTGCGGTGCCTGTCGGAAGTATGCATACATGTGGGATTATTAGTATTTAATTTAGTGTATTTTGAGTCATTTTCATGTTTTTGTTGTCCTTTGGTGTATTTTTCTGTAATATATGTTTTTTGGAGTCATTTTGTGTGTTTTTGGAGCCTTTTTGTATATTTTTCTGCATTTCTGTTGTCGTTTTGTGTACTTCCTGTATAAATATTGTTTAGTTGTGCATTTTTTGTATAATTATTTTTTGTTGCCTTAAGTAGTGTGATTCTGGAGTCATTTTGTATCTTTTGACTAAACTTATCTATTTTCAGACGTTAGGTGTAGTGGCAGGTGTGTCGTGAGTGAAGCTGCAGTAATCATCAGGCGGGCTTCACTATGTAGCACCGTTTACTGATCTGACTCAACACTACAATCACTACCGCCCAATGGACGGGTGTTGTGACACAGACTGTAACCGGACTAAATGGTGGTCCGTTATACACACACACATAGACAGTGATCGATAGTGAAGCGCACCTGATCAGTGTGTGTGTGTGTGACTCTACCGGCAGCCATTGCCATCAATAAATAGCGAACGGTCAAACTAACATGAAAATAAACGTTTCGAAATGTCATCACCAAATAAAGAGCAGTAAAAAAGTATTTTTCCTCAAAAGAGAAAAGAAAAGTCTACGAGAGCTCGTGCACGCACCGGAAGTGAGCTGTGCAGTGAAATAGATATAGATGGTACGCTAGCGCCCCCTCACATTCTGAGGTCAAAAGCTGAATAGGTTTCATTTCGGGGCTGTCTAGAAGTGAAATAAAATGAAAATAAACATTTTGAAATGACCAAATTACTCCAAAATAACAGATACACGCACTTGAGGTATTTGGAACCAGTTGACTAAGTTTCAGGTCGAACTCGCACTGGGAGATATTTGCTCCACACACGCACACACACAGACGTCCCTTGCTTTTTAGTTTGACTAGTACAGTGCCCGTCGGAAGTATGCATTCATGCAGGAGCATAAGGGGTATAATTGCGTATTTTTGTATCTTTCTGTTGTGTTTTTGTGCATCTTTTGTCTAATAATTGTTTTTGTTACTCATTTTTATATATTTTTTGTTTGATGTATTTTTCTGTAATGTATATTTTTGCAGTCATTATGTGTATTTTTGTATCTTTCTGTTGTCTTTGTGTGCATTTTTTGTATAACTATTGTTTTTTGTTGCCATTGCAGTGTGATTCTGAAAAAAAGCGATGCCGACTTTCTCCACACTCCAGCTCAGATTCATCTGCAAACCCCCCCTGCTGCCCTGAAGTAAGCGACATTCTATAGAACAGAAACTCACTGGACTCGACAACAGAATCGCACTTATTGAAGTACTACACCACAAATTCCAATCATTCTGCCAGAGCCTTGAATACAGCCAGGAACAAATAGACACTCTCACCGCTGAAAACAAGACACTCAACCAGTCAGTAAACACTCTCACTAACCAGCTCGACTCCACCATCTCTGAAAATAAACACATTAAGGAAACCATCCTCGACCTACAGGCATGCAGCATGTGGGACAATCTTGTTTTTACAGGCATTCCAGAACATCCCGCAGACAACCCAGAAAAAAACTGTGAAGGACTTCATGACTGTCCAACTCAAACTCCTCCCAGACACCGTAAAAAACACCACATTCCACCGCGTTCACCGTATGGGTCAGAAAAACTCGACCAACAACCGCCCACGCCCAATCGTTGCAAAATTTGAACATTTTAAACAGAAACAACCGGTACAACAACAAGGAAGACAGCTTAAAGGAACGAACTATGGACTAAATGATCGATTTCCCAAAGACATCTTGCTCCGACGTAAACAACTTCACCCCATCCGCAAACTCATGATTCAACAAATGAACATGAAATCCATCTACAAAACAATGTTCATTTTTTTCACCCGTTCACCAGTCATTATCACGCGTTGATTTATTTCTCACCAGCAATTCAATTATTTCAAATATTTCAGAAACAAAAATCCACCCCATCATCATCAGTGATCACGCCCCTGTAACATTCACTTTAAATAAACCCACACCACACAGATCTAACACCAGATGGCGCTTCAATACATCCCTCTTAACTGAAACAGAATTTATTGATCTCATTACAAAAGAGTGGGCATCCTTCCTAGAGATAAATGATTCCCCAAAGTCATCTCCATCCGTTCTATGGGAATCCGGTAACGCAGTACTTGGGGCCATAATCATTTCATTTTCTGTACACAAAAAAGAAAGAACAAGAAGAAGAAACAACATTGGAACAAAAAATCAAAGATTTAGAGGACATTATTACAAACAACCCAACAGAAGAATCCCATAGTGAACTTAGAAAATACAGATTTAAACTAAATTAAATACTAAATAAAAAAAAAAAAACAATTCCAGATACACAGACAAGAAAACTTCCATCAAAATAACAAATCTGGAAAATACTTGGCAAACCAAATAAAACAAAACAAAGAAAAAAATACTATTTCCACTATTCAAAACTCAGCAGGAAAACCAACAAACTAACCTGAAGAAATAAATAACATTTTTAAAGAATTCTATGCAAATTTATACTCATCAGAAAATAACCCAAACCAAGAAGACACCATTTCATTTTTAAATAACATTAATCTACCCAAACTCAATGAAGACCATATCCACACTAGAAAACCCAATAACACATGACGAACTCTCCACTGCTCTGCATCTCATGCCCAACCATAAATCACCAGGACCCGATGGCTTCCCTGCTGAGTTTTATAAACATTTGTGGTCAATCTTATCCCCACTTTTTCACAGAGTAATAATTTAAATGAAACAGCACTCAGAACTACCTCCACATATGAACACAGCCACAATCTCACTCCTCCTCAAACCCAACAAAGACCCATCACTCCCATCCAGCTACCGCCCTATCTCCCTACTCAATGTAGACCTAAAAATAATAACAAAAACATTAGCTCATAGAATGGAAAAAAATATTCAACACATAATCCATCCTGATCAAAAAAATATAAAAAACAGACACTCATCCACCAACACTCGCAGACTCTTTAACCTAATGGAACATTCATCACAGCAACAACATTCATCTATCATTGTCACCCTGGATGTCGAAAAAGCATTTGATAAAGTTAACTGGTCTTTTCTCATTTCCACAATGCAGAAGTTTGGCTTTGGGGAATCATTTATTAATTGGGTTAATATTCTTCACACTGCACCTTTAGCCACTGTTACCACAAATGGACTAACATCACAATCATTCACACTGCACAGGGGGACTAGGCAAGGATGCCCACTCTCTCCCTCACTATTTACCATCTTCATAGAACATTTAGCTGCTGCCATCCAACAAAACACAAATATCCATGGAATAAAAACACCAAACCACCATCATAAAATCAGTTTATATGCCGACGACATACTTCTATTTTTTTTGCAGAAACCACACTTTTTCTAACTACTCCATAAACTGGCACAGATCTGCTATCCTCCCACTCCACGAAGACAGCTGGGATGTCACACTCCACCCGTTCCTTTATGCACTGGTTATATCACATATTTAGGTATTCATGTTTCCCCCAGGTTGTAAGAGTTGTTCACCCTCAACTACACCCCATTACTCAAAACAATAACAGACACTCTTCTCCTTTGGATGAATTTACCGCTCTCTTTAATTGGCAGGATAGCAACAATAACAATGACAATCTTACCAAAAAAAAACTATCTCTTTAATATGATTCCATCCAAACCCACTGTTTCCTGGTTCAAATCTCTAAGTTCCATTATCAATAAATATTACTGGAAAAATAAAACACAGAGAATCAAACTAACAACCCTGCAAAAACCCAAGACACAGGGAGGTTTTTCAGCACCAAACTTCCATCAATACTTCGTTGCAAATCAATTACAGTATATATTTAAATGGATCCACCCTCAACAGTCAGATATAATATGGTTAGACATTGAACAAATAGCATGTGGCAATATTAGAATCGCAGATTTACCATTTATCAGCCAATCAATTAAACACCACCCATGTTTTAAAACAATAACAATATCAACAGCTCTGGCAGCCTGGTGGGAATTCCACAAAATGACTGACTCCACTGCAGCATCATGCAAACTCACACCCATCTGGAACAACCCTGACTTTCTAAGCAATAAAAAACCACTTCACTTCCGCACATGGTCAGACAAAGGCATCACACATCTCAAACACATCTTTTTAAATAATGAACTAGTTTCCTTTTCCCACCTGGTCCAGGAGTGTGGCATAAGGAGCAATCAATACCTGGAATACCTCCAAATCAAATCATCCAATAATGCAAAATATAACACTGCAGACTTTGACCTACATCTCTCACGTCCAACTTTAGAATTTGTTAATATAACCTCTACAAAAAACCTCCGATCAAAAATGTGCAAAATACACACACACACACACACACACACACACACCTAAACTGCAAGAAATTGTAAATACTGTTCCCTGGATCTATGCTGTCAGGTTGTTTGTTCCTGTGTATTGTCTTGTATGTTGCAAAGCAAAGTAAAAAAAAAGAGAAAAATTAAAAAAAAGAAAAGAAATTGAAGGCTGAAAAGTTCCTAAAAGACCTGTGTCCGTATTTACAAAGCTCCTCAGAGAACTCCTAACTTAGCCTAAAAATCTTAGCAAAGAGTTGACAGAATCTTTATCTTTGTGAGGGGATGTGGTTGACCTGTTGCTGGGTATGATGCAGTCTGCTAAATTCTGTGATTGGTTGTTAGAGAAAGGGGAAAAAAGCGCTCTGTGCTCCTAGTAATGAATGGAGAATAAAATCAACAGATTATACTTACATGCATTAAGAAATGTATAATCATTAAATAATTTAATTCAGCAAAATTTAATTTGTACACAGCTTAAAATGTTTTGAACCTCATTCACATGCAGATTATTATACTGACTTACTTATTGTAGTTAACTGTCCACGTTGGTAATTTTACCGCTTTATATATTTGATAATGGTGGAGCAGACACAGCTGTCAGTGATTACTGTGATTCCTGGCCCTGCTAATCATTGCATTGTTCCCTCTCCTGTGGCACAAGGTGCACATGTGAAGCACTGTTACCTGCTGCAATCAAAGCGGGGGTGGAGATTACAGCACACAGAGAAGGGAGCGAACAAATCGTGAAGCAATGCAAGGCTGCTATTACATTACACAGTGTGAGAAAAGTCAGAATCAGAATAGTTTTATTGCTAGTTATCGCCAGGCAATAAACGGCCCTCGCCTTCGCCGCGCCGCCTTTGCCGTGCTGCCTTCACCAAATTGCACCACCTTTGGCAATCTGCGCCGCCTTTGCCGTGCAGCCTTTAAGGCGCTGCTTCAAGTTCATACGAAGACATAATCTGAGTAAAATTTATACTATCAATGCATTATTATTGATTTGTTCAGACAGAAATGTACTATTGAGATATAAAAGACATAATTATGATTTTTGTTGTTGTACAAACACATCCAAAAACAATGCTGGAGTTGTGATGGGAGTCATTAAGAATATAGCTATTATATTTTGTTCAAGAAGAAGATGGCATTTGCCTTTAGACTATCATCCAATCATTATTTTTTCAATTGTGTTACAATACGGCCCAAACCCAATACACTGAAGCCCTTTACAAACAACGTACATGAAGCGGACACGGAGAGGATCGGGTTACCCCAGCCGCATCTTACACAGAGTTTTCTGTACAAACATGCACCCGAGTTCAGGAGCAATTTGCATAATTTGCGTACAAACAGGGCAGCATTGGCTGCGGGTGGTTTCCAAAGAGGCGTGCGTGTGGCAGGGATTTCAGGGGAGGTCGATGATGCAGAAAGAGCAAAATCCTCCAGCTGGTAGTCCTGACCAAGCCCAGCATCAACATTAGGAAGTGGGTCCTGACACTGCTCCTGACAGAGGCCCTAGTAGCATTGAAGGATGGGTCAATTGCAGAGGACGAATTTCCCTACAAGGACAATAAAGTATACTTTACACCTGCAGTGTTTCATACAAAGCCCTGAGGAAGACTCCTTGGAGTCGAAACTTAAACGGCTTAACTTTCAGAGTTCCTCTGACCTTTTATCTCCTTTTTAACTTAGTGCTATGCCCTAAAAGGACCTTGAAGAGCACCTGTTCTTAAACATACTATCTGTGATACGGGTGAGCAATCCCAGCTTCATATTTTGTACACCTTACTCCTGTGTTTTAAAACACATATGTAGTACAGAGTGTCCAGGGAGCCTGCTTTTTTCATCTATCAGGTCAATCACCTGTTGCCCGTTTTGTTCTACTAAAGCTAAAAGGAGTGAGGACTTTGAATTCCACACATGTATTGAAGTCTGCATATTGTGTCAGAATGTAGTCAACCACAGCCTTTCCTCTGACAGATACAGAAGTAAAATTGTCATTTCCTATGGTTACCCCTTCATTCACAACGCAACATTTGTAGTAGTAGTAGTAGTAATAGTGGTAGTAGTAGCAGCTCCAGGAGGAGTCTGTTAAAGTTTCAGCTGACGATTTTCAAGATTTAACCAATTTGTCATTAACACAAAATGGAGAGTATCTCGATACAAAATAACACGGTAAAAAATAAAGCATGCGTCTCATTGACTTTTTTGATCGAGAGGCCAAAACGGAAGTTTGTGAAAATTCCATATATATATATATATATATATATATATATATTTTTTTTTTTTTTTTTTTTTTTCTTTCTTCACTCTGTAGGGGGTGCTAACGCTCCAATTTCTGGATTTCCACATTGAGCTGGTTTAGGGCAGAGAGTTTAACAACTGATTTACATTTGATGCAAATCAAAGTTTGTATGTGCAAATGGAATCATTTTCAAAAAAATTTAATTTTCAAAGGTTTTGGTAAAAATGCAAGTTATCAAAAATCTATACATAACTTTTGATGTCCCACTCTCTTTTGAGCCCGTCAGTAAAATGCCCTAAGAGGAGTGCGTTAAAATTCAACGTTGCCCCATGATAAGTTATCTTCACCGTGGTTCAGGTGGTAGAGGGTCGTCTTCTGATTGAGAGGTTGGGGGTTCGATCCCAGTACCTGACTATGTGTCGAAGTGTCCTTGGGCAAGACACTGAACCCTAAGTTGCTCCCAGTGGTCGACTAGCGCCTTGCATGGCAGTCCTGTCCCATTGGTGTGTGAATGTGAGAGTGATTGGGTGAATGAGCTGAAATGTAAAGCGCTTTGAGACTGATTCAGTGTGGGGATAAAGCGCTATATAAATCAAGTCCATTTACCATTCACTGTATTGGGGGCGCTAATGTGCCAATGTCCGTTTTTCCACAATGAGCTGGTGATCCACGCTACAAATGTAAATAACAAGTGAAACAACTGTCATTTATCCAGACATTGGTGAAATGAACATTAGAGGATGGATACCTGAACAGAGCCTGACACATCGGGCCAGGTTCGGTCAAATATTTAAGAATGATACTCGGGTTCAGGTCGGGCTCGTCATCAGCACCATAAAGCATTGAACATTTACAATTTTAAATAGCTTATTATGTAGGAAGCCAATGGGCATTTTTCACCTGATAACATCTCTTGTTTCCTTGGTAATAAGGCAGGGCGCTCTAGGGGATTGTAGGCACTTGTCAAAGTCCACCTTGCATTTTTTTACACCTCCTGCACATGCACACGTATCACATAACTGCTGCTCTACAATGTGCTGGTTTTTGAGTTCCAACAGCAGTGATGAAAGATGTCTGTTGCATATTCAGACGGATACAGATACGCTCATCTGCTGACTCTTCTGAATGCAAAAATGTATGAAGCTCCTAGTTGTTTATTAAAACTGTGCTTTCCACACAAACAAATGGAATGTGTCTTTAGTAAAGAAAAAAAGAGATTTTAACAGTTTTGGGGTCTGACATAAATATGTCAACGCTAATATCCGGAGTTTCAGAGAAATCTTTGTTTATGTATAAAAATTACCCAACTAGTTTTTTATGGTCTACTGCCGGTAGTCATTCATATACATTAATGTATATAAGTCCCGCCTTTGTCCTATAGACCCCTATATTGGGGTGATCTGGGCTCATCTGTTAAAACCAGCCTCAGAAACCTTGGGGTTGTTTTTGATCAGTCCATGTCTTTGGAGGGACATTGTCATCAATTGACAAAAAACTGTTTTTACCACCTGAGAAATATCTCTAAAGTGAGGCATCTATTATCAAAATCAGATCTCGAACTGGTCATACACGCATTTATATCTTCACATATTGACTATTGTAATTCTGTTTTTACTTGTTTTAATAAGTCGACCCTAAACAAACTCCAGATCGTTCAGAACGCTGCTGCCAGACTTTTGACTGGTGCTCCCAGAACCTCCCACATCACCCCCATTCTTTCTACTCTGCACTGGCTTCCAGTTAAGTTTCAAATAAAGTACAAAATATTAGTTCTTATGTTCCGAGCGTTACATGGTCAGGCCCCTAAATATATCAGGCTGTTGCTCCCAGACTCTGGAATAACCTGCACCAGTCTCTCAGGGAGCTCAACTGTGTGGACACTTTTAAAAAACTGTTGAAGACTTTTCAGAAAAGCTTTTAATTAACTGGATTTTAAATGTTTATTATCCTTTTATGATGCTGCTCTGAAGATGTTTATGCACCCATGTTTTATTATTCTATTATGATGTTGCACATGTATTTTTACCACAACTCTGTACAGCACTTTGTGATTTTATCTGCAAAAAGCGCTTTATAAATAAACTACTTCCTTACTTACTATACAAATAGAAACAAGCGCCGTGATCGTCCAGCCAATAGGCTTCAACTTCCTGTTTTTGAGACTGTCAATCAAAGTGAATGTGGAACTGTGCACGGCAGTGACGTGCCGTGACCACTAGGGCTAGGTAGGCACGTTGCAAATCGAGACCACCAATGACAATTTCAAATGTTTCTGCTGGCAAGTGTGAATTCAATTCAAATCAACTTTATTTGTATAAAGCAATTTCCAACAAAGTCATCTCAATGCGCTTATCAAAATATAAAATTCATAATAAGAAAAAAAAAACCCAATAAGATCCACATGAACAAGTGTTTAGCCATCTAACAAAATCAATATCATAAACACCATTAAAGAAACATAAACAATTATTTAATATAGCCTCCATACTCTCCCAACAAGATATACAGTATCTCATGACACGACAGCACATCTGTTGTTTGTTTTGGAAACACAGAAACACGGAAAAAATGACAACTTAGAACAGCCTCAGTGAGGAGCATCCACAAAGCCAATCCTTCCTTTTGTTCCATTAACTGTGAAAAGTATGAAACATGTTCTGACCTTACCTTTGATGAAGCTCTGATAGCTCAGGTGTTGGTCTCCATCTTTTAAAAGCTTTCGTTTTTCCTCAAAACAAAGTTTCTCTATCATCTCTAGCGCTGTCATCCTGACTGTAGTGTTATCCCGCCCACTAGCTAGAGAACGTAGCAGCAGCAGTCACGTGTCATCTATTCACTAATGTGCTGTGAACTTACGTATAGCATTTAGCATAGCGCAGTTACGTGCAAAGGCAGCTCTCTACGCTGCCTTTGCACGTAAATGGATGTCATATTGGGGACCTGACTGCGCATGCGCAAACACGTAAAATCACGCAATGGGAACGGAGGCAGAGGAGCGACGTGCCTTTGGGAGGGGGCGTGGCCTCCCTCTGCCTTACAGCGGAGCGAAAAAAAAAAAAAAAGACTGTGCAGCTGTTCCAGGAAATAGCGCTGTTTAGTAATTTAGGCTATGAAACGCACAAAATTCGGACACTTTCAAACTTATAGGTACTGTAGGCTATTGGAAATGGAAAAATAAATAATTTATAATTAAAAAAAAAAAAAAAAAATTATAATTAAATAATCAAAATATCAATTCACCCTTGGGTAGGCACTGCCTACCTTGCCTACCCTGACGGCACGTCACTGATGCACGGAAAAAAGGCCACGTGCCACAACAGCAAACTGGTAAATATGATTTTGGCTCTTACCTGACCCATAGACCTATATCAATGCGACCCGATGTGACCTTATGTCCGCGATGCACGTGCAAAAAAGTAGAGGCGTGGTTTCTGGCAGATTGGCAGAGGCAGGGGAGGAAGTGGAGCGATTTAGGGCGGGACATCGGGACATCGAGACATTTCTCAAAAAGTCTGGTTATCAGCTTTAATCCTGCCAATCTGTACTCTAATGCACATAATTTATAATAATAATAATGATAACGACTTAGATTTATACAGCGCTTTTTTCAAGGAAACTCAAAGCGCGTACAGAAACTGTTATTCATTCACATCAGTCATACCAGTGGTAATAAGCTACAATGTAGCCACAGCTGCCCTTGGGCATACTGACAGAAGCGTGGCTGCCATTTCGTGCCTACGGTCCTCTGACTACCACCAACATTCATGCACAATTCATACCCATTCATACAAGGCAATGTGGGTAAAGTGCCTTGGCCAAGGACACAATGACTTGGATAGAGTGGGATTCGAACCACCACTCTGAGCCACGGTCAGCTTTATCAATTATCAGTTCAAGCTGTTACGTTCTCCCTCAATGGATAAGGCCTTTTCAAATTAAAAGTGTGCTTTATCTTTTTCATGGATTTCAATGACATTCACAAGTATTGGGAAAACTCCATGTTTCATGATTTTCAGATGGATTAAAAAAGACAATTTCCAATTTCCACCTTCACACGAGCTGGATCAGTTTATGCACGGTGGTGGTGTCAGGAGAGAATACGCACAAGAGAAACATGCATAAATCTATGCGCGTTAAAAAAAGGCGTAAGAGCAAACGAGAGAATCGGGCCCCGAGTACTATTCATTTTACTGACCTGTATTCTAATGAAATTTTTAGTAGAGCTCACCCTGACATCATTGTTTATCTATCTAGCAGTGCATCTTAATAAACCATCTCAGTCGCTGTCCCTGTTCTGCACCCTGCTTCATGTGAACCACCTCCACCTTTTGTCCCACACAGACCTAAACTCTCTCACCCCCTGCCTGCATCTCTAGCCCCTCTGCTCCGTTTCAACATGTCTCAGCTCCCCACCTTGCCTCTCTCCATTAACTTTGAAGCAGATGGCCGGGCCGTGCTCTCTCTGTGTGAGCTTGACTGACAGGGGTCGGTTATCAACCTCCATAGATGACCAGCATACAAGGCTCGGACTCTCCTACACGACTCCTCACCTCCATGTCCTCCAAACCTCCTGCGCTTTTCAGGATTTAGCCAGGCTGGACTTTACCCAATGGACTCAAACTTGTCAAGGAGTTTACTCATCCCATTTACAGTTATTGTCTCTAAATATGATAAAATCTCACAATGTTGTTTTTACAAATAGTTTTGAGCTCATTTTGTGTTCAATTAAATTCTACCCTTTATTTATTTAATTCCACATCAAAAAAAAGTTACATTAATTTAATCAGATCTTACAAACTACCCTATTTTATTCATTTGGAGTGAACTTGATTCAAGATTAAAAAGTAGGCAATTCTTCTGAAAATATATTTCTTATATTACTTTTTGGAGGAAGAGGATGAAGAATACCAAAGCCACAGTCTGCATTTATACGTAATGGCATTGGACCCTATTTCCCTGGTATTTTAACACACATGCACTTACATACATTTCTCTTACGCACATTCTCATTTTCATTTATTTATTTAGCACACATAAAAAACAATATTTAAGGTGCAAGGAGGGAACGAACCCCAAAGGGCTTGTATAACAGCTCCATCCCTTTCAATAAACACAACAATTTAAAATAAAGGCTAATAGACAAATCATGAGGAAAAATGCACAATTGATCTTTGATATATGAGGAAAACTAATATATAAACAAAGTTCACAAATATCAATATCAAAAGACAAACATAAGATATAGAACAAAATATAAATTGAAGATAAAAAAAAAGAATACAAACTTAAAACATATACATATACAGTATATGAATACAAACATCATGAATGGATGAGATGTTTTTTAACTGGCTTTTAAAGAGTGAGCAGGAGGATATGGATCTTATTTGGGGAGGTAAACTATTCTAAACTGCAGATGTCACTAAGCATTGATAGACTCACACTGCTGGATGCCAATGTGTGTCAGAGCGTTTGTGCATTACAACCTTCATACATTTCCCAACTCATCCTACTGCGTGACTGTGTGTATGGAGTGTGTGTATGCAGCAGAGCAGCTTGTGAACAGTAGCACCACACAGCAGGGGATGGTGCAGACCGAGCTGCTCTATTTGACGAGGTGTTAAATGTTTGTTGTTCTTTTGAATGTCTAATTTGTTGCCATAACATGTGCATCTCTTCAGCTGCTGAGTGATGATCACACCAAACAAACTGCTAAAAGCTATACTGAGGCTTTTTAGCAAATAGAAATATTCTTAACCTCCTGTTGTTTGATAACTTTTAAAAAAGAAAAAAAAAAACTTTTTTGGCAACAGCTCCTGATTTCTTTCTTAAACAATCAAAGCACTTAAAATGATCACTGGTAGTGGAGGATTTCTCACCGGCTGCTTGCGGATTACGTAAAAAGTGAATTTAGTAAATAACATCTTGTTAGTGATCAGAAAAATGATCAGCACTCCCTGAGTGCACATCAAGAAATCTCATTTTTAATAGACCCCACTGAATATCATGAAACAATTTATCAAATCACTTAAACCATTAATACATTATATACTATTTAATATCAACATTTTGCATCATAATTTTTTTCAGCCTCATAATGTCTGAGAGAAAGTTGACATGGCCATACCAGCCAGTCATTGCCCCATCCTGTTAGATCTCTGAAGCTAAGCAGGTCTGGGCCTGGTTAGTAGGTGGATGGGAGACCACTGAGAATTCCAGGTGCCACAGTGGGGTGGCAGTCACCTCAGTGGTATCTGTCATTGTGTCCTTCGGCAAGACACTCCACCCACATTGCCTAGTATGAATGTCGTTCGTGCTTGAGTGAGTGTTGGTGGTGGTCGGAGGGGCCGATGGCGCACTTTGGCAGCCTCGCCTCCGTCAGCCTGCCCCAGGCAGCTGTGGTTACAATAGTAGCTTACCACCACTAAGTGTGGAGTGAAAGAATAATCCCTTGATTCTGTAGAGCATCTTTGAGTGTCCAAAAAAGCGCTATGCATTATTATGTGGGTTAAAAGACATGCTGCACTAATTACCCTGAAAACACACACTGATCACTTTCTATTATTGAAATGTATATTTCAATAATAGAAATGTATTGTTATTATTATTGAAACGTATTTAAATGTATTGTTATTCTCTATAATAAAAGTACTGAACACTGTTACACCCAACCTAGGAGCTACTGAACAGCAACATGAAATGCCACCAAGACACGTCTTACCAAAACCAGGGGCTGTTTATTTACAACAAGTACAAACAGGGTTACCCAGAACCCAAATGAAAAGAACACGTTTCAGCCAACTAAGATAAATGAAAGGGCTTATAACTTCTGACACACAGTCAAACTCTCTCAACTCTGTCTGAAGGACGGACGAAGCGCTGGGTGCTGATTGGAGCAGGGTTAGGATGACCCGCCCATCTGACCCTCTGGCTTCAGGCGACTTCATCTTTTGTGTTTTATAAACTCAGCCAATCCAGCGTGGACACATTTCCTTCTTAGACCAGCGCACAGTTCTGGGCTCAGCAGTTAATTAAAAGACACATCCACAGTGCACAACAACCCCAAAAATAACAAAACATAGGACAGCAGTCATAACAACACCAATAAGAATCTGTTTTTTTTTCTCTTACAGATGTACCAATTTTACCTGTTTATATACTTTGTATATGTATTCAGCTACTTAATCATATTGTTTGTTATGGAAGAATAAGGGGCCTTGGGGAAATTCACATTGGGTAGCTAAAGGAGGGTGTCTTGCTGCGACAGGCTCCTGTTATAATCATGCCTCTGTTTTATAAAAGATTCATTGTTTAGCATATTCCTTTGGAGCTATGTTGTACATTTGCGTGTTTATTTATTTTTAGTGTATAGACTCTTCCTGACCTCTTTTCGTGATTGAACTTGTTATTGTTTGTTAATTTGGAGAATGTTTCTAACTAAATTTGCTAAACTAAAATGCAACACTTTTGTTTTTGCTCCCATGAGCTAAACTCAAAGATATAAAACATTTTCTATATACACAAAAGACCTATTTCTCTCAAATATTGTTCACAAATCTGTCTAAATCTGTTAGTGAGCACTTCTTTGCTCACTAACAGAAGCATTGCATTTATATTTTTGTTCAGTATGACTGGCATGGGAATTCTATACAAATTGTCAATTACATTTAAACGCAACACTGGGGAACCAGGTCACACTTCTATGGCTCACACATATGTAGTGAACAATTATTTAAATGTGTTTCATGGCAAGTTTTCCTAGTACCTGTCAGTGAATCTTTACACCCATACAGGTCTTCTTCAAAGAGTTTATTGCTTTTTTTTTTCTGCACATGCTGTTGAAGGTTAACACTACGTGCCATCTTTTCGTCACCATCCCTCCCTAATGAATGGTAAAAATAACTTTATTAAAGGGAGAATATAAAAAGAGACAGCAGTTTTACACCTTGGTGAGGGGGAAAGGAACAGGGAAGTGGGAGTCAGGGTAGGACAAAGGAAGGGGCGGGAAAGACTATTTTAAGCTGAGAGTGCAATGTGATGTTTCAGTTGTGCATATTGTGTAGTGTTTTGTAATCAATTCAGCCAGTCTGGTGACAAGTGCAGAGAAATTGAAGCGGGTGACAGAGCAACCGGCTTAAGTTTAATGGTGGAGGCCGTGAACAGAGGGAACAGGTGAGTGCTTATACCTAAAACTGGTATTTGGGATCAATGTGGGATAAGGATCATCCCAATACAAGCTTATCCCACAGCCCAAGGCATGCCAGTGCATCCACGACCGATGTGTGTGCAAGAGCCACTTCTGTCAACCCAGGCCCAAAACTGCAGCCAGGCCGGCAGCAACGTTCAGGGGAGGGCGGCTGGGAGTGACTGACACAACACCGCTCAACGAACACGTTGGCTTGTATTCAGACAAGCACGCACTGAACACAGTGTTTGGTCGCCTTCTTAGCCGGCTTGTTTCATCACTGCACACAACCGGCTTGTGAATCAACGGAGTATCCACAGTGTCCGCCATATTGTAAACAATGCAGCCTCTGAGCTACTACGGGAAGCAGGAGGATCAAATGTCATTGTGCTGCTGCGCTCTTTTTTTTTTATTTAAAAAAATATATAAATAAATAAAATTATGACAAGATTTGACAGTGAAATAAAATTTTAGTTTTAGTTTATTTTAAATAGGTTCCTGCAAAAAATTAATTAAAATATTAAAACTACTACTGCTACTGATAAATTCACAATTATTCTACATGTTTGAAAACAAGATTTTTATGTCAGCTGAATGTACAGCAAGTGTTTAAAAGTATTTCTGCCGAGAAATAATGATTCTCGATTCTGATTTTTTCAGTTGTGCAGGTCAACAGGTCACAGATTTCACATGATAATTTTTTAGTTTGAAAAAGCCTTTACACAGGTTATTTTTTATTAATTCACTTAGTTGATGAAGTTTAATTTGGTTGCTGTAATGTAACTAGGATATTCAATTACAAAGGTCCAACTGTAACTGTAAAAGTGAAACATGCTGAAATAAAACTACAAACAAGTTGTCATCAGTCTAAAAAACAAAGAGCGACAGGTAGATGTGAAACTAAATAAAAGAAACTCAAACCCTGGAACAGTCATGTGACAAATCAATCAATAGTTCTGTAGTGGGTTCAATACAAAAAAATGATAGGGCTTAGTCAGACTCGAGTTCGGGTGAATTTATTGTGCAGGTCCACCCAAAAAGTGCAAAAGATGGCTTTGCCAACACCAGATCCAAATGCAAATCTTTGTACAATATTTACAATATTTACAGCCTGCTTCGTGTTTTCCCTGGAGCTGGTACCTGCCATGTACACTCCTCCTGTAGTGCTAAAGCCCTCTTATATAGCCTGAGGCCCCTCCCCCAACACAATGAAAAGAAAGAAAACCAACAGTCTCTCTACACAGAAACCAAATCACAAAATAATTAATTTTAAAAAATTACAAAAAGAACTAGCAACAATAATATATTTACTAAAGACTCAACATTCCCCCAAAAGAGAAAATAAAATAATTCTGTACTGAAACCGTAAAGTCACGATGTCTCGTGACGTCACTCATGCGTGCCCTGCATATGACGCAATATAAAGTGGAAGACGCATTTACTCAGGTTGGCAGGGTGAGTGTATGAATGAGTGGTGTATACTGGAGAAATGTTTGCAACTCGGAGAAAAACTACGGATGGAAAAATGCTTGAGCAGCGGCCAAGTGTGCACCCATGGCGGCTGACGAAAAGAAACTCGAAGACAGTGTTAAACGGATGGAGCGGTAAGGGAAAGCTGGTATGAGTGAGTGTGCATAGCGTCGTGGTCCCCCCCCGCACTAGCTGACGGAGCTACTCCGTCACAAGTTCTTGTTGAGAATTACTATTATTATTCTGGATATAGTGGAAACAGAAACTATAAAAAAAATAGTTATATTGTGAACCTGTTTATATTGTAGGGAACATATTATATACATAAATGTAAAGTCTAAAGCCACAAAAAAACACCACTTTAAAAAGAAAATAGACTAATATAAGACCTCTTTACAGTTATTTGACTCATTCTGCGACGTGCAGCGATGACGCGCTGGTGACGACATAATCCAAGATGGTGGCGGCCCGGACTACAGCCGTTAATAAAACCTTAAAAGACATTGATATAATGAAAAGAGTAGATGGACAGAGGCATAAACATGCAGACTTTCACACAGACACACACGGACCTCGGTAAACACGGTAAACGGAACAGGCTTCACCGACCGGCTGGCACACCCTAATTTAGAGCTCCATGCATGTAAATACAGGGAAACCAGGATCGACTGCTGCTCATTAAAGCCGACCCAAGTTGAATCTGTCTGCTTCAAAGAACCAGTGTTTTTGTCAGAAATAGTTGAAGGTGTGGTTTAATGGTTTATGTCCGGATTTTTGCTCTTCTCCTCTTCTTCATGTCGTCTACGAAACAGCAGAGATGGAACTGTCGCCCCTTGCGGTCACAGATTTCTTCGGGGCACAGATTTTGTTTATCAAATTTTGGTAAACAAAAGGTTTACATCGACTTTTTGAACTTTTACTGATTTTCATCCACAACCCAAAGGAGCACAAGTTGTCATTTTGACTGAAAAAGCTGCTAAATGATCCTGAATGCTTCACTTTTATAGAACTCAATGGGCTGAAAGGGGCGAATGCCGTCATCAATGACGTCATTTCAACATGGCGGCACATAGGCTCTCAAACAGTAAAGTAGTCCCATTTTTAAAAGTTTACAAAACAAATACGATGCTAAATAAAACGTTTAGTTATGCATAGATCTAATAAAGACATTTCAAAAGTTTTAGGCCACATTTGTAAAAACAGTGCAGGCTCCTTTTAACCGTTCCCTCACAGCCTGCACCTGCCAAGCCTTAGTGGTGTGTTCACATCCCCCCACAGTTTGGGTACTTAGGGGTGTCTGCTCTGCACTTTTTTCTTCCGTGCTCTCCGCCACACTTTGCACACCTTTGCATCCCATGATAAACGTCTGCAATGTGCCCATATCTCTGACAGTTATAGCATGGAAGCAGTAGTCTAACATATTATCTCACCTGATATGCCATAGCCCCCAGATAAAGCCTTCCTGGCAGCTGAGTTTCTTTAAAAGTTTACAGGAATGGAGGGTCTCCCCGGGCATCCTCCCTCACCATGAATCTCTTGATAGCTATAACCTCTGCCCCACTGATATTATCCCAAATTTCCTTTTCTGACAAGCCAGCATACAATCCATAAATCACTCCTTTACCTCCATGTTTTTCCCAGGTGTTATTTCGATTGTCTCCACTTTGGGCACAACTTTACTCAGTCCTGGCAAACTCAAACTGTTTCCTGTTGGTACAGCTCACTCGCAGCTTCCTATTGAATAATGTATTAGCCACATACCCATTGCCTATCTGGTTATGTAGGACCAGTTCTATCTATAATGGATTGATTGGTTTAAATCCTGCATCCCCAGGTTTAGCGAGGATTGCCCCATTATGACGTATTAATGAGGAAAAATCCAACTCGACAATTTGAAGCTGACTAGTTACAAAACGTGGAATAGCAACTTTGGCCCTCTAAATGAGGCTAAAGGAATGCATATCTCTGTAGCAAAACCATTATAAAGTGATTTTTTTCATAATACTGCCCCTTTAAATTTGGGCCACTGTTCGCCCATCAGTAAGCTGGGCAGCAAACACAGCATGTGCTCCTTTCCTCAGCGTCCATCTCTGTGACAGTGCTCCCACAGCTCTCCCCTTCTGTTCCTTCCAGCAATCATTCTGTGTCCAAGCATTCAGCTAAATAGTGAGGGAGACTTGAGTGGGAACGGGCCACACCTGAGTGCAAAACATGAGGCAGTTAATCACACACAGCCCAGACACACTGACATCACTGGAAAGTGGAGACACGAGCAGGAATACCTGGGAATCATAAAAAGACAAGAGTTAACAAAACATGAAACTAGACGAAACAAAGATGCTGATAAAAGCAAACCACAAGCTAAACAAATAAAACTCAACAGACCCAAAAATAAATGATTGTTTACAACCATGAAAGATTGAATAGAAAATGGACAGAATAACCAGAAAACGCTGTTCTTATGAGAAGAAGAAGAAGAAATACTTTTATGGGAAAAAAAGACTGCATTTTTGGATGTTTGCAAACTGCAGTTTATTGCCTACAACCAGCTATAACAGCTCCATCATTGGAGATAGGAAGTGCATCATCAGCGCCTGTTTTTTGTAAAAAAAAAAAAATAAATAAAAAAAAAACTTGTATATCTCTGTATAATAAATCAGCCTATGCATTATCAACCTATATACACAATGTTTATGTTAATGTGGAAATTAGCTGAGAAAATTTAGAATCCAACCAAAATAAACACAGGCTTTGAAGAATGTTGTATACCTAAGACCTCTAACTTCAAATGAGCCAACAAACAGTATGGAAACACACACACACACACACACACACACACACACACACACACACACACACACACACACACACACACACACACACACACACACAGAATCATTGGTGAAAGGGACCTCTGTCTCTATAGTCCCCCCTGATCCATCTTCCCATCAAGTACTTGAGTACTTAATTAAGACTGTAATTACACAGGCTTGTGTTTGTTTACTTCTCCAAATACCAAAAAAAAAAAAAACAGATAAGCCATTACAAGGGTTTTCTCTCAAATGCCACGTAATGAGCAGGGAAGCTGACATTTAGGTGTTTTTCATGGTTATAAGTTGTGATATAGCTTTAAAATCTAAATAGATTTAATTAAAACGATTCACTGGAACAAATGCCATGAGTTCTCTACCATCATATGTGTGGTTTTAGAACTGCACTTTAATTCGAAATAATAAGATAATGAAAGCACTGTTTTTTTTCCAGGGTTTTAACAACAGCATTGTGTGAGTCACTGATCATTTGAAACGTGTTGGAATTCTGTGGAAACAATGTTGTCCCAACTTTCATCAAAATCTAATCAACAGGGGCGGTGTGTAGCTCAGTGGGTAGAGCGCCCGCCCCATGTACAGAGGCTGTAGCTCCTCGCCTGCAGCGGGTCCAGGTTCGATTCCCGGCCTGGGACCCTTTCCTGCGTGTCATTCCCTGCTCTCTCTGACCCCCTTCCTGTCAAGCAACTGTCATATAAAGGCCACTAGAGCCAAAAAAAAAATCTTAAAAAAAAAAAAAAAAAAAAAAAAAAAAAAAAAAAATAAAATCTAATCAACAGTCTTGAATTTGTATGTGACACATTTGAAAAATAGAAGTGCGATTCATGGGGGTGTTTGCTCGTTTGTGCCCGTCATTGATTTTATTCTTTTTTTTTCTTACAGAGAAGCACTCCTATGGGTAGAGTGCCAGTCATTTATTTTACTCTATTGACAATGGGGTTTCTCTGTGTGGGATTAAAGATTGTCATTTTTCACAGACTTGAACATCAAAACATAAAATGATATATGTGCATAAACTATTAGTGTGGGGAAGAATGAGCAGAAAAAACCTACACGCTATTGTGCTGAGAGATCGCTTAAGAGCATTTATTAAAAGTTCTCCGTAGCAGAGAGGCACTCTACAAGCCAGTGGGCTGCAGGTGTAGCCTCTGAATGCCTCCACATGCTCTATGCCTGTGGATTTATGGCCATGCCATCATTGGCCTGGACGCCCCACTGGCCTGAAGCCACTGTCCTGCCCTCTACAACTGGCCAGCTGGTCCTGCTCAACCCCACCATCCATGAGCTAACAGGGACAACCACACGTAATGCATGAAAAAATCCTTCACAAACACACACAGACTATGTACACACACCTGGCCAGTCAAGTAGGACAGATGCTCGAACAGGACGAGCATGTTGGCATTGATGCATCATTGGACCAGTTAAGTAAGCGAAGGTAAACAAAAAGAAGAAGCAAAGTTAAAAAAAAAACATGTTTTAGCGTTCCTGTTCACCTGGTTACTAGCACATAATGCACTTCATTTAAAGTTACATTATTATGTAGAGGGTTTAGTAAGTTATATTATGAATTCATATGTTTAATATTTTTTGCATTAATGTTTCCTGACAATATTGTCTTTTTTTTCCCATATACCAGAGAGACAGTAAATATGAATATAACTTTTTAAATATATAAAATATGCTGTTTTTAAAGGGGTGCCCTGACTTTCGCACACAACTGTATATATATATATATATATATATATATAGATTATTATAGTCATTATAAACTTAATGTGCCTTCACTTAAAACAATGATTATTTTTAGATTAATAATGTAAGAAAAAATAGGTAAGCATTAAACAATTTTTTTTTTTTTAATTTTCAAAAGAAGCTGTATTTTACAAGATATTTAACCTATTTCTGTTAAAAATTCAAGAATTTCTTTTTGTCATCATGTGCTAAACTTTAGCCTTGAAGTGTGGAAATATATTCAAATGTAAATGCATATAAATAATAATAATACATAAGCACTGGGCAAATGACGCGTAGTATTTCTACGTTCAAGGCGACAATAAAAGTAAAGATTATGTGTATATTTACATTTTATTTTGGCAAAGCTTTTAATCCATAAAGGTAGATATATAAAGATGAATCCCTGTATTTTACATTCACTAACTCAGTTGAATGGTTGGTTTTTGTGTGGTGTTCCTACCATGGTGCGCTGCAAATAGAGGGGCAGCAAAACTGTGTGCGCCTGCCCTGGTCACAACCTTTAATTTTACAACAGATATCTGTGCCATACAGTGCTCTGCATTGTGAGGTGTGTGCTGCTGTAATCCCACCTACACAGTTTGGAGCGACGTGACATTTTAAAGCTTGATATGTGATCTGTTGTGCAGGAAGAAGAATGTCCATGGAGGCATGCTGGCTAAGACTCAGTCTAAGGAGTTGGAAGTGTCTTTGAATGCAGTCACTTGTGTTTCTTTGTCAAAGCTCATTTCAACTCTCTGGGAAAGTCTTTACGTTCTCTCCAGATAAATCGAGCTACACTGAAGAAGAGAGTGGAAGGAAACTAAGGTCCTACTCAATGCATAGGAAGCATTGCCAAACGCATGAGAAAGTGAAAGAGTGTTGTTTATTTACCATTTAATGTTCATTAAATGGTGTGAAAATGGGAAAAGCAGACGGTAAAAATCAAAGTAAGAATTGTAGAGAAAGGGATTGTTATCGCCATGCAGATAACTGACACTTAAGAAAAACAAGCCATCACTTTTCCTCTTCCTTTCTTCCTGTGAGTGCTGGAGCTATTGTGCATATTGTGAGCCTCAAAGTAGGGAGGAATGCTTGGCTGGCTCTCTGGGAAACACCACTTCAGGGTCTAAAGCTGTCACGGGAACCAGAACTCTGCCACACAGAGTTCAATGGTGAGGAAGTGTCAGACTGGGAAAATTCAGGAGGACATCATGTGAAACCAAAAAAAGTGGCTCAGATTTTCACTTTGCTTCCTTTTTCTCAGCTGCTTGTCTTCTGAAACGATCTAAACTCTTCTCTTCACTTTTTCTCATGTCCAACCTTCTTTCAACTTCACGCTGCATTCAGCCATGACTTGAATAAACAATTGTCCCTCAGTGTTCAAAGCTTCTAGTCCCACCATAAGGAAATAGCCCTCTATCCTCCCTCTCACCATGGTTACAAGGAATTTGCTTGGAATTATCCATCATATCATCCAGAGCCTAAACCCACTAATTCTGATCAGATTCACTGGATGATCCAGTTATCCCAGTATACACCATCACATGACAATGCACGCCCAGTTCAGGTCACCAATTAAGATGTGTGTGTTTTAAACCAAACATAAAACAACTATTATCTAACATTACCAATTCCTTTAAAAATATATTTCTCTACCTTGTCTAAACATGCAGTCAAAAGAAGAACTAAATACATTTATTTTGTTGCATGATTGTGATCATCACCAGCTCTCCCTAAGGAAAGGTAAGAAAAACTTTATTAAATGGAAAATATAAAAAGAGAGGACAGTGTTACATCAAGGTGAGGGGGAAGGTAACAGGGAAGAGGGAGTTAGGGTGGGACAATGGAAGGGGTGGGGAAGAGCCAATTATTTTGGTTGTGCTGAGAGTGTAATGCAATGCTACAGTCAGGGCCGGCCTTCCCGACAGGCAACACAGGCGGCTGCCTATAGGAACATTCTAAGGCTAAACACAACTGTTTTTTATGATGCTGAAGCCACTTTAATTTTTTTAATCCTTGATTCTGAATAATATTCAGGTTGTTTTCTGTTATTTATTTCACAATTCCTTGCAACATGTTAAGTTTTTGCTGGTCTCAGGTAAATAAACTGGCATTGAAAGAATACTTAGTGTTTGAGTCAGATTGGTGTTTGTAAAGACTAATACTGAGCAGAGTTTAGTACTGTTAATGTAAATGATTAGAAACTGTAGGGTTGGATACAATAACATTTCATTTATCAGAGGCTTTTATCCAAAGCAATGTTAATACAGGAGCAGTAGGGGTAGTGGATTATTTTCTGATACAGCACTGATATGCAGCTGTATGGGCACTAATGACCCAAAAAATAATACATTCTTTAAGTCTAAGTAACTCAAAAGTTACTTTTTCCAGTAACGCATTACTTTTTGCTGTAAGTAATCAAAATAGTAACTGTTACTTTGTGAATGAATTAACTAATAACAGTAACTAGATATTCTTTTTCAGTAACTAGCACAACACTGCTGACAAGTAAAACCAAACAGGAAAATAGAAATGTTCTTGCACTGAAACTTTTATATTTTATTTTAACTTTTGATTGCACTGTTTTGCATTGCTTTTGGATCTTGCACCATTGTTGTTGTTGTTCCCTCAGGACATTTGCATTTTTTTTAATGGTTTGTTGTGTCGCAGAATTGCATTGTTTTGTCTTGATATTCAAAATAAATAATAACGTGTACATACTGTGTACCAGTCTGTAAACCATTCCGGTAAAAAAATGTGGAGAAATTGAAGAGGGTGATGCAACACATGGCTGAATTATAATGAAGGTGGTGATCTACTTTGTCCGGCTCACACTGGGCGTTAGGAGGTGATACACCCTGGACAGGGCGCTAGTCCATCACAGGGCAACACACAAACAGAAACAACAACCACTAACACTCCCATTCATTCCTATGGGTAATTCAGAGACTCCAATCACCTAACAGTCATGTTTTTGGATTGTGGAAGAAAGCTGGAGTACCCAGAGGAAACCCACGCAGCACAGAGAGAACATGCAACCTCCACACAGAAAGTGTCCACCCCAGGACTTGAACCCAGGACCTTAGGGGGGGTTCATTTCTACATTTGTTTAACCAGTAGGTAAAATAGACAATTAAAGCTGATATCTGGAGTTTCTGAGAAATCTATGTTTATGTATGATTCATTTGAAATGCAAAAAGATACCTAACTAGTCATTAACTATGGTCTACTGCCGGTGGTCATTCATATACATGAATGTAAATAAGTCCCGTCTTCGTCCTACAGACCCCTATACAAATGTAAAAAAGCACCATGATCGCCCAGCCAATAGGCTTCGACTTCCTGTAGCGGAGACTGTCAATCAAAGTGAATGCGGAACTGTGCACTGAAACCAGGCTCTTACCTCAGAAATGTTCATCGTCAAAAGAATAACGATGACCCATAGACCAATATCAGTGCAACCTGATGCAAACATAATATGTTCCGCGATGCGTGTGCAAAAAAGTAGAGGCGTGGTTTCTGGTAGATTGGCAGAGGCAGTGGAGCGGTTTAGGGCAGGACATCGGGACATTTCTCAGCTTTAAGTGGAGAGTTATTCTTTCTACATAAACTCATACATCACCTGTTTTTTGTTTTTTTTAGAAGAGCCAGGGGGTGATGTTGGAATCTCGAAACAGCTGTAAAGTTTGTCTACGATCAGTGATGAACGTCTGCTTTTTTGTCTGTTTTCTTTGATAGTGGGGTACAGGTATGTCACCAGATGCCTGCCAACCATGTGTTCTGGTCCTGCATGTCTCTGTATGATTATTGGACTGCTGTTTTTAAATCTGTCAGTGATAACTAGTACCTCTCTGCAAACCAGTGCTATTACTGCCTCGTTTGGTATCTCTCTGGTGCCTTTACCTAAACCAAAATGTTATTGCCTTTGTCACTTTATTAGCTCTACGTCTCATTTTGATGAGATGGAAGTCTGCAACACCGCCCTCACACCCTCTGGTGTGGTTTTAACAACTTAAAACTGGAAAAAATGTGATAGGTGATAGAGGTGTGGGGCCCCTTCCTTGTATATGAAGAGAACATTATTTCAGTTGTTCCTGAATAATGTCATACTCTGTACTGCTTTTGGCCTTACCTTGTCATGTAGATCTTGAATTCTTTTATCTATTCTGTGTTCATTTTAATTTTCCTTTTTTTTTTTTACACTGCTTCACGGACTGTGATTGTTGTGCATCTGTGATCAAGCTGACCACAGATGCTTGGTCTGTGGTCATCAACAAACATCAACATGTTTGTTGATGTTTACTCTATAACACTGTCATTCACGAGTACTGTGATCCTGTTTCATTTCTGTGTACAAAATTCTAATAAACAAAATTGTTAAAAAAAAAATTTGAAAAAAAGAAAGAAAATGGGGTACAGGATTTTCTGACATTCGTTGATCTCCCAAGGAAATTGGTCATTCATTCCGAACTGCGTGCCTTTAATCTCCCACTCTTTGTTTTGAACCTGGACTTTCTGTTGATAGTGCTCAATGATGATGGGGAGTGGGTGTCTTCCTTTTTGAGGACTGAGTTGATGAACATGGTGAAAGGGTAAGTAAACATTTTTTCAGTTAATCTCGGGCACGTGACTCTCAGAACATCTCACGTGACTTACATCTTTCTCTCGTCATTACTAAGTTAAGCGCTACTGTTTGGGAGGAGAGATGTAATTAGTTTGGCTTTAGAAAATGTTGCCTTCATCAAATGTGCTAAAAGATGTTCCAGTTAAACTATAAGATAAGGCATTGCTCCTATCCTGTATCAATGTAGCATCATAATTACCAGCACTAAGAAATAATGAGTAAAATAATTCGTTTTTCACAATCTGACTATTTTCTATTAAATAATGTGTATTGGATTCTGCTGGAACATTCAAAAAGCTTTTTGGAAGAAAAATACAGAAAACATTTATCAATTTATTGGTCTATGACAATGTTTATGGTATTTATATTTGAAATGGAGCAGCTTTCATTTGCTCTAGATTTTTGTTTTGGGTTCAAAAAAAAATATTTATTTTTGTCAAGTAAAAGCTTATATTTATTTTCTATTTTTCTCATATTATGAAGCACTTGAAGTTACAGCCAGAGCAGCTTTTCACTCCTTTGCATAATATTGATCAAGTATTCTTCAACAGCCTTTGTATTAATCATACCGACACTGTTTGGCAAGATGTGATTTGCTTGCATCTCTCTGTCCTCTCTCTCTGTGTCGCCTCCGTATAATAATAACATTTCTAAGAAGGGAGCTCATTTCGTCACACAATGTTGCTCGGGAACAACAATGCATTGACACCCAGAAGGCCTTCGAAGACTTCGAAACCAGGTCCGTTGGGAGGTCCCCCCCCTCCCCCCACCCCCCATGAAAGAGGAGGGAGGTAGAGGCCGTGTAAACAATGCTGTGTCTCTGAGCAGCCGTGCTCTGTTCGTCTCCTGTGGCAATGTCTTTTGCTGCATTAATAGACTGCCAAGGTCGCTTTGCTGCTTTAGTCTCTATTCACTGACAAATACTGCACTGCTGCAGGATTTCAGCCTCTGTGCTGCATACCACATTTTCAAGTATGTGACAGAATTAAGAAAACTGTGAGATTCATGTGGGTGCATAAAAAATAGGGGTTTCTTTGTACTTATTCTGCTTAATATAAACTAATGACTTGTTTATATTTTGGAGTGAATAAAAAGTCCCAGATTTACCAAGAATTGCTGCATAAAAACTCTTGTTTCTCTAAGTTTGGTCATGTTCCAATAAAATGATGCTACAGCTCAACCCTACCTTTAATGACAATTTTGAACAGTCATTGGCTTTGCTCATGTTTCAGCTGCCTGGAGCCTTCTTTGCTTTAATGAACATCTTCACTGCTCATTGAATTTAAACTCTAAACTGAAAAGTATTAAACTTTCTAAATTGTCGTGATGATTAATTTGCTGTCAGGTTTGGATGGAGTCAATCAGATTAATTCAGGGAGTATGTAAAAGTTTTTCCCCCTCATTTGTTAAACCTAATTTAACCAGGGAGTGTCACAATGTGTGCTGATGGGCCACAAGTGTCAAAGTTAAGGTTTGGGGGCCAAATCCAGCACTATAGAGCAGCAGTGTCAAACTCATTTTAGTTCAGGGGCAAGATACAGACCAGTTTGAGTTCAAAAGTGATGCAGATTATAGATGTACAGTAGGTGACACTTATCAGTCCCAAGAAGAATTTTTCCTTACATTTTGTTGATATTGTGACCAATATTTCATTGAATTTGGGGAGATTTTGCAGGATTTTCCAAAAATGTCAGGAATTTCCAAAGACTGGCTCTGTTTCTGGGCGACAGTCTTTTCATAATTCTAGAAAGTTATTAAACATTACAAGCTCCTCATCAGATTGTAATCTGGCCAAAAATCATTTTATCATTTTTTCTTGTCTGCACATGCTGTCAAAGGTCAACACTACAAGAAGTGCAATCATTATGAGACAGCAATGTATGTTTTGTTATTGCAATGAAATAAATTTATTTATTTTATTGCTTAACTGTGACCATCACCAGCCCCCCTAAGGAAGGATAAGAAACATTTTATTATAGGGAGAATATAAAAAGAGAGAGCAGTGTTACACCTAGGTGAGGGGATGTGGGGGAGGGGGAAGGGAGCAGGGAGGAGTGACTCAAGGCAGGAAATAGAAAGGGTGTAGAAGAATAGATTATTTTACAGTGAGAGTGAGATGTGAAGTTGTAGTAGAACATATTGTGCTTATTATGTTGTGTAATCAAGCCAGTCTGATGACAAGTGTGAAGCATTTCTATAATGGTGGTAGCTGTGGACAGGGGTAAGGAGTGAGTGGTAGTACCTAAAGCTGGTATTTGGGATCAACATGTCTAAAGTTATGCCCAGTACGAGTTTTATCCCACAGCCCAAGGCGTGCCAGTGCATCGTAGACCAGTGTATGTGCAAAAAACGCTACTGCAAACCCAGGCGCCGCCCCGGGCCCGCAGATGCAGCCAGGTCAGCAGAAAGAGTGGGGGCCAAGGAGCCCCAGGCCACCGCCCCACGGCCGAGCAGCCCCCCAGATGTTTTCCCGAGATCCCAGGCCGAGAAGCAGCCACCGCCCCCCACACACACATCCAAGAAAGTCCCAAGGAGCCGAGTACCCAGCGCATCTCGCCAGCGGAGGGTTTCCAAAAATCTCCAAAATATAATAATGAAATGTGTCGATGTGAGTTTTAGGGATCGAATGACCCCATGTTGATATTCTGTTTGGTCACCCATAGTACAGTGTATATATATATATATATATATATATATATATGTACTGTACATAATAAAATATAGCTTTCCTAAAATGACGTTAAACTCCAATTAAATAAATTAATAGACAGCTGTTGCCATGCAATCAATGTTTTTGTTAAGCTAGTATTTTATCTGTTTCTGTTTAGCACTAGCTGCTAACATACCTTAGCATGGTCGCTCTGCTAGCTTGTTTGATTATCATGGATTAATAAATTGTCATTGATCTTCAAACACTGACTTACCTCTGGCTTTTCCACGTTTTCCTCCTCTTCTTCCTTTTTTCTTCCCTGGGCACCAGATCATCAGTTAGGTTGTTTAGACATGACGTCACATGCTGCAGCAGTAAACAGTAATAAAACAGGTCTGAGCTGACGTCACGCCTCAGAACTGAACTCTCAATCAATTTGGGGGACAGGAATAAAACTTATTAGTTATTAATAACACTATCAAGTTTAGTTTGCTAATAATATCAGCACTTTGACTGTTTAATTAATAAAAAAAAATACAATTTAATTTTTTATTTTTATTTCCCTCCAATTTTGCGCCCCCTATGATGGCCGACGCCCCTAGCATTTGCCTATACTGCCTATGCCACGGGCATATAAACAGACACCTCTGTTTTTAGTCATTGCTGTGACAGCACTATAGAGCTATGTGAAGATTTTCAGGTGTGCAGTATAAAACTATTCAGTTGTTGTGTTCATGGTTGGGGTCAATTATAATTTTAATTGGGTAATTGATCATCAAAATTGCGACACAATTATATTTTTTATTGAAAAAATATATTGCAGTTGTAATCGTAATTCAATTGTAATTGAGATCAGATAATTGACTTGGTAATTGTAATTGGCATGGAAATTCTATAAAAACTGTCATTTGTGTAATTTAATGCAAAACTGGGTAACCATGTTACATTTCTAACGCTTACACATTGGCCTACGTAGTTCACAATCGTAAAGATATGTTTCATGTCAAGTTTTCCCACTACCTGTCAGTTCTCCTGAGGATCATTTTACTATTTTAAAAAATATAATTGAAATTGAGGGGTATACTGACAGAAAAAAGGTTCATACACCAACACCAAAAATATAAAAACCTATATTTTCATGGATAAGGAAGCCTGACGACGTCACTAAGAGATAAGAAACAACATCGATGATAGAAGTTTTTTTGAGTGTATTTTACAGCAGATTTAAGACATAGGTCAAAACCGACCTGTTTTATGAGGTTATTTATTTCAGGCTGAGTAATTGTGATTAACTGTAATTTTACTTTAGTAATTGAGAATGTAATTGTATCTGACTTTTAGTGGAAAAATAATCATTGTGATTTAGTTGTAATTGAAATAAATGCCAGTCACAGTAATCATAATGGAGTTGTAATTGAACATGGATATATGAAGACGTAAATGTAATTGACCCCAACCCTGGTTGCTACAAAGATGATTATTGCAACAATGATTTTGCAACAGAATGCTGTCACTGCCTTTAATGTTTGAAGGATAGAAAATGATGTTCTTCATTGTATAAAATGTGACATGGCTAATAGACGGTTTCACGTGCAAGGTCATCATGGATATGTACATGTAGCCATGGGGACACGGCTCAGCAAAGCCAGCTGTCAATGTGGACGTCTTTAGAAGACCCACATGATCGATCACAGAGTTCATGATCAGAGATGTGAGGACGCATGCGCTGTAGCTTTTATTCTAAGTAAACAGTAAACAGCTGATAGAAACCAATGCCGAAACCAACAGGACGTGACATCAACTGTAAGCAGCGAGAAGAGAAAAAAAAGTGAGAGAGAAATAAAGGACGGATACGTTTAAGAAGTTTCTTGTGGTTTCAACATTATAAGTAGTAAAGGGTTAAGGTTGATATTATTTAGCAATTTATCATAGAAAACAACTGAAGCGTGTATGATCAAAAACTGATCCATGTCAGTTTGATGAGTTCACTGTTTGTTTTTTATTTTATTTTAACATCTGTCAGCATTTAAAAAGATGTTGCAGTAACTCCCAACTGAATAATGTGTAATTCATGAGACTTGTGAGTGTTTGATGGATAGTTTCTTGAACTCAGCACTAAACATTAAATTCAAATGATGGAGGAAGCATGAAGATGTGCTGTGTGCGCTGTTGGATGTGATGCTAATGGATGGAACATGTAGCTCTGCAGCCGTTTGCTCGGTGCGTGCACCATGCACTGCGCATACCTCCCAAAAAAGCGATAATGGTATTGTAGCATCTATGAAGAGAAATCTAGGTATTTTTTGATGCAATCAAACATAACACAAAACTATCATTACTGTTTTTAAATGCTGGTTTTCTTTCCAAATCAAAAGATGTGTTCTCATGAAACTATACATTTTGTTTAGGTTTCCTGAAGTTTTGGTTGTGTTTGCTAAGAGTTTTTTTTTTTTGTATTTCCTGAAGTTTTGATTGTGTTTCAACTTTAGGCTTGTGGGTGGGGCCTCCTTCGAACAATGTTAGAAGTCTTTTTATTGGTCAGTTTTGAACAATGGTGTGACAATTATTTAGAAGAAGAAGACAACTTCCAGCCTCACGAGAATTAGTAACGAAGAAGTAACGCAAACCTGTAGAAATTGGTATGTTTAGTAATATCCAGTGTTTTTGTCTAACAATTACAGATATCCTAATCACACATTAACAAGCACGAGACATGCTTGCTAGCGCTAATCATTTGGTACCGTCTGAGCGGTAACAGGGACCAGACGATGTAACAGTTTGCTTAAATTCAGGGATTGGGTTGGTCATGATGTTGATCCATATTGTTTGTACTAGAAACAACACAAATAAACAGCTCACTGGGATAGCTGTTATTATGGCTGTTTTTACTCATGGAGAAAACTATCCATTCACCTCACAGCAGGATTAAAAACCACCCGGGCGAATCACAGGGTCACTTGCATAAAATCACTTGGCAAAAATTGTGCCAAAAAAAATGAAATAATAGGGATGGATCTCACCAGTAACGCTTCAAAATGCCCTATGTTTTGAAAGGAAATACAAATACAAATTCAATCTGTTAAGCAGACCACAAAAACTAATTGGTTTTGTTTATTTGAAGGTTCGGACCCTAGAATCTCTGTCAAGACTAAATCTGGCTATTGTGCAAATGTATCCGAGCTCTGCTCTACATGATCACGCAGCATTGTCGTGCATCCTGGTTAAAATATAATTGGTAAAATTGGTGTACCCACATTAAGTTAAATATTGGAAAGCATGCTCATTACGTTGTTGTATTTGGGGGGAAAACTGTAAATATTTTTTTGTTTCACTTGCATATTATCTTAAATGTATTTATTGTGTTGAAGGAACCCATACATTGGAACCTCCTGCATAGGGCCAGGGATAGGGTTGCCTCTGGTGCTGGAATTATCTCCAGGATGGTCCAGCTGTCTTGCTTTGCCAGATGGACATCTTCTGTTCTTGCTCCATTGTCTCTTGTCCACATTGACACAAACCATAAGTTGATTAAAGTACACTGTTCTTTCTATGACAGGAAGATTTCTAAACATTTTTATTTGTCTTCAGTCAAAATTTTACTTGCAATTTATTAACTTTTTAGGCACAATATTTGTGGGGTTTTTTTAGCTATAGATTGCTTTTCACGTAAGGTAGTAGTTATGCTCTTGTTTTTTTAAATGTATCATTAACTTTTCGTCATTTTAAAGAACTATACAAGCGGAATGCATTTTTTTTTTTTTCAGTTCTTTTAACTGGATGCAGCTAGGAATAAAGAAGAGATAGCTTTTGTTTTTTTTATTGATGGAGTGTAGAAACACTGGTGACCATCCAGGAGAGTGTTCAGAAAAATATTTAAACGTTTAAAAAGAAGGCATGCTACTTTTTAAACATAACATATTTATGAGTCAGTAATGAAAAAAGTAACCCACATATGAACTTTATTCATACAAGCGTAAATCATGTTCTATAGTTTACTGACTTAAAATTAAACTTAAAAACAAAACTAGGTCTAATTTTATGCAGTTGGTCTGATTTAACTTTCTCTTTCAGAGTGCGTGCTGACCAAGGTGTTGAAAATGTAGACATTGCTAGATGCATGTATACTGTGCATTGATTCAAACTGACCCGGGAAGCAGCCCATAGAAAACAGGTGTCGTTACCCCCCGTAGGCGGTTACTGCCGGTGGCTGAGACGGAAGGTCAGTAGCAGGTGGGAAGGCAGATGCAATGGTGTGGCATTTCTCAGGAAGAGTTGTTAGTCTTGAACCGCTTAAAAACACGGTGTAGATGGGCATGATAGATCAAATTTAAAGCAAATGGCACCATAGCGAGGGATGGGCATGCTCCAGAGCACAAAATGCAGTCGGTCTTAATCATTACTCGGGCTGTGAATAGCATCCATTTAAGCCAAAGGTTTTCCATGTTTCAGAGAGAGATGCATCATTAACACTCATCGCTTTACCCACATAAACGACTGGTGGGGGGGTGTGGTCACAGCCTCCACTCCAACGCAGAGTGCTACACATCAGTTTGAGAATCAAGTTTATGTCCTTATAACAAGTAATCAGACACGGGAGACAGACTGGTACTGATCGTTGTCTTTAGTTTGCTCTTTCACACGTTCACACACACATAACTGATGAAGTCATGAAACAACGAGGACGGCGTCTCTGAAGGTCCATTTATAGAAATATAAACAAAGACTAAACTAAAGCTTTACCGTTTAAATACATAACAATAAGTGCAGCTGTACTTTTGGTTCATATGTTCTTTTTTACAGAAGAATTGTTTGTATTATGTCTGAATTAATTTTGGATCAAGTTGTTCAAGTTCAAAAGGAGCACTGTAAATATTCTCAAATGTTTGTAGCCAAAATGTGTCATATGTTGTAATAATAATAATAATTCATCAATTTTATGAAGCGCTTTTGTATATATTATTATCCAGTGAACACAATCTATACCTGGTGGATTACAAGAGAGCTGATATTCCTGCAGGACATGAAAGAGACAAAGATAATACAGTATAATAAAAAGTTAAAGCCAACAAATCCATTTGTATTATTTATTTCCCTCACCCAATGAGAATCGGTAAGGAATCGAATCAATAAGCAGTATCGATAATGGAATCGGAATCGCTAAATCTTATCAATTCCCTTCCCTAACAGGGACGGACTATGGACTCTTTCATCAGAACTCAAGTTACTCTCTGGATCTCAAATTCCAATTGGGCCTTAAAGTACTTACAGTCACATAGCTCTCATCTCCATATTGATCTTATGATAGTTCTCTCTCACACACATGCACACGCACACACACACACAAATAAGATGGAAAAGAAAGTGAGAATCACAGACTTTATTCATCCTCCTTGAAATAAATGGCTCAAAAACCTTAATGGTGGCAGTGAATTGTGAAGTGTTCTGCTAATGGAATAATGACAAGGCTTTTATAAAATATGTACGTGTGCGTATGTGTATGCGTGCAAGCGTGGCTTCAAGCTTCTAGTTCTCAGAGGCCTAATTATTATTCTAATGGACCTGCAGTCACATGCAAATAACTCTAATGGCAAACTACAGTTAAAGAACTGGTTTGTAGATTCAACACCTCTGTGTGCGCGTGTGTGTGTGTGTGTGTGCGCGCCTTTTGAAAATGTTGCAGTTTGCATTACCTTTGTAAGACTACCCATTTTCCTGTTTTCTCCATCAAATTGTGAACTAATAATACTCTACATGATGCTGGTCTAGAAAATGGGATTTAAAAAATCACATGCTTTTAGTAGGTATGTGCTAATGTGCTCGGTTTTCAGGCTCATTAATGTATTAGTGTACAAATCTCTGGCTAAGGAGCTGATTTTTCATTTTGAAAGAATATATCATCACTAATGATTAGCTCTCATTGCATTAAAACTCTACAGCACTGGTTCTCCAACTTTATGATATCATGAGTACCCATTCATCATTCCAGTTTTTTATGTTGGTTTAGGTCAGCTGGCATGTCCCTATTTTCTCCTGTGCTCACTGCAACAGGCCCTCAAGGTTTAAAGCACAATTTCATGCATTTCTGATGCTTTAGCTTTTCTACATTTTGAATTTTTTTCAATGAGTAATGCTACAATTTGTTATTAATGCAGTAGAGTACAGTGTCTTGGGTCCACAAAGTGGGCATCAGTACGTTTGCGCAGTCCCAATCTGTATGGCCCCTGTTCAGAAATGGTGTGCATTCACAACCTGGAAAGCATTTGGCCAGGTGTGAACATGGGTTTACTGTGTGGAAGGAAACTGGATTTACCAGCTCAGGGAACAGAAAGATGTAAAACTGCACCAACATTAAATAATTATCTGTGATTCACTGAGGTAAAGTTAAAACAATGCTTATTTACTCTTTTTTGCTGAAAACCTTATCACCACTATAATTTAGGTGGTAGTGCATCAAACACAATTCCGCATTTTCCACCTGCTCTTTCACAACATTGGACAATTATGGAGAAGCAACAAGTTGCCCTGCTTTTGGTGATTTTGGTGTTCCTTTGGTGCGCACACCAACTGATATTATCTCAAGCTTTCCTACACAAACAACAGGTGAGACAATGAGCGATCCTGCATCTTTTGCAAATAGGACAGTTGCAGAGACGCCAACGTAGATGAAGGCGGGAGGGAGAGAACGACCTGATAATGTTTTAATGGTGACACAGAGCAAGGTATAGCAAGAACTTTCACACATAATTGACGCTCCATTGTTAAATGTTGTGAAAGAGCAGGCAAAAAAAGGCAGACGTTCCACACACTTGCTTTGACCAGTAGATGAGAGCCTCTTCTTCTCATTTCTGTTTGTCGCCTGTGCAAAGTCTCTCCTCTATTAACAGCGCCCTGAATGACTAGCTCATGCAACTGTGTCAGAGGCTGTTCAGAGAAGATCAATAAGTGTGCTGTGAACACAAACCGAGCCAAATCAAGTTAATGAAATTATCAGCTGCTCTTCACCCATTCGGAGTCCGGGACTAAAAACTAACTTCAAAGATGTATTAAAAAACCCTCCATCTGTCTGCTTATTGTCTCCTAATATAGTATGCATGTTTGAATCCCTGCATATGTTTTTCTGTGTCCGGGCGAATCTGTGCTTCTGCTGTGTGGTAGTATAAATTATTTCACACGTACGGGTAAGTATAAACACCAACACATGCATGCATGTGTATGTGCGTGCATTTATCACAATCATGCTGTGTATTGGTGTGTGTGTGTTTGCTGCAGGCAGGTTGAATATTGTCTCCCCCCTGAGGACCTCTCTTCCCCTGCAGCATGTGGGAACCATGGCGCGTTGCCAGGATACAAGCCCCTCGTCTGTACTGACAAGAAGACATGAAGAGCAAGGATTAATTATTTACAAGCAGACCCCTGTACACCACGTCTGGCTTGGCACTTCTACATTAAATGTCACTATCTATGAAGCCATCCGTTTTATTTCTTATTCTATTCAAGCGCTGTGGCCAATCTGTTGCTTAGCCCTGCACTGCACTCTCATGTCATTTATACATTGAACACACACAAGCAGTATTTCTTGTTCAATAAAGATGTTTAATAACCAAATAACCAGCAACAGCAGCACATTTTAAGACATTGTGAAAACACTTAGCAGCAGTCATTAAATAGGCATGACTGCTCCCAGATGCTTCGTACCTGCACTGTCATTGCTTTTTCCCCATACATGGAGGGATCATGCAGTTCCCTCTGGGCAGACTTCTCCTCTGCCTCATCTATAATGGTGGTTCATAGGCCATTCCTGGACAAATACATTCACCGTCTGAGAACTGCAGAAAATAACCCAAAAATGCTTTTTCCATCCCAAAGTTCTTTCTTAGTCCTTTGTCTTGATTCGGGATCCATCTGTTACCCAGTAGATACAGGGTCAGTATCATCGATACATTACCAATCCAATACTTTAACATTATATTCGGCATATAAGTTTAATTTTTAGTAACTGTATTTATTCTCATGTATTTTTTTAACCTCTATTAGTGTCTACACATTTCATATTTATCGAGCATAGTGTTAGATCAGGCAGGCCACGGAAGTCAAGCCAGCTCAAGCTCAACCATGTCAGCTGCCAGCAGCCGATCTCTAGATCATACCTGTCAAGTTTTGGATTTGAAAATAAGGGAAATTTTCTGGCGCCCACAATCAGCCGTCCCACCCGCCCAACCAAGCTCCAATATCCCTGATATTTTAAGATAGGTGTACAAGAATTCTAAAATAGCCACTTGTTAACAACTTACTAAATACAATTATGTGAATCTGGTAGGTCGACCTTTATTAACATTGAAATGCGGTGAACATCTCAAAACACCAGCTCCTCCATTTCATACTGTATCCAACTAATTAGTGTGGATTTGTTGTCATCAATGTTTGCTCTGCTCAGGGGGTTTCAGGGGGAGGTGACCTCTCCCTGCCTTGGGCTTTCCAAGTAGGCACGTGGGAGTAATCAGAACAGAGTCATACGGCAAAATGTAAGATTGCATGTGTCACAATAAAAAGGTTCAGTTTCTCCACCAGCATAAAAGTTTTGATTCCACTGTTAACACAAAAAACACTAAAAGGTTAAATGGTCAGTTAAATTCATATTTTCACAAAGAACTAAAATCCACTAAATATAAATATTCTATTGGAGAACTAAAATCAGGTGACAGTGAGTCTTTAAAAGTTAACGTGTGCAGTAAAAGTTCCAGTCATTTCCAAATCAAGGTTCCACAGGAGTCGGAGCTTGCATGGGCAGTGAACTGTTGCCTTCTTGGGCCTCCATAACAGCTTGGCCCAATCCCAATGTCCACACTCACACACTCGCTGCCTTTAGCCCTTTGGGTGTCATTTGGTCAAAAATCCATATTCATCTTTGAGCATATTGTAATACAAAGTGTTCAAAGTGGACAGTGAATCTCTTCTCCTTGTCCTGTAAATTAGCTTTAGAAATCCAGGAGCATGATGCTGGACTGGATCTGAGAGTAGGGAAAGTGCAATAGTAGATATTCCAGCAGAAGTCTCCATCGCAGCTTTTGGCACAACAATTACATGGTCAGGATGAAAAGAGCCCATGAAGGTCTCTCTGACTCTGTATGCGAGGCAGTGATAACAGACAGGATAAATAGCTTGTAAACCTAAGAGAAACATTATCCAAGGTGAAGAGAACATACAATTAATTTGCAGTGTGGAGCCTGTCTGCTCTGATCAGCTGATATCAGGAGGTGAAGGAGTGGCCGTGAGCCACTTATGTGCTTTAATGTCTCTAAAACAACAGAATACTCTTCAATAACACTTGATAAAGTACCTACATTTGTCACCAAACCTTCACAAGAAGACCAGTAAGTTTTGTTCAGGAGGGGAGAGCAACTCATGATTCTACAAACTGCAGCTTTAACTGATGTCACCTGGAAAGTGATATGGACTACAAAGGGCTTGAGAAGCACTAGAAATAAAAATGACAGTCCTTGGTTTTTTGTTGACAGCAATACATAACTTTGCGACTTTGAGCTATATAAGACTCACACACACTTATTTATGATTGTGTTTACAGTCTCTGTATATTGCATGGTCAATGATTTATAAACTCACAAATCAAATATGAAAGTTGAATATTTGCTCAAAACCTTGAGCAGAGTCATAAAAAAAGCATTAAACATCTACACCTACAAAATAACAAATATATGCAAAACAAAAAAGAAACAAAAGTACAAACTACAAAGGCCATTCATCATAACATTAGCATGTAACACATAGTAAGACAACTTGATTATACAAAATGTAAATTTACACATCTACAATTATACAAATTTAAGCATATACAGATTTACACATTTTTAGTTTCTTTTAAAAAACTAAATACTATATATATATCTTCACGTAAATTGTCAATATAATTTCCTGTACCACAAGTGACAGACAGAAAAAAATGATTTCACCCCGTCCTTAACTGAAAAAACACATGGATTTTTTTTTTTTGCCATTTGCTTTTGTGTATATGGTATTTGCCCACAATTATCACTATCATGTTGTTTACTAATTCGCTCATTTCATGTCGCTTTTTAAAGCAGCCGCCAGCTGGTTTCCCCAGGAGATTCCTACCATATGTCACAGTGCAAGGAACTATGGGTAATTCCCTCATGAGAAGTATGCGGAAATGGCCATTCACAAAAAGGGCAGATGAAGGGCTGAAAAACTAAACAAAGTTCCCTCACTCACTTCATAACTTGATAATGGGACAGCACTGAGCCCTCACTGACTTAGCGGGAGTGCGTCTTAAAGTCAGTCAGTGCTTTTGGAAAACTACAATTAAAGTGAAGATTTGGGGAAAACCACTGTTTTGTGTTTAGTGTGGACAGTGATAACTGGAGTTTTAAGTTTCCAAACATCACAGGGACTGTGCTGGAGGCATTGGTGTGGCGGTTGATGGCGTCCTCTTTCTCTCGTTTTTATTAAACGATGTGTGTGCGTAACTGTTTTTTTTTTTTTTCAAATGGAGGATATACGTTTATAAAATACCCAGCTACATGTGGACAAGGCCTCAGTGACTACCTTGCTGCCGCTCCTCCATGTCCCAGCTGTGCTGTGGAGGGGGAGAATGGCTCATCTCTGCACTGCATAAAGTACAGGAAACCCACACACACTGAGGTTAGATTTCCTAGCTTTACTTAGCTGTTATTGTGAGTTTTATCCAGCCTTCACTGTGTCTTGGTGTTTTCCCACAGTCCTCAGTGCAGTTGTGTCCCAGCTTAAGTCTGATAGCTGCAGGAATGAAGGTGTCTTCAGTGCCACTACTTTGCACCACACACATACACGCACAATAAGATGGAGACTAGACATTTTCCTTCACTTAGCTCAAGTAGCGCGTTGTCACAGTCTCTGCCCTCCAGCTACATGTCCACGCACGGCTCCTCTTTTTCTCCATCTCAGCTCATCTTCCCCTTGACCCTCGTACTTGCCACAGTCCAGTTTCAAGCTCCTCTCTCCTGCTGCTCTCCTGTACTGTCTGCTCCTCTGTGTCCTCTGCTCCTTGTGCGCCTGTTGTTGTCGCACCTGTAAGTCTTTAGCAATCAGCTCAGCATCCTCATGCCCAATCAGTGGCGGATGCACAGTCCAATCAGTCCCAGCTGTGTAAATTGCTTATGTCGCACTAAAACTAATAAAACTAAAACATACAAGGTTAAAATGGGAATTAAAATCACCCAATTAAAACCACACAAAATCAAGCAAAAATAAGTTAAGTCCACTTTATTAAATACTCCTTTTAAAAAAAAAGCCACAACTGGCACTGTGACATTTCCCCTCTTTAACAGTGGTTGTCATATGTATTAGGTGCAATGCCAAAATTCTGCTGGTTCTTTGGGACGGTCAAGTGGGTTGGCATATACTGGATCCAGAGTAGGAGCTATCGGCTGCTGGGTAGCATTGATGATAAGACCAGGAATCCACAAGTGGAAGGGGCAGATCTGTAGGCAGCTTTACTTGTTGTTGCTTCTGTTCCTTTTCTGATTCCTGGTGGTTTAAAAGGGCAATTTCTGAAGTTGTTATAGTTGTTATATCTACAATTCATCTTGGCCCTTCTTTCCTTTCTGGACTGACAACATAGCCTGGGTGATCTTCCTGTAGCTGCCTGACCACCACAAATGGCCCAGGAGAACATCTAGCATTACGTTCACACTGCAGATCTTAATGCACAATGCTTATTTTTTTAATAATCTGATTATTTTGTGTGATTGTTCATATTACATAGTAAATGTGCCTTCAATCAGGTTGGAGTATGAATGGAAACAGACCCTGAAGTGACCTGAATGCGCAGACTGTAGGACTGTGTGTCGTGCTGAGAAATGTTCTTTCCAACATAAGTCACCACTTCATAACTTTAAGGAGACTGAAAGAGAAGAGAGCTCTAGCCGTTTGCTGTGATGGCTGCTACATCCTTACAACGAATTGGTTGGATGCAGAGTCGGAGTCATCCAGTTTTTCCATGTGGCTTCTGCTAGTCTTCAGAATTAAGACGTTTTTGCATGGTGATGACATAGGAGTCTGCGAGAAAGCGCCTTGGCCTTTCAGACTGCAGTCGCATTGCAAAAAATTGGATACATATTGGATATAGGACCACATATGAAAGTGACCTGGGTCGGATTTAAAAAAATCTTAATTGTGCTGTTTACACTGTCTTTAATAGATTGGATGCAGGTCTCATATGGGCAAAAAGATCAGATTTGGGTCACATTTGCCTGCAGTGTGAACGTAGCCTGGGATCCAACTTCCCTTTGGCTATTCTGTGGAAGTTGCAAACCAACACACGCTAAAATGCTTAATCTTTGTCTTGTTGTTTCAGAAAGTGTTTTTTGCTACTTGACTTAGGGCCTGTTGGTGTCATTTTATGCAATCTTTTAAACTACAGGGCTCTATTGGGCAAGTCAGCCCAGTTGCCCAATAATCTACTGGGAGGCGGACATGTCTCCAAAAAAACAGGAAATACTTTTCGGAGACAGAAAATTTTCAATTTGACAGAAAATTTTCAATGGACAGTTTGAAATATTTCTTTCACAAAAAGATTGTGCTGCTAGAATATCATTAAGTTGATGGTTTTGTAGCTTTAAAGATTAAGAACAATATACTATGGGTTAGCACTGATAGTATTGTTCAGTGAAGGACATGTGAATAATATTTAGCATAATGCTAAAATGTCTGCTACCTCACTGGTGGCCCATCAGTTTTGTGTGGCCCTGGATGCTGTTTTGGTTAAGGATGCTGTTTGGTCTATATGAAGCGGAACTGCAATGCTTGGGTCTGAATTCCTCATTATTATAGCTCCACAGGCCCCTTTTCTACCCCTTTTCTGATGTGCTTTTGAGAGCAACTCGTTTTGGTGCTGCCTCTTTAAATGCAAATGAGACACTCCATACCCCGCCCCCTCTCCAGGTTGCAGAGGTGATACTCGGGTCAACTCTACCCTGCTCGGCCATTTTTGTTGTTTGATAGAAGAGATACGGCTATGTAGCGGCGCATAAACTTTTTATTCAGAGGTTATTTACAAAATGTCAACAGCAGAAGACTTGTCCATCCAGCATTACATGTTCGAGCCAGAGTCTGACCCGGCGGAGCGAGATGAAAATGAAGACGATGAACCTGCAGAACCCTAACAAGTGAGCTAACACAAGCACCGAGCTAACGCTAGCGCCAAGCTAACGTCATGAAATGCATTTTGATACAGTGTTTTTCGGAGACACAAACGTCAAAATGAAATGACTAATGAAAACTTTAGACTTAAATTAAATCACGTAGGCCATATCATCAAGGATCTAAAACGAACACACAGCGCTAACATATGAAGACGGTGCAACTGCTAATGCTAACAAAACAATGACAGAGACGTCTTATCACACTTTTTAGCGTTATTTACAGCTTACCGAAGTGCTCTGTTCGTCGTCTCCAAAGATAGAAGGAATTGAACCCTCAATCAGACAAAGTCTTTCAGCAAATCCTTCTTTATACTGGTGGAGGTTGCAGAAGCAGTCATCCTTGAAGTGCTTCGCGCACACAAAAATGACCTTACCCACAGATATGGGTACATTTCCGTGAAAAATAAAACTCAACCAGGCACTTTGAAAAGGTTCTGATGCTGGGAGATGGTGTAATGAAGCGTGTGGGTTACTACATCCAACAACCGAACATTTTGATTTCTCCTCTCGTAACTTCGGCATCCTTGAGCTTGGACTACATAATCGCAGCGAGAAATAAAAATGGCAGATTGCTCGAAGTGTTGGGCCTGGAGTCAATGTCCTAATTTGGCAGTTCCGCTGCAAATACTGTGACGTCATTGTTCAAAGACGTAATAGAGAATCGAAAAATCGAAACAGATTGAAAAATATGACCAAAACAGAATATAAAGATATCAACGGAGCACCTGAAGAGACTAATTTGAACTTTTCTGTACTTCTAAACAATCTAAATATACATCAAAATGCATTTAAGGGCTAAAACAGTGGATTTAGCATGATATGTCCCCTTTAAGATCCTCCATCTGAAAGTAGAAGAAAAAGTCGAGTGAGAATTAGGTCTACATTTCCATATACATGTGTTCAGACCATGTAAACGTTGAGTTGTAGGGGAAGGTTTAGGGCTTTAGTTTAGCCTGGTTTATTTTAGAGGTTTTTATTGTGTTTAGCTTAGTTTTATTTTAACTTAGGCATTGTGATTGTTAGAATTAGCGTTTCTGCATTGGGTTTAGGTGGATTTGGAACTGTTTGCCGTGACTGTTTCTGCGCCGAAAATAGTACGACCCACAGGCAGGTACAAACTCACACACAGAGATCAGTGAATGTTGACATAATACACAGCAGAGATGGAAAAAAAAATGCTCCAGTTAACCTTTCTAGTGTGAGAAAATAATTTAACTAAAACAACACAGGATCGTCTAATGGTACTTGTAGTTTGTTTAGTGATAAAAATGACAATATCTCTGATGCCGAAAATATTTTTGCTCACCTTTAATTTAGATGTTTCTATAAATCTTACATTTCCTATCTATCATTTCTTCCTACGCAGCTCAAACTCTCTCTTTGTGGAAAACAGAATTTGGCGTATGTTTCTCCCCATCTTGTGCCAAGCTCTCAAACTGTGCGTATGATGACACAAACTAGAGATAATTCCACATGAAACACTCACAGTCGGTCTTAAAGCAATTAGTGTCTTTGTTTGATGCGAGAGAGGAGAGAGTCTATGAGAAGTGATTATTGCGTTGGGATTTTATATTGCTTTTTAAAAACCAATTAACTCCTGAGAGCTTAGTGGCTTTTCAACAAATGACGCGTCGTTAAAGTATTGTTTAGTAACATTGTTGGCTTGGATAACTGGCACCCATTCATAGCAGCCTGGCAAACACTCAGACATGGGTCGCCTGAACAATCAGCATTTGAAGACAAATCTGAGTTGGCATTTTTCTGGTCTTTAGCCCGGCAGATTCTCTCACATGCAGCCATTTCTCAATCCTTATCCTTATCCAGTCATGAGAGAGAAAGGAGAGAATGCTCTATGTGTAATCATCTGACTCGCAGCACAGTGGACAATAAGTGGCCTGTATTGTCTATTCCTTCATGACATTAGCTTCATACAGACTGCTTAATCAACCTGCTGTTTCAAGAATTTCCTTACATTGTGTGGCGATAATCTCCCAGTCTGGCATCAGCCCTGCAAACGTTATGTTATCTTTTCTCGAATCAAAGCTTCTAATCGAATACAATGTCCTGAAAAAACTTTTTTTAACCTTGAATAGGATTAGACTAAATAAAATAATATTTAGAAATCTTTAATTTACAGTGCAGAAAATAGTGATGTTATCCTGTTTAAACAGAAGGTCTACCATATTTTCCGGGCTATTGAACGCATCGCTGTATTGGCCGAATTTCAATAATTTTCCAAGACAAATCCACATAAAGGCCGCTCCGTGACATAGGCCTCATCCTATTGGCTGATGAGAGTGCCCTTCAAAGACTCGTCCAATCAGAACAGGCAGGTAGGTGGGCTGCTATACTCCTGTTAACTGACCCAGTGCTCCGTCTGCTCCCAGTGCACCATCACCTCAGCAGAGATCACGTCGATCGGATCAGATTATACATCATTATTGCCCGATCTCATTAGATCTCTGAAGCTAAGCAGGTCTGGGCCTGGTTAGTAGGTGGATGGGAGACCACTGAGAATTCCAGGTGCCACAGTGGGGTGGCAGTCACCTCAGTGGTATCTGTCATTGTGTCATTTGTTAAGACACTCCACCCACATTACCTAGTATGAATGTAGTGTGAGTGAGTGTTAATGGTGATCGGGGGGCCAATGGCGCACAATGGCAGCCTCGCTTCCGTCAGTCTGCCCCAGGGCAGCTGTGGCTACAATAGTAGTTTACCACCACTAAGTATGGAGTGAAAGAACAATGCCTTAATTCTGTAAAGCGCTTTGAGTGTCTATGATAAAGCACTATATCAAATCTAATGCATTATTATAATCCCAGCGTGGTTATTTAGAAACTTTATGCTGTTTACTATTTCTTTCTATCATAAACCTGCTGATTTTTACTTTATCCGGAGTGTTTCAGTGCTCCTGATAAACCCAACGCAGTGATTTGACAACTTTATGGCGTTTATTAATTCCTACTATTAAAAACTGGCTATCTTACATTTTAAATCTCATTGTACTTTTTTATATGCTTTTCTGAACGTAAATGGATACGAGCCAGCACCGCTCCTCGCTCCACAAACTTAAATTTAATACCGGTATTTGATTTGTATTTAAACAATCAGCAATATTATTTTATATATAAATATATAAATAAAAACAAAAATTCAACAGATGTATGACTTCTGCTGTCACTCGCTCCCACGCAATTTCCCTTCTTGATCGGACACCGTCCTGCACACGAACCATGACGTCTCCATCTTGTTCTTAAAGCTGTGAGTTCTTTACCTTTTCCTACATTATCTGAAGGTCATTTCTGAACGTTCAGTTCACCGTGATGTTCAGTTGCTGTTACAGTGAATTCATTCTGCTGTAGGGGTGTCAGTAATATTCTCCCTCCCGCCAGCCACTTTCATTGGACACATGTGTGTGACTGACTGAAAAATCCACACATTGGGGCGGATTCATGAAGATCTAAAATAAAGGGTAGTAAACCAGGTGCGTCCCGAAATCCATCTGTGGTGCTGTTTTTTCACCCGCTGTGGGGAATTCACTAACACTGCGGCACTAATAGCTGCGCGTATAGATGTGGTTGAGACCGCACTATTTAAATTAATATTTTGCTTGTTCAACATGGAGAGGTGAGTGCACAGAAGCACAAAAAGACTTTTGAAGAAGTTAAATTGGAGGCCTGGAACGGAAACAGCACAGGAACAACAACCACGCCCAGGGCGGCTGCAAGTCGCTCCGCCGGCCCACAGGCACACCGACCGATCACCCCAGAGCGCACCAGATCGCCTTATCTCGATGCCGCCCATGCGATGAGAACATTGTGCCATTGCTGCGTAGATTGCGCAGCTGATCCTGGCCGGACACTCAAAGTGACACGACACAAAGTATGACGGTCAAAACATGGAGAGGAAGACAAAGAAGCTCACTTGAGCAGTGTTTTCCGGAGCGACATCCATAGAGCTCCACGCAAAGCATCCTCTCAGCACTCCAAACTCCACAAGACTGCTGTTTCTCTCTCTCACACACACACTTTACTCTGCATTTTATTTCAGGTTTGATGAATATCATTGCACCCACTGCTTTAATTTATTTGCATTTCCTCCTCCCATGTTTTTGCGCCCCTTATGAGATCCGCCTACATATTCATCAGAAGGAAACGCGCTAAATGGATTGTGGGAGCAATGTGATGCGCTGAAGACACGCACTCCTGATTCCCTGGGGTTTGTACTCCATATTAAAACGTAGAGTGACGTTTGCACATGTTTCAATACCCCTAAACCTATAGTGAATCCGCCCCATAGAACGCACCGTTGCATTCCCCCGTGCCCGGCAAAAATAGAAGAGCTGCGTATTTGTTGTGGAGGGTTCCGACTTGACGAAGTACCGTATAAGCCGATACTTTTTTTCACGCTTTGAACCCTGAGGCTTAAACAGTGATGCATCTAAATTGTGGATTTTTTCCAGTTTTACAAGCTTCATGCCGCCAAAAAATGTAGCTCTGTTACATTAGACCAATGAAATTACTGTTAAGGTGTTTACATTAAATTGTTCACACTCTAACTTAATCATTCTGATCAGTCATTTTGTCATGCACACACCCTCATCATGGAAAAGACACGAAGAAATGTTGTCACAGAGAGAGAGAGACAGCGCTGCAGCAGCCTGGATGAAGTAAAAGTCAGCCAATAGAAAGAAACAATAAACTGCATAAAGAAGCAATCGCGTGTGTATTCTGACTCAGAGTCTGGACTCGGCATGATCGCTCCGGGGTAGTTCACGGACGAAGGGGTGTATCAATCTGGTTCCAATAAAAACTGACCATAAAAAGCTGTAAATGGACTGATATGTAGATGTGAGGCAGCGAGGAGGAGACTTTGTGTGGAGAAGGAAACGTATTATTATTATTATTATTATTATTATTATTATTATTATTATTATTATTATTATTATTATTATTGTTGCTGGGTTGTTTCTTTGTTCTTTGTTTTTGGTTTCGCACAGCGACGACCAAGTCAAATTCCTTGTACTGTCCTAAAAACTGTACTTGGCCATTAAAACATTTCTGATTCTGATTCTGATCAGTGTGGATGACGTAAAAGTCAGCCAGTTTGTAATAGAAAGATAAACAGCATAAAGTTGTTAAATCACCGCGTTGCGTTTATTCAGGAGTGATCGCTCCGCGGTAGTTCACGGTAAGAAGAGCGGACAAAGTGGTGTATCAGTCTGGTTCCAGCAAAAAGTGACCATAAAAAGCTGTAAATGGACTGATATGTAGATATGGGGCAGTGAAGAGGAGACTTCATGTAGTAAAGGAAACTTATCAGTTGAAACACAGACATTTCCGTGAAACCTATAGCAACCTGCCTACCTGCCCGTTCTGATTGGCCGAGTTGTCTTAAGGGCATCCTCATCAGCCAATAGAGTGCAGCCTATGTCAGGCTGTGGCATTTGTGTGGATTTTTCTTAGAAAATTGCTAAATTATTGTAATGCTGTCAATAAAACAGTGCGCTTTATAGCCAGGAAATTACAATAGAAGCCAATTGGCTGGGTGAACTCGACGCTCGTTTTCATTTATATGGATTTTATAGGGGTCTATAAGACAAAGGTGGGTCTTATACACATTGATATATATGAATGACCACCTACAGTAGACCATATAAAAGACTAGTTCGGTATTTTTTCAAATTTCCAAAAAATTATACATAACATAGATTTCTCAGAAACTCTGGATATCAGATATAATGAACCCAAAGGTTTTTGTCAGCCAAACAAACCAAAAGAAAAGAAGATAAATAAAAGATGCAAAGTACAAGTGGAAATGATGAACTTTGAAGACAGGAAAAGTTTGAATTAAAAAGTCTTGCATTAAATAGACATGAAAAATGCTCGTTTGCTTTTAGAACTGAGCTTTTCTTTTTATCCCAGCTTTGATCACAGTGACACAAACAGACCCGGAGAGGGTAAAAAGGACGAGAGGGGGAAAACATCAGATTAATGACTGACAGCTTTAATTAACAAAAAGGAGCAGCCCTGTGCATTTCCTTCTACTTCCTTTGGGATCCTGAGCTATGATCACAAGGAGACAGTGGAAAACAAAACCTGACTTTATACACTAATGATCTATTCTCAGAGCTCTTGCATTCATCTATGCTCACATAGGATTAGTTCTAACACGGATCATTACTTTTCATCTTTCAGAAGGATTGTTTTGACATTCCAACTGAAATTCTTTTTTAAAAAAAGAAAAAAGCTTGAGATCTCATACGGTTTTCATCCAAAATTACAGCTTGTATAAATATTTTTATGCATCTACAAACTGATGTGAAATGAAAAAATCATCATTCCAATAGAGAAAAGAGGTGTGAAGCACTTTTCAGCTATGGGAGGTCCATGAATATAATAACTTGAAAATGTGTTGCATTTGCAACCAACTTTCTCAAAAACTACAATGTCATATGGAGAAATTCTGTGGGTTTATTTTCAACAAGAGGTTGAGAAGTTCATGACTGCAGTCATGCAAAAAGCAGCAAAAAATTCGTAAGCCCCATATTTGTCATTGAATTTGTGAAGACTAAGATATACTGTATCTTTTATTTCTGCATTTTTAAATGTTTGTCTCTCGTAGGCCCTGACGCTGCAGTGTTTCCCACACATTCATTTGTTTGTGGGGACACACATTTTTCCTAACGAAACAACGCAGTTGTGAGGACTCGACCAAACGCCGCAATCAGCCAACGTGTCCCTGTAGGTTGTAGGCTGTAGGTTGAGATGGAGCAAAAACAATGAAAGTTACACTCTTTAGTGCCAGTTATGTTTGTCATGTCGATGTCTGCACCATCAGCAGCATGAGTTCAGCTTTAGTGTCAGCATATGTTTCACAGAGATCCTCTGAGCTTTACTGATTTAATTTGACTCAGCAGCCCAGTCAGTTATAGGCCTGTATATATATATATATATATATATATATATATATATTTTTTTTTTTATTTTTTTTTTTTTTTATTTTTTTTTTCAAAGCATTAATATTAATATATGCATTTGTGTAATGGTTTAACTTAAGTGAGGTTAGTAACATTCAGAGCCAGGGCGTGTCTATACGAGACACTGACTTCCTCCTCCCGCACGGTGACGTAGGGCCAGAGGACGGCCCGCCCTCCTCCCACCCACTCCGTAGCCGAGCTCATGCTGCTTTATGAAAACACTAGATAGAGCTGGGGGCGGGGCGTTCACCGGTACATACATAGACTGTAGAAAATACATACATAGCACTGCACGAAGGATGCTAAAATGCTCACCTTCGTGGGTGTGTCTGTTTACATGTCAGTCATGGCAGAGAGCTTTCTGGAGGCGTGGCTTCTCCGTGTCAAATTCGTCATCAAAGTGAGAACGTGTCATCAAATTGGAGCGAGGTGTTGGGGCTCACCCTGCAGTAAGAAAGGAGCAAATCACCCTCTAACTAACAATTGAGGAAATCAATGAAAAAACACTTTGGACATGTGTATGAAGCCCTAATAGCACTTTTATGATGTTTAAAGCACAGAAAAGTCATTTTAGCTTAGCATGGGCCCTTTAACTAAGTAATTATGACATCTGATTTTTTGAAATGGCCTGAAATCTCATCATCACATCCAATATTGTAAAGTCACCACCATTTTAACATTTCGGGCTCTATTCTCCTATGTGCGTAAGCCAGGAAAGCTGTGTGGCACTATTCACCCCCTGCACCTAAGTCAATTACTGCGCGTCTTCGTCCAAGTTACATACTCTGGGTGGGCGTTCTTAGTCAATCTGGCCTTACGCGCATTCTCTCAGTGGCTTAAGTTCTTTTCCTTTTTACGCACTTCTGAACATGGAATAAGTGCAGCACCCCGGGAAGGTGAAACACTATATATAGAAGTTTGAACTCAGTTACAATTTAAGCAACACGGACTTGCAAGAGACTCCCAGAAAGATTCTATTGACAAACTGACACATGTCACAGCATTGGCAGGGGGTTCAATATGGTCGACAAAATGTGTTACATTTCATTATATTTTATCCGTGCCATCCACTCCTTTTCCTGGGAGGCGGTGGGAGCAGCATCGACCAGCTGTGTGCACCCTTGGTTGCTGCTCGGTAAATGAAACTCTGATAGACCTCAGACCTCTGTCCATGCTGGTCAGACTGATGTCCAACTATTTTCATGCTGTGTGCATTGTAAAACCACAATTTGATAACACTAAAAGATTAAATATCAAATGAAACAAGCTGTCATATACGGAGGTTGGTGAAATGCGGATTAGAGGATGGATACCCGAAACCGTTCCCACACATATTTAGAAAAGAGGTCCGAAATGAAGTCTGAGGTACTTCAGAGTTTGATTTAACAATTCTCGCACCAGGACAAGGAGTGGACAACATGGATAAACTATTTTAAAAATGTTGCAATGGTGAATTTGAAAATGGTGAAATAAAAAATGCCAATGGTCAATTCTTAGCGTGCTTGTGTTGTGGAGAATAGAGCCCTTAATTTTTTCAGAGCATGTTATGTCAGGTTTACCTCAGTGTCGTTGATTTAGCATGAAATTCAATTTATTCATCATTAAAAGATGGTTTGAATGAAAAATGCAGAATCATGCAACCTTATAAGAAAAAATAGAAGTTGAAATGAAATCAGTGAATGCATAGACTATTATTTAAAACCCTTGCTGTAACATATAAAGTAACGCCCCCAACCGAGCTACACCCCCTACCCCCACCCTGTACCAGCCTTGAAAAAGTCATGAATGTATGCATAATGCATTCTAATTGACTTTGACATTTCAGTGATTTAAATGGAAGACCAGTGTACCTCTGAAGTTTACCAGCATCAAATATAAAACAAGACAAAACCTTATCATTGCTGCAAGGCCACATCGCTATTTAATATTTTAAAAAGCTTCCCCCTTTTTCTTCTTGCTGGCAATCAGGAAACAATATTTTCTTGTCTCTCCTTGATGTCTTTAGGGACTCTGGGTACAGAGTGTGAGGGAAAACATCTGAATGGATGATGACTGCTCCAGATTTAATGGTGGTGGGCGTAGCTGGAGCATGGTATAATTGGAGATCTGGCTGGTTTCCTTTGCAATAGGTGAACAGGGATGTGAGGGAGTCTCCCAGTAGGATGACAATCGCATAACCAGTGACCTAGAAAAGGTACAATGATCACTCCCTTGAGCGGATGTCATAGTGGAGCCTCACTCCTAAAGTACGGCCCAACATGATTAAAGTTTGTCACTAAGCACGGAGAGCAGATGCATTGAATGTATAAACGTGACAGGCACAGCTATTCACTGTTACCCTGAGAGAACTGGAAAGTAGAAGTTTATTTGACAGAGAATCAGTCCATGAGAACAAGTGAAGCCACAACAGTGGAAGTCATGCTTTGTTTCTTGTGGAAGGACATTGAAGGACCTCAATGGGAAGTGGGGAGTCATTACACAATGGAGGGGGACTTTGTAATAAGGTCTCAGCCATACTGGTAAAGAATGAACACATGGTATTCCATGTGACAAGCACTGACTTCTCCAACTGTGAGTTCTTCTCTGTAAAGGAAATCTTATCATAGGGTAACAAGACAAAACTTGTCAGATCTTAAAAAGGAAATTTACAAAAAGGGAAAATCATAACAAAACAAAATTTGCTATAATATGTTAAGGTTTCATTTAGTCAGACCACTTTTTTTCAGGAAATTTGATCTCCTGACATGTTTCGACTGCCACCTGTCAGTCTTCCTCAGAGGTGAGTGATTTGATGTATCCCAACAAATTATTTCATAAGGAAAGCATCTTCTGATCACTTTCAAGTAGGGATGTAACGATTCACTCAACTCCCAATACGATTCGATTCACAATACTGGGTTCACGATACGATTCTCTCACGATTCATTTTACAAAATGGGACTGTAGACAAATTTTTTTTTTTGGGAAAAAAACTAGAAAATACTGTATTATTTTCCTTTTATAATTCATTGTCAAAATAAACTATTCAAAACAATGCAATTTAACTAAAAATAAATCTTGAATGAAATAAATAAAGGAATAATAGAAATGAAAATGAAGCCTATTAATTTAAATTCTGGTTCTATAATAAACAATGCAAAACTGCATAATAGTTCTTTTTCTTTTTAAAAGTGCAACTGAAAATGTATTTTGTGCCTTAACAATTGGACTTCAAAAAAAAAAAAACGTGATTACACTGATTTACGTCATATTTGTTTGGACCAGCAGAGGGCGCTGGTAACACAGTGGTCGGTTGGCATGCAGAAATTCTTGCAGTGAAGAAGAGAAGCTATGCTAACAGACAGAGCTAATAGAAAAACGTGACTTTTACAGATATTCAAGTAATATTACAGATATTCTTTAGGTGCTAAAGGGGCAATGAATCATTAATTAACATATTTAAGAGTAGAAGGCGGCCAGAAAGAAAGTATTAGCAGACTCCGCCCACCGCCTACACTTGTGGATAAAAAAAAAGTACTGCGATTCAATTTTCAGAAAATCGATATCAACCGTGATACCTATGAATCGATTTTTAACTGCCTTACGATTAATCGTTACATCCCTACTTTCAAGTGTCCTTATGAGTTCTTACTGCGCCTGGCCAACTTGGGAGAACTCTCAGGTTGGACACATACCCCTGTTGCTTGATGGTCTCTGGAGAAGAGAGTCCCAGGTGTGGGAGAGAAAAAATGTTCCCTCATCCCTGTTGATGTTAAAGCTTCGTTTCTTGTTCTCGATGGCGTCTTAGATCCAGCGTTTGTTGGTTTCCTACAATCATTGTTGTGTTGTCCCAGTCCATGAAGTGGTTTTGGGTTCTGCAGTGGTCTTTGACATTTTCCTGTTGTGCCTTTTCTTTCCCCATCCTTGTGAGTCGTCCTGCTGTCTCCTTTTACACTCCCTTTGATGTTCATTTTTCTTTGTATTAAACAGTCTTCCTGTTTCTCCTATGTACTGTATGTGTGTTGGTATGACATGCATGGAATTTCATATATTACGTTGCATTTCTTGTCTTGTTCTATTTTGTTTTTGGGGTAAACTAGCAGCTGTCTGAATTTGGTGTGTGGTTTCATTGCTCGTTGTACTGGTTCTGTTATGCCCCGGGTGTATGGTATTGTTATCACATCTTTTCTACTTTGTGAGTGTGTTTTGCTTTTCTTTCTGTTTGTTGTCCTTGTTTTTGACTTGCTGTTTTCCCTTATTGATGGCCTATGTTGGGTACTGACAGTGTTGTAGAGCTTGTTTAATGTGTTCTTCCTCCTCCTGTCTGTCTTTCTCATCTGTGATGATGCTGGCCCATTCATAAACTGTCCTGACAACTGGCAGTTTGTGTGCGGTGGAATGTCCGGATGTCCAAGGTAAGTATTGGTCAGTGTTTGTGGGTTTCCCGTAAACTGTTATTTTGATGCTGGCGTCGTCTTTGTCTTGGATTTTCATGTCCAAAAAAGCTATTGTCTTGTTCAATTCCTCTTCGTGGGTAAATTGAATGATTCTCTGCCGTCTATGGTGTTTATGTGATCTGTGAGTTCTTGTGTGTGTCATCTATGTACATTTTCCAAAGTGTGGGTCTGCATTGTGTGGGTGCTGTGTGTATGGCCTTGGTTTCTAGATCTTCCATGAGAAAACTGCTAATGATCACTGATAATGGGTTTCAGAGATGTTATCAATTGTGAGGTTTTTGCATTTTTTGAGTGTCTTGTCATTCCTGTATGATGTGTAGTGTGATGTCAACGTGGTTGGCATCACACTACACACACTACTTTAGTTTTGAAAAGCAACATTTCCATCACAGCTTTGGCGGAGGTTAAGAAGAACATGAGTGTACAAGTAAACACACGTCATTTAATTTAATGAAATTATCTAAGGCAAGTGATAGACTCGGAAAACTAAAACCTAAACTGTTGAGAAACAACAAAATCCACCAACAAATTGATGAAGATTTACAATGTTAGGATAAAAAACACACCCACAAGCATTTCTTAACCAAACACAACTTAAAGCTGCAGTATGTAGTATTGTGAGACTTGTATAGAAAGAACCACTCTCCCCCCTCCCCTCACTGTTCGAAACCTATAACACCATAAAACAGCGTACGAACATATGGTATATTGATTATAGATGTAATAATAGATTGAGTCATTGATATGCTATGTGATCCAAATCACTCTCTACAGAGGGAGCCCCAGAATGACAGACACGTTTAAAATGTTATTTATAATCTGAAGAAATTGTAATTTCGGACAATATTTCTATTTCTCTTTAGTGATTAAAATAAAACCATTTCTCCCTGCCTTCATTTTCAACAGGAAAGTGTTTCAATACTGCCTGACTTCCTACAGTTTGCTTAGTGACTACACCACTCCCTGCTGTAGAATTTCTCATTTACGGATATAGAGTGAATACATATGAGCCAAGAGACAAGATCGACTCTTAATATGCTGAATTTGAAGCTTCGGATTTCCATCCATGTAAGGTAGGGAACAATTGCTCCTGTGTGGCGCATGGAGATTCTCCTGACCTTCATACATTTTGCAATTTATAATGAGGTGAACAAGACAGAGACGGAGTGTGAATCCTATTACTGGTGGGGGAGAATACCTCTGTGGTCCCTCCATCAATTAGTCCTGTAGCTAAATCAGAGGCATGCTGGTGATTGCTAAAGAAGCTGCAGCCAGCTGAGACGTTCTTGTTAGCTGTTAGGCCATCAGAAAAATGTAGGAGTGATTCTTCAAAGGAAGAGTGCACTCTGTCACCTGATCAAGGCATTTGAACTGCTCAGGTAGTTGGATTGCCTGCAAAGTTATTCAATGAAGTGCAGTGTGGTCAACTTGTTCTGTGGTGCAGTGTGTGAGGATGGTCGGGTCCTTCCCACTTACTCTGTCATTTGCGGTTACTTTTTGATTGCAGTTTTACACCCTTATTATGATAATAAGTGTGCTTATTGATTGGCTTAATTTGACTCAAAATGGGAAACCTCACCTGCATGGACACGGAATGGATTAATTGATTATGTTGATTAGCTGTTGTGTTCTTTAGACCTTGTACTGAATAATTAGATCATTATTTAGTATTTTATTAAAAATATGTTGAACAAAAACTAACAAATATGTAAGTGACGTTTTATGCTGAATAAAATGAATATGATGTATTATTATTATTACAATGTTAACAATGCATTTACTTGCTGCCATTAATAAAAAATGCCTCGTAATTCACTTCACCTGTCAACAGTGTTGGGAACGTTACTTTAAAAAAGTAATTAGTTATAGTTACTACTTGATCTAAAGTAACTGCGTTAGTAACTAAATTACTCTATAATAAAAGTAACTCATTACCAAGTAAAGTAACTATTTGCGTTACTGTTAAAAAAAAAAAGTTGCTCTATGTCAAATAATTCAGATTTTTTAGATGCGTGTGTTGTTGTGAGGTGCTTCATTAGATTTGAGTTGCTTACAACAGATGTGGACAAAGTCTTCACTCCTGGATATAATGAACACTTCACATGCACGTTCTTAACTTTGATCCCAATTAATTTAAAGTAGTGTTTGTATCGCCACCTTAAAAATGACAACTTTTCATCAGACTGCTCCACGCTCACCATCTCTGCAGATTGTGTGTGTGTGTGTGTGTGTGTGTGTGTGTGTGTGTGTGTGTGTGTGTGTGTGCGTGTGTGTGTGTGTGTGTGTGTGTGTGTGTGTGTGTGTGTGCTGGCACATGAGTAAAAACACTGGCTCTGATTGGCTACCATGGAAGATGATGCCGCCTTAGCCAATCATAATCGCTCACCTTGTTTTTAACCCACCTCCTCTTGTTGGCGAATGATTACTATTATTATTACTATTACTATTACTATTACTATTACTTTTACTGTTACTATTGCAATAACATATCATCAGTAGGGTAAAACTAACCTGTCTCACGATGGTCTAAACCCAGCTCACATTCCCATGGTAGCTCTGATTGGCTACCATGAAACATGACGCCGCCTTAGCCAATCATAATCGCTTACCGTGTTTTTAACCCACATCCTCACTACAGCTGAGTAAGAAGCCAGGGATGCTTTCAGATAACAGTTTATTCAATCAATTCATGTAACGCACTGCATTTAACGTTCAGTAATGTTAACGCCGTAAAAAGTAATTAGTTAGATTACCCCGTTACTGAAAAACAAACACCATTACATAACGCTGTTATTCCAAACACTGCCTGTCAGTAGTCACATTATTATGGCTAACCAATGTTACCACATCAGAGAAGATACCATTGTCAGGATTATTAGAAATGTGTGAAAAGTAATTATTTATTTCCAGCCCTAAGATACTGTAGTGTTTATGATTAAACAGTAAAACTGAAACTGAAACAAAGTGTGAGAATTTATTTCAGGAGATGATTTGTGGCGTTAAGCAGAAAAGTGTTATCAGGTCTTTACTTTTAAATACATTCCTAACTTTACAAAATGATATTTTAGCCTCAGCATATTCCATTTGAATGAAAATATCTGCCATTGCCATTAATTAGAAGTGTCAATTCCCACTCTTCAAAAAAAGGGGACTCACTGGTATACTACCTCTGAGCCCAGCAAGTCAACCAGAGACCCTAATGTTGTGCCACTGTGTCTGATTTACTTTCTTTTCAAAGAGAAATCGAATCCCCTTTCTTTAATTTGTCTCACCCAGTGACTTGCATCACAGCCTTCACATTAATCACCAGTTTGTCGCTCTTATTCCTCGCTCTCCTCTCTCTCCTCTTGCTTTCAATTTATTCACATTCCTCTCTTTTCTCCTTCCTTTACTGTGAATCACGCCTAATTAGGCGCTCTCTAGATCTCATTTTCATAAAAGGCTTGGGGGAAGGGGGAGCCAGGGAGAGGTGGGGGAGGGGAGTTATTTTTCATAAACCATATAAAGCAGAGGACAAAGGATAAATGGGATTAGTATTCTACACCTTAACAAAACTCAGCTCACAGATTTAGAGTTGTCTGTGTGAGACAGTGAAGACAATGTGAACTGAGTTGAATGAGATTTTAGATTTGATCAGATAAAGTATTGTTGATGTAAATTATTATTCATGGTTTCTTTTTATACTACTATAATTATGTGTCCTTATACTAAATGTCTTTATATTCAATAATCATATCCTTTGTCAACCAACTTTTTTTTGAGGGACAAACAGTTTCAAAACATCTGATTTGAATTGACTCTAAATCTAACAACAACACAAGCTGTGCGTAAGCGATGAGACAAATCAGATACAACAACTGGGACAGTCAGATTATCACTAAAAGAGAGTTTGACACCAAAATACAAAAATCTAATCAATTAAATAAAAAAGTCTTCCTTCACTTTTAATACTAAACTTAATACACATTAAACAACTCATATACATATACCAAATAAATGAAATAAGAATCCACACCTTAGAACCCTCAATGATAAATAATAAATCAATCAATCAACGATATGTGATTTGTATTGCTTTAAATCAGCAGTAAATATCATATTTAACTACAATAACTGAATAACATTTGATATCTAAATGTAAAAACCTTCTACTTAAAGACTGTTAGATATAAACCTCTGGATTTCTGCTTGACCCAAATATTATGTATTATCTCTTGATGAGCTAATGTTTGGTTCTGACGATTACAAATGTCTTCCGTATCATAACAAAAGAAGACACATGGCCAGCCGTGTGCCAGGCCAAAGGGAAGAGAGACGGAGAACAACTACTACCAGGCTGGAATGGCCTGACCCTGAGGCCTGTTGGAACAATGTCTGTGCACATTGGGAAAGGGGGTCCAAGGCCAGGAACCAGACCGAGATCCCGTGTGGGTGGTGATATTAATTAACTGTACTACAGCAGGTGAGGGTGTGCTGCAAAAGCAAATGTATTTTATTTGTTTTTGTATTTGTATTTCCTTTGTTTATGCTTGCGTTATGAACTGATGTGTTGTATATATAACACAGTATGTGGCCTTAACAGTGAATAATGTGTTTCTACTGCACTTAAGAATCTTTGTGCAAAAAATAATACATTTAAAATGAATAAATAAAGAGATCTTTGTGCAATAATTCGTGTGCTGCTGTGAAATCCCGTTTGTCTCCTATATCTTTATATCTGACAAAATGTAATAAAATTTTATTTTTACAAGACTTTTTAGACTGATTGTTTAAAAGGTGCAAAGATACATTGTCTTGTCACGAGGGTACACCATTACAAATCACATTCAATAATGTACACAACATGCAGATATGTTGTTCTCCTTGTTCAGTCCACAGAAACGTAAAAGAAAAATCTGCATTGTACAACTGTCAAGAAAAACTTCCAGAGAGCTGATTGATCAGTATTTGATTCATTCATTTCAATATTTACTTTTTTTGAGTATGTGGGCCAGTCATCCCAGAGCAGACCACCTCAGGGTGTCACCGGAGGCTGAGACAACATTGGTTTAATATCTGATAATGGACACCCCGCCGAACCCCCACCCCATTCTCCTTTCCCCATCATATCACCTGATATTATATTATCAGATATTATCATGTCTGCTACCTCATTGAGTGGCTGCTGTTGTTAATGGCTCCCTGGACAGGGTCTCCAGATGGCAGGGTGCCTATTATCAAGACCCCTACTGTGAGAGCCCCAATTTGTGTGTGTGTGTGTGTGTGTGTGTGTGTGTGTGTGTGTGTGTGTGTGTGTGTGTGTTCCTCTCTTCATTTGAGAGGATTTGTTTTTGTACCTTTATGTGCCATTTTGCATGCACATGTGTCAGTGTGAGAGTGTGTATTCTGTTAACGTGACACACAAAGCCAAACACCAGTGTGATACTCCATCAAAGTGCTCATCAGAAACTCTCCTACAGAGGCGAGGGCGGAGCATCGACCCTCAGGAGGATTAGCTTAGCCTTGGTCATTAGCCTAGCTAGATCCTAAGCCAAATCACCCTGAGGAAACAGAGGCAAGATCTGTAGCATGAAACCATACAATACTAACACAGCCGTATGGTCGGTCCAGCTCATGAATATTATTACATAGTAATTTAGGATATCTACTTAGAGATACGCTCAGCATCGCAAAATATGTTTGACCACGCAGCTGAGATGCTTTGAACTCAACATGTGCAGACATGAATGTAAAGGCTGGAATATTCAGTGATTTATGTTTTTAATGAGGGGTACAGAGCTTAATTTGGGCCGGATCCTGTCGGAGCAAGATCTGGCACCTCCCAGATTTTGACTGGCACTTTTTTGATTGGAGTAGAAAATGGCAACAAAAAAAAAAAAGGCAGTTGAATTTAAATACTTTTTAAAGGCCAATAAGTGAAGGTACGCCTTGGGTGGAGACATCTTAGGATGTTTCTATGGAAATCGCGGAGCAGCACAGCAGCAGTTAGCGTAGTGAGTAGCAGCACCTGCAGCAACGACGCTGCAACAGACAGGACACAGGAGGGGAACTATTCAGGTGGACTCAGGAACAGAGAGAAGAGAAGGAGACAGAGGCTCAGTTCTAAGCCAAGATGAGTTGCTACTCTTGGCTTATGAAAGACAAGGCAGGCCTCAGCTATGAAATATGTAAAAAATTTTACGTTATATATAGATTTTCTGCTGTGCTACTAATTCATTAGAGGAGCTATGGCCTTATGGGTGAAATGTATGACTACATTAGAGCTAATTTTGCCCTGTCGTCGGTGCTGAAACTTGGCAGATTTGACAGCTGTCACTCGGAGTGAGAGACGGATGTGCTCTGTAATAGGCCATTGTCCGTGCTTCTTTAACGCTGATTCATCATTCTTTTATTAAACATTTAGGTTAATTGGTTGTTTTAGTTCACATAATATTATTGGCCCATTTAGTTAGCAAAAGGAGCTTTAAAAATGTTTTATTACGTGACATTTTTGTCTCTTTCTTACTGCTGGAACAACACGCAACCTGATGATTTACAAATTAAGCACTGGAGGCGTAGAAATGTTGAGTTTGAGATAATTCAATGTACAGATGATGAGTGTATTATATAAATATATATTTCTGGTTGTTGCGTGACAGGTGAGGAGCAAGGTTGTTACTGGATATTTTTGAAATGGATCTCTGGTCCTCTTCCGACCCTAAATAGAGGTATGGAACGCTTTACCCTACAGCAGCACACCTTCTTACAATCCTGCTGCGAACTCCATCATTTCATGTTTACTGATAACTTCAATCTTTTTTGGAAACATGCTGATCTATTAAAAAAAGATGGTGTCCATCCTAATTCACATGGAGCGCAAATGCTAAAATCTAATATACACGTACATGACTAGCTGAGAAAAAACATACAGTTACAGCCTCAGTGGCAGCTGGTGCATTTTTCTCCAGGGGGGGCTACAACTCCAAAATAGATATACACCAAAAACAGGTTTTGTGTAGCTTTGAACAATTAAGTAGGAAAATTGCACAGACAGAACTGCTTTCAAACTAACCACATTTATTGTTATCAAACCCATAAACAAGTAAGAACAAATATAGTATATAGTATTAGTTTATACCAGTGGTTCTCAAACATTTTTGGCTCAAGTACCCCCTTTCTCTCATTTCTGAATCCATGTACCCCCTTATGTCCAACAACTACATTTTGCTCAGAACACTATGAAAATTAGACAATTAGAGATCATAATGATGGAATGAATGCGTGAGAACACATTTTAAATAAATCTCATTTTGTAAATAAGTGGAAATAAACAGTATTTAGTGCCACATGAATAGATTTATTTCTATAGTTTTTATCATTTATGGTCATCTCCCTCCTGATGTGGGACCAGGAGAATGATCCTTGTTTTTTCAGTTAGTGTTTTAATCAGATCATTTCTATCATCATTTTGTGTGTTTTCTGTGTGTGTTCCTGGTGTCATTTTGTGTATTTTATTTTTGTGTGTGGTTGGTATTATTTAAATTATTCCATTTCAGTCTGTTTCTTATGTCGTTTTTAATGTTTCTCTGTTATGTTTGTGTAATTTGAAGCAATGTGTCTTTGTTGTCGTTTTGTGTGTTGCTGGTAATATTAAGTATTTTAATCTCTTATTGTGTGTTTTTGATGTCATTTTGCAGATTTTGTTGTTGGTTGTCTGTTCTTTTTATTATTCAGTATATTTTTCTCTTATTTGATGTTTTTATTGACGTTTTGTGAATCGCTGGTAATATTTAATTATATTATCATTTTGAACTAAAGAAATAAACATTATAAAACCCCATATTTTTAATGCTTTCATTTGTTAATTTTCCTTCCCTCTCTCTCTCTCTCTTAAGTGTACCCTTAGGGGTGCACGTACGCAAATTTGAGAAACTCTGGTATATACAATAGAGTGAATGAGTGTGTGTCAGGGTTATTATACTTCTTGAAATTTAATTTGTTTTGTTATTTAAATTTCATTTTTCAGATTCTCCAGTTTTACTGAGTTTAAAAAGTAATTAAAAAAAAACTGGGTGAAAAATAAAGTGGTAAATGAATATACATAATTTAATACCTGACAATATATCATTTAAGACCTAGTTTACAAAATATTGACATATTCAGGATTTGAAATTATCAAATGTAGTTTGTTCCTAGTTTCTTCATGTTTCTTTGCCTTCTCTTAAAAGTGCTTTAAATGGGTCCTACCTGTCTTTATTCATGCCGAGTCAGCAGGTAGGCAGGGAAAGCAGAATGATTTAATTTCTCTTTCTTGATTTTGATTCTCCTTCTAATGTCCCACGGCTTCACCTGTCAAAGCCACTTTATGACGGATCACTGTGACGTCAGCCCCTCCCATGGCGGGAGGAGGGTGTTGTGTAAATGTTCCGGCTGCATTCAACTCCGCACAGCCGCAGAGTGTCTCTGGGCGCAGGTAAACTGCGCCCAGAGACACTCTATTGACTCGTATTGAAGAGGCGTTACCGTGAATGCACAACTTTTAACGAGAGTGGACGGTAAAGATTTTTGCGCCCAATGGAGGAAACACGTCACATCACCAATCAGACCCAGCTAAACGAAACAACTTCAGACATCATCAATATCTATATAATATTTATTCTGATCATCTAAATACAGCTATACATGTGTTTCATAGTATTTTTAATTTATTATTAATTTTTTTTTTTTTTTTATGTCTCACTCAAACAAATGTGGTGAGTGGTATCCACTGTACAGACTCCTTTATAGATAAGCCCCTTACTCAAAGCACAAAGCACTTACAGTATACCCTATTGTGCTGAGCAGTATAGAGCAGCACGCAGTGCAAACTAAAGCCCACAATAGAGGAGTTAACCATAAAAATCTCATCGAAATTAAACTACAAACAGAAAATAATGAAAAAACTCAGGCCTGCAAATTCCTCTAAAAAGTGTTAGAACAGTCTGAGTTTTCAGTCAACAGTTTGGTAAAAAAGTTTGTTCCCCTACAGGGACGTAGTGTTCTTTCCTGAAGTCAAAAACATTTTTACAAGCTAGTGAACCACAGACCACGAACCGTCAGCTCCAATGGGATACAAGAGAAAAAAAGGATAAAGAGAGGAAGAGAAGAGAGAGCAAGACTGCATATTAAGAGAAGATGGTTAAAGCATCAACATTTAAAAAGATTGAGAGCTGCTTGGTGCAGCAGAAAAGATTCCCTAGCAGCTAAACCTAGAGTTGTAAAAGACTAGACAAACGCACATGATATTGAGGGAAGGTTAGATATTGGACTGTAGTTGGCAAAATCACACTATTTAAAGCTGGCAAAATCTTTTTCCTCCAATAATTTGTTTTTGTTGCTCCTCTTAAACCTGTTCAGCCTCACATAGCCGGAAATCTGTCTGATATGTCTTCTGCCAACACACTGACACTTGGACGATTCATTGCCTGCAGAACAGATGACGGGTCAAGCTAAAATTCCTTTTTTTGAAAGGGACAGTGACATGCTGACATTTATACTTAATGGTGTCAATAATCCATTCATCCATTCACTGCAATTGGACCAGCAGTCAGGAGCCATAGCAGATAATGCATGTAAGGCTAGTTTGATAGACAGCATCAGACTTCAAACATGTTGATGAAACCAATAATAAATAATCCTATCCCATTTTTCCTCAAATTTGTTATACATTTCTTGCAATCGTTACATTTTTCCTGCCTTGTATATATATTATATATACGTTATCCTATTTAAAGTACAGTTTAGGTACCAACAGATAGTTATTATTTGGGCCCAGCTCAGAAGACTAGGGTTAACTCTGGGAGTGGAGAGTAAGACACTGAACATGGTTAAGATTTTAGTGATACCATATATTGTAATAGTGAAAACAACCAACATTAAACATTACAACAATAGACTAATAATAATAAGAATAAAAATATGAATGCCATTCATAGAGTAAAACAGTATATAAAGAGTAACACAGCATGTACAGTTCCTTTTGTCATTGGACATTAAATATGTTTGCACCACACACATAGTCCATAGTTGCTCAAGGAAAGAGTTCAAGTTTCGGCTCAACCACAGTTTTACAGCCCAATGGTTGAGTGTCCACGGGGGGAAAAGTCCAAGTATTGGGAGGTGTGTGTGTGTAGTGAGTTTGTGGGATAAAACCAAGAAAGAGGAGTGGCTGCACAAAAGAGGAGGTTCAGTTGGTTCAGTCCCAGGCACAATCTTCAGGCTTTGTGCCCAAACTATGCTTCAAGCTCACCATCAACCTGGCCTGTATGAAAAACAGGTCCAATTAAAGAAATACCAGTGCTCAATAACACAAGCTGCATTACATTTAGCAGTATTTCAATTTCAATAATCCAATATTGTTCAATCAAATCAGTTCATAATATATAAATATGATTTGAATAATTAATATAATATTTGTTATATTAATGCATTCATTACAGTGCTCAAGCATCAAAAAGACCAGCATCCACAAATAAAGTGCATAGCAGCCCAGTGATTAACTGGATTGCATTAAAGTGCATTGAATACCAAGACCCAGAAACTGGCTTTAAAGTGCTTCAGTTGTATTCATCATAATAAAAAAAAGAGAATACAGTCATAAAAACAAGTTATAATGCCAACGTTTCATTCAGTAGATCATACTCGCTATTAACCGCACCAAACTGTCAATAACGGTAGCGGCTAGCCTAAGCTAACCCATTCAAAGGTTAGCTTATGATATGATGTACCTGCAGCAAACATTTCCATTGCGTGACCCTCTCACTACTGCCGGCAGCCAGCCACAGCTGGGTTTACGTCACCGTGATCAGGCACGCTGTCATGTGACGGCCTAACTGCGTGACATGATGACGTACAATGCAATCACGTAATATTTTACATTATGAGGGAAAGAGGATGAATTAATAAAGGTTTTTTTCCCCCGGGGTTACATGTACATTCTTGTTTTCTTCTATGCTTTCCATCAATGTTAAATACTTTTCAAAGTATAGTTCTGCAACATCACAAAGCATTTGATGTTGTGCAGAGGTGGAGGGGTGGAGGTGGGGCTGTGGATGGCGGCGCTCGAGGCTTGAGATGGGTGGCTGGGCATTTTACAAAAACACAGCACTCTCCAAATGTCAGTGCCACCCACCAGGTGTTTTGTGATATTTCATTACTGAGAGAAAAATTTGGGCAAATAAAAGGAGGCAAAGCAAAGCTCTACCACTGTTAGCTCACTACCTTCAGGACTGCTGAACTCCTCAGGGGCTGGAAAATGTTGCATTGTCATGCATAATGGAGAGGAAAGGAGGACAGAAAGGGCTTTAAACACCTGAATGTAGCAAAAATGACAATATTACACAATAGAAGAAGACAAAATAAAAAATGTGGTGGAAGCAGGCATGTGACATAGATTGTGTAAAGAGATTAAAAAAGGTAAAGAGTAGGAGGAGGGAGAGGAGAGATGAGAGACTTCATTATAGGAATGTGTCTCCAGCTAAACCTGGAGATCAGATAGCGTCTGATTGTTTTTCTTCGATACAATAATCTCAGCGATCTCCAAACATTGTTGTAATTGGATTCTTCTGGGATGATCAGAAAAAAGTCCCATTAAGAACCATCTTTTATCTGCTGACATAAGGATAAGAAGACCAGAGAAGATAACTGAGGCAGACAGATAATGTTTGGATTATTATGAAAAATGTATGGGGCAGGTTTCCAACTGATCCTTAAAAAGTATTAAAAGCCAAATGATTCAATAATCCAAAATTAATTCCTTATTTGCCTTAAATTCTTGTTTTAAATTTTTTTAAAAATGTGTATGTATAGTTAGCAGGTTTTATTTATTTTCTGACATTTTAATTTGTTTAAAATCTTAAAATAATAGGTAACATTTAATTTAACAAATATTTTTACAGAATGCTTTATAGTACCATCACACAATCCAGTCTCACAGCAAAATATGTAATAGTAACATTTATCCACAAGCAATATTGTAAGCATTTTACTTATGACGCTCATAGAACATAAGACAGTTTCTTCCACCCTTTTATTCAACGGTCTGACGCCAGGTCACGTGACTGCTGATTCCACTCCTGGCTGCAATGAAAAAACATGGCGGCCATCTCGCATATTTTAGTGGCAAATTGCCTTATTTCAAGATAGAATGCTACGCTGCCTTTGTACGTAACTGTGCTATGCTAAATGCTAGGGATTATAACACTACAGTCATGATGACAGCGCTAGAGATGATAAAGAAACTTTCTCATGAGGAAAAACAACACCTGAGCTACCAGACCTTCAGCAAAGGAAAGGTCAGAAAATTGTTCTTACTTTCTACAGTGAATGGTACAAAAGAAAGGATTGGCTTTGTGGATGCTCCTCACTGAGGCTGTTCTGAGTTGTTGTTGTTGTCATTTTCTCCATGTTTCTGTGTTTCCAACGCAAACAACGGCTGTGCTGCCGTGTCATGAGATACATCTTGTTAGGAGAGTATGGAGGATGCTATTGAATAATTGTTTAAGTTTCTTTAATGGTGTTTTACAATCTTGATTTTGTTAGAATAACACTTGCCAGCAGAAACATATGTAATTGTCATTGGTGTTGACATTGGTGGTCTCGATTTGCAACGCCCTTCCTACCCAACCCTAGTGCTTACTGCATGTCACTAGAAATACATGTTTCCTTTTAAACCCTGAATTATTTACTATTATTATTATTATTATTATTATTATTATTATTATTATTATTATTAATTCAGCTAGGGTTGCCACCTTTCAGAAAAGAAAACAAGGGACATCCGTGGGACCGTGAACACAATTCTCAAAAATAGAAATATTTTGACATAGAACAGTGTTTCCCAAACGTTATTGCCCCATGTACCTTTAGCTCATGGTATACATTATTTATTTGTGTGTGCAGGTTATCTAAACCCTTTCCTGTGTCTTGTCCAACATTAACCTTGAATTTAGGCCTTTTTGTTTATTTATTTTGGATGTTTTGCTAATTTTACAATTTCAGCTTCACCTTCAGATGTATTTTAAAGAGTTGTGCAACAAATTTAGTTTGATGGCTGAAAAAAAAAACCTGTGCGTATATGTAAAAAAAAATAAATAAGGTCGAGAAAATTTGCACATTAACGATTTGTGTTAATTTTTTTATATTAGTGCGTTAAAATTAATTGATGCATCGATTAATTAGACTACTGCTCCTTCCCAAGGCGCAGTACAATGACAAACTCCATACAGAGCAGAGGATTTAGTGTGCCATAGACACATAGACAACTACGCCGTTGTGTCACAAAAGAAGAAGACACACTTCTGTTTCCTGTAGTTAATGCTGCTACAGCCTGAGCTCGCAATGGAATACTGAAAACACACATTTCTCAATGGACAATTTAGCTTTAAAGTATTCCCAAAAGGGGATGCGGTCAAGACAAAAGTTATATGTGTGCATTGCAAAGGGGAATTGAATTACGACTGCAGTAATTCTTCCCTAATGTACCATCTACGAGCGAAGCATCCGAGTTCAGCGGCGACGGCGTTAGGCAGACCCCACGTACTACGACAACCAACTCTGGAGGAGGATGGATGAATGCCCTCTGCAGTGGTGGCTGAAAAGAAAGGACTCCTACGGAAAACTAGAACTCCTTGCTCACAAACATCTCTATACTCCTGCCACCACTGTGCCCTGTGTGAGACTGTTCTCCCTCTCAGGACATGTGATTCAGAAAAGGAGGGTTTCTTTCTCCTCTGCTAATGTAGAGAAACTGGTGTGTCTCAGCAGTTAGTTCAGTGTGAAAGAGGAATAGGTTTGTTATCTCTTTTGCAATGGCTCTTTGTACCTTTAAAAAAAAAAGTAATGAGTTGTTATTTCTTACAGAGGGTGTTGATGATCAATGTCAAATAAAATTATGATAAAAGAATTGGTTAACCTAGAAATAAATCACATTGTGCAATAACTCTGCCACCTTCCTACTTCTCCTACAACTCCTACAACATCTACAGACCATCAACTTTCCTGCACCTGTGGCTAACCTTAAGTTTTAAATCCCTGGTAAGATAATTAAACAAACAAAAAGACTATTTTGGAAGAAAACAGAGATTGTATTTGTGTGGGTGAAAGATGTATTTAATTGCCAACATGCTGCCTTAATATGCATGCTTGATATGTTGCAAGAAATTAGCAATTAGCATGTGTTGACCGACATGATCATGTGTTATCAAATTCAAGTTACTTTTTGTAGCCCTTCAAATCCATTAACTCATAAAATTATTCGATATTATTTTAACTGTATAGAATTTTATACACTGTATTGTCTTCATTGAGAAGGTTTTTTTTGGCTCCAGAAGGACTTTAATCCAGACGAGATGAGGCAAAACGGCTCCATTGAGAGTAAAGTTTGCAGACCCCTGGGTTAAACTAACAACGCTAACACAGCTAACAAAACAAATACGCTAACTGCCTTTTGTTACAGATGTTCTACTGCTGCTGTGAAAAATGACTGTACAGTGTTTACATTAAATAAATGCATTTCAAACAAAGTTTTAAATAAGCTAATTGTGCCAGCTTAACAGCTGAGGTTCTAATTTTAGCGAGAAAGTCGCCAAGTTGGCAACACTACGTCCTGGAATTGGGGGAGGAGAGCAAGTTTTTTTTTTTGTTTTTTAATGCGTACATAAAGTACAAACAACATAAGCCAGGGGTTTCTTACAAAAGTATTTAAAATAAGTAAAATAAAAGCTAAATCTGCAGAGGTGGGTGCTGTGGGCTGAACTGAGGAAGAGAATACAGGAGAGGCCTCTTCCCCAGGCGGCAAATGGCTGCTGGCAGGAGATTCAAAGAATACTCAAAAATACGTGAATTACTCTGAGCAACACTGGAGGTGTGTTTCTCAGGAGGGAATGACACACTAACATGATATAAAGCTTGAAAAAGTGATTTTTGTATGATAACCCCCTTTAAAAGACCATACATAATATGCCTATTTATATTGCCTAATACCACTGTAATAATAAATAAATCATCTTTCATTTGACTTGAAAACCTCCACATCCTAAACATTATATCAAATCCTAGTATTCTTTCAAATCAATCCAATCTTACAAGCTTACAGTCCAATCATGATGTGTCTACTGTATCAGCCTCAGGAGATGATGGATGTATGAAGAAATGCTCAGATTGTTCATATCTACAGTATTGTTCTCCTGCGGCTGTTTGAGGTCAGACAGTCCACTGTGACACTGAAAACTCCAAAGTTGGACATTTTTAGGGTTGAGCAGTGCAGGTGTGTTGTGTCTCTCTCTCTCCAACAGTCAGTGAAAGCACCACAGAGAGAGGGAGTCCAAGGAGATCCTACCACAATGATGCTGCTGGCCTTTACATTTCTTACATTTTATTTTGTATGTGATGGTCTGAAGTTCATGTCTAGTATTCTGGTCATTATGCAAATAGGGAACAAACAGTGTTCCTTTTTGGCTGAATATGGGACGCACCATTTAATGGCCAAATAAGGAACGATTCCTTATTTTAAGTGACGGGTGGCAACCCTAGGTTCAACTCTGGTTCCTTCCATGTTCAGAAGTTTTCCGATGACTATTCCATCGTCGGTTGCATTAGCAATGTGAGGATGAGTACAGAGGTCTGATCGAGAGCTTCACTACATTGTGCAACACCAGCAAGACCAAGGAGGTGGTGTGGACTACAGAAGCCACAGAAGGCTGTTGGCCCCAGTCTTCAACCAGGGGCAGGAAATGGAAAGGGTCGACTCATACAACCACTTTGGGGTCCACCATCAACAATAAACTGAACTGGTAGAGCAACAATAAGGCCGTCTTTGGGAAGGGACAGAGCAGGTTGTTCTTTCTGAAAGTCTTACTCCCAGTCTCTGGTGGCCAGTGCACTGTTCTATGCACTGGTGTGCTGGGGGCACAATAAACTGGTGAGGAGGTCCCGCTGTATGATTGGACTGGACCTGGATTCCATGGAGACAGTAGCTGAGAGGAGAACGAGAGACAAAATCCCTGTAATATTGGTTGACTTCTCTGACCCTCTCTGTGAGGAGCTGTGGACCATGAGCAGCTATTTCAGCCAACGCATCATCCCACCACGATGCAAGATGGAGCGCTTCAGACTGTAAACACAATAACAGTCACCACACTGACATCCCCCAACCCAATTCCTTCATTTGTCATTTGCATCTTATAGATATAGAGTCAAATTATTTATTTATCTTTTGTATTTATTTTGTTCTGCTCTTTTTTATTGTACAAAAATGTGTTGCAGCAACACGTGCATTTCCCCTCTGGGGATCAATAAAGGTATTCTATTAAATTCTATTCTATATTCTACAATTTCTATCCATCTGTTTGTTGGTTTGTGCTGTTAACAGCTTGAATCCCCTTGAAAAAAAATCTAAATGTCCTGCTTTCGGCCCAATGGCTGCGCACAAATATCTGTGATGATATAGCACAGAAAACCTTCTATACTGCAGTCTGTTGCAGACAAACGCAAAAACTACTGTGCATCAGAATAAAGGAATTATGTGTCGATGCTACCTTGCACCAAGTTAGTTCGATTATAGATTGATATAGATAGATCTGTGCGGAAATTGCATGTATGGGATTAATCTGGCTTCTAAAATGTTTGTATAGGGTCAGAGTTAACATACCAATGTGCACATCTTCATTCTATGTTTATTTTTTAGAAATCATAAACTTTGCATGGCAAGTGTGCACATTTTTCAGGCCAGGACCGGCACTACGCAGGGGCAAGAGGAGGCAGTGCCCCCTCAAATAAATGTCTTGCCCCCTCAAATGAAAGATTATGATTCCTCACTCCATGTTCAGATTTCATGAGCGACGCATCTATTACACTCTGGTCCTGCACATTTTTACACATTAGCAAGCAAGCCTGCTTGAAAACACCGCCGCAGTCCCGTCGGGCCGCCGCCGCGCTCCTCAGACCGCTTCTATGACAGCAGCGAGCAGCGCACACGGACCGGGGGCTACATACATTTTTTGTGACTGAAAGCGCCGTGGCCATGAAGCACCAAGCATCGCACACACAGGTTTCCTGTTTTTAGTCATCTCATCACTGGAAGTGCTACTTGCAGAATTGAATGTGTTGCCAACTTTTGTAACAGTTGTATGAGTTGAATCACCTTTGCTGGATGGGTAAAAAATAAGGTTAATTGTGCAAGCTGTAGATTGATAGAATTTGATGATGAATACAAATGCTATTGTCTGTGAAATTTATATTTAATTTGAATAATCTCCCATTAAAATTCCCTTTCTGCTGTTGTTGACTAAACTGAGAACATTATTTAGTTTTATCAGTGTGTAAGACACTAAGAGTAAAGGTAAGACCATGAATACGCCACAGTTGTATTTTTATTGAGTAGGAATTCTGGAATTGCAATGTCAAATTAGGAAAACAATGGGGATGCAGTGCAAATGCTATGAATATAACGTTCTTCCATGGTGAAATATGTCTGTATGTGTGTAATAATGTTAGTATGAGATATAAAACACAACCAATATGGCCACATTTACAAGGAAGCTTTAATTCCTCCTTAAAGTGGAATAAAAGTTAATTCCTCTTTAACCTGATCTTGTAAACATATAATTCCTAATGCTAATTTAATTCTGAATTAAAGTTAATTCCGAATTATGTGGCTGGTTTATTCCGTTTTTAATTCAGAATTAGATAATTCCTCTTTCTTGTAGACACTTAACTTGGTTAAAGCCACTTTAAGTTCATTCGTATCGTTTTGCGCATATGCTACTTGCAGCGATGACGCGCTGGTGACAACATAATCCAAGATGGCGGCGTCCCGGACTCCAGCCTTGACTATTTAATAAGAGCCTTAAAAGACATGGATATAATGAAAAGAGTGGATGGACGGAGGCATAAACATGCAGACTTTCACACAGACTTATTAAACACACAGACCTCGGTAAACGAAACAGGCATCACCAGGGGCAGGCACTAGGACCCAGAGGTGGAGTAAATGTGTCTCTGTACTGCATACACAGGCTGTAATATCACCAGTTTATCATTTTACCAGTTGTTAGAGCTACTGTCTTTACCAGGGAGATAATATTTATTACTGGTGATTGTTTTCTGGAGTTTTACTGGGCTTTTTACCAGTGATTAGTTCATATCTCCTTTCCGCTCCACGGTCCAAACTGAAACCGTGTGTTATTGTCGAGCTATTGCTTCAAAACTACAATCAAAATAAAAGTGAAAACAGTTCTCATGTGTGGTGTTCTGTGTAATAGCCGACAATAAAAGGTTTGTTGTGGGTTTCTAAACCTAAAGCAGAATTATCTAAAGCCGAATAAACCAGTTTCCCATGTAAACCTCGTTCAGGAATGACCATTTCCATGTAAACACGAAGCAGAACACTTTCATTCTGAATTATTTAAAATATTCTGAATTAAAAACATCATGGAACCTTGGCCAATGTGCAAGCTGCCAACTGAATGGTGAATTTAAGCTACTCTGTAAATAGGTTCATATTTGTCTGGAGCAGGTAGAAGCTCTCATTATATCTTGTGTAAAAGATGTGAATGAGCGGGGGGGGGGGGTTGAGAGAGGCCCCTCCCCCAACACAGCCCAACCATGTCCCACCATCACCATCAGGCCTGAAGTGCACGTTTCAGCTTACTCCAGGGCCATACCAGAGGTGACCAGGACCCACCTCCGAGCCCTAGACCCCCCTTCCCCATTTCACCCCGTTGTCACCAGACCATACTCAATGGTTACCACGGCTACCATGGTCACCATTTAGGGAGACTGAAACAGCCAATACTGTTGAAATTCACTCCCATCTGACCCAAACAGTTTCACCAAAACCCCAGAGGACCCCCATGGCCCCTCCCTTTGGGTGAACACATCAACACAGAACCAAAATCATCCAGTTAAGATATATGTAATGTTACTGGTTGATAAAATCTGAATGAAGGATATTTTATTTTATTTTACTTATTTTATTTTTATTTTTCAGTTTTCCCCCTTGAGGGATTGCCACCTTATTGTGGTCAGGGGATTTGCGGGCCTCAGTGACCTTAAGAGCTATATTAGCAGGAGCTTTGTCTTCAGGTGGGACACCCAAGTTGGACTGAAGATAGAGGCCTGACTAAGTACAATCTACTTCTCTAGGTTGGGATTGGACACATAGCTAAGAACCTAAATCAATGAAAATAACAATATAACTATAAGCACAGGAGAAACAATAGCAATAGCAGGATGTGTACATATGATGCCCCCTTCACATTTCTGACTACCCCCTCATACTGTATCTGCCTGCCTACAACCGGCCCAGTTTCAGGCCCTGTTTTTTGCGTACACAAAAGGAGGCCCCTGGGCCTTCTTCTTGTGAAGCAGAAGTATCATCCTTCTATGTAGCCGAAATATTAAATTTGTGATTTTGAACCGTAGCACACACAAAACTCATTTGCCACATCAAAATCAATTGCATCGCCAAGTACCATTTCAGATTATTTTTCACTGACGTTACAGGATCCAGTACTTTGAACATTTCTCATGTAACCCTGAAGCAATTACTGTTACTGAAGGTGTGTGAAATTGGTGTAAAAATACTAAAACTGACTGTTAATTAATTCCTCCTTTGAAATGGCATTAAAAGTCCCCAGAAAATATAAATCCCTACTTGCCATAGTAAAGACGAGATACAAAAGGTGGGTGAGGAAAAATATAAACCACTGCAGAGCAAAACATGACTGAAATGGGTTCAATGGAGTTGGAAAGCTTTTATCTGTTAACGTCTTTGTGCTTCGTTCGATTGTGGTGGGGGGAGGCAATCCTGTGGAATTCATTTCAATTTGTTTTTTCTCAACAATACTGTTTTTTTTCCCGTCTTTGAACTCTAAAGTGTTTTTGGGGTGAGTTTTCTCTGCTTGTCCTGTCTCTTTTTCTTTGTTTTGTTATACTGCAACAGATGCTTTTATAGAGCTCCAATCCACTGTTGTTTCTCCAGTGCCAGCTTGAAATTATTATTATTTATTATTCTGTCTTTTTCTGTGCCTCTGTCTCTATATGATACATAGAATCATTGGGAGTTTGTGCTTGTTCCTACAGAATAGTTTTTGTTGAACCACAATTCAAAAGCAATTTCTGATTTTCATTAGTTCATTTTCAGTTAATTTTTATTTATTATTACTTTTGTCAGTTTCAAGTCATTTCAGTGACCATGGTGTGTTTTCCTCTCTTTAACTGAAGAGTACCAACAATTATAAAGCCCTGCGTATATCTGGCGGAGGGCACCGCACTACCGCAGCTGGGAAGGAGCAGACACGCCCCACAGCGGACCCGGTGGAAATGAACACATATAATAAAGTGGAAACCTCTCAGCTCCGGTGGCGTACAGCAGCGGAGCCGCATCCAGTGGAAATTGGGGGTGACAGGCAGCACGGCAGTATCAATGCTTGTCTGAAGCTTGAGGATTAACGGCACCTAAAAAATACCGGTAACGGGGCTGATAAGAATGTAGCTTGTCGGTCAAAACAAAAAAAAATAAAAAATCATAGCCTTTATGATTAGAAAATAGCGTTTTATGATATCGCGAGAAAATCGCAAATGCGATTAATCGTTCAGCCTTAGTAAGGAGGTGTCTTCATGTTGTGTGACGGGCACTCTCATCAGCCAATAGGGTGCGGCCTATGTTAGGCTGCGGCATTTGTGTGGATTTTTATTGTAAAATTGCTAAATTATTGTAATGCGGCCAATAAAACAGTGCGCATTACCCAGAAATTACATTAGATAATAATTTATGTCATAATTATTGATTCATAATTTTATTATATTAATAATAAATCATATATTTCTAAATAAAGACAACAGCAAAGCAGGCCTTATCTCCCAGAATAGGGGTCTCCAGAGGACAATAATTTTAATAATTATGCTTTATTTGCCTTTCTGAGAAATCTGTCTGATGAATCATGGCATCTTCAGTTGCTAGTGAAACTTAATGGGGACAGATGGACAGCGGTGTTTGATATTCTGCTGGGATATCCCTGCACCAATCTGAGCTAACAGGTTGTTGAATTAGGCACTGGTCATCCATAGATACCGCTGGAAGCGTCATTATCCAGGCAAAGCTCAGTGAAACTCACCGAGCTCGATGTTTTGCTGATTTATCTGGTGAATCCAAGAACGCCGGTATTTAGCTTTTTGGCAATTTTTAAGACTCCACTGAAGGTAAAGCACTGTAAAATAGTTTATGTCTGCCATTGTTGAAGAAAAGAAAAGGAGTCTAGTTTGTGGTTCTTTTTATTCACGACACGCGTAAATGAATGCGCGTTCGGTGTGAACGCAGCATTAGGCTTCCTAAAAGTCCTCCTCGCTCCTTGTAACAGTTTTTCATGTAGGAGCTCTCTTAAGGCCTAAGATGCTTTGTGAATTAATTTTATCATACCAAGGGAAAATTCTAAAAAAAATTCTTAAAATTCAAGGAATTCTAAGATTTTTCTTTGAATGACATTAATAAGAGCTAATGTCATTCTAAGCTGTTAGAATTCAAATTCTAGAGCGTTTCCAATCAAAGCATAGAGTAATTAGGAGCACCATGAACACAACTGCTCTCGGAGTAAATCAAACACAGGAAGTATCGGTGATGACGTAGAGCACACGGGAGTGTGGGAGGTCAGGAGAGACGGAGACAGCACAAAACAAGGCATTAAAACCGCCAAACGCACGGCAAGTTGTTGCTACTCCATTGTTGAATGTTGTGAAAGAACAAACTGAGAAGGCAGAAGTCTCTGCGCTCTCTTAAAGCTGCAGTATGTAGAATAGCGAGACTTATAGAAACAACCACGCTCACCCTCCCCTCCCTGTTTCGAATCCTATCGTCCCTTACCGGTATCCTCGAGAAGAACACAACTGTCGAGCTATTTGCGACTTTTTTCTAATGATAAATGTAGGAATTATATCTTGTGTTATTGGAGAGTTTTCTGGTGTTTTAGAGATATATGAAAGCACATACCACTGTAATTAGAGGCTTACAACACCTCCTCCACCACAAAGCTCACACACAAGCAGCTGCAGCAATACTAGCAGAGCAAACAGACACTCCACATCCAAATTGCAAAGGAATTGTGCACGTAGGTTTACAAGCAATTTATCCTGTCTCATATCACTCTCCCTCTGACCGTGCGCACTCAAATACAGAGTCAGTAGGACCTTCGTTGAGTCGGTTCTGCCCGAAAATGTTTGTGTATTTAGACTGTTGCTTCTCCACGTTAGTCTTTCTTTGTTGGCTTGCTTTGCCGTGTAACCGTTGTGCTTTACACTGCGATGAGGACTTCTGCTGGAACGTCCGCCATTGCATTTTAACTATTGCGCCTTGACTTCAGTCAAGCAGCCAATAGCAACGCCCAAAACAGCTCATGGAGCATTCTGTAGAAATATCTCTGATTGGCTGAAATCTAGCATCACGTTCCTGGATTTCTAAAACCTAAATAAAAAGCCAAAAGAAGGAGAAGAGGTTCAGTATCCACTCAGATCACTTTGAATTACAATATGCTCAAAGTTGATTATGGATTTTTAACAAAACGATGCCAAAATAAAACCAAAAACATACTGCAGCTTTCGTGAGAACCTCTTTTTCAGGTTTCTGTTTCCCTGCCTAGAGAAATCTCTACTCCAGTAAAGGCACCTTCAAATGAAACTGCACCAGAGGCTGTTTTGAGCCGATCAGAAGTTGCACTCTGAATGCAAACCAAAACAAACCAATGTGATAAAATTACCACCTGTCCTCTGCCCATTCGAACACTGGGGGAAGAACACCGACTCCTTCTACAGATAAGGCCAAAGCTGCCTCTATTTTCTGAGACGGCTGAGGTCCTTCAACATCTGTAGAAAAATGCTGAGGATGTTTTATGAGTCTGTGGTGGGTAGTGTGATCCTCTACGCTATTGTTTTCTGGGGGAGCAGACTGAGGGACGCTGGCCAACAGACTCATCCACAAGGCCAGTGACGTTGTGGGGAATAAAGTGGACTCTCTAACAGTGGTGACAGAGAGGAGGACCCTGTCCAAGGTGAAGGCCATCTTGGTCAATGAGTCCCACCCACTCCATGATGTGCTGGTCAGTCACAGAAGCACCTTCAGCACCAGGCTGATCCAACCACGCTGCTCCACAGAACGCCACAGGAAATCATTCCTGCCTGTGGCGATCAAACTGTATAATTCATCACTGTAACCTCACAGCTTGATTGTTGTAAATATCTGTATCATATTTGTATATAAATTGTATTATTATCATTATTAGTATTATCTATCTTATGTTTTACTACTGCAATGTGTGTGTATCTGATTCTTATTTATAATAGTCTTTTACTTAATTATACACTTATTTAACATTTATTCTTTCTTTCATCTTTGTTAAACATTTTATTCTTTCATTTGTGATTTTTTTTCTTAAGAGGTGGTAACAAAAGCAATTTCCCCCTGGGATTAATAAAGGAATTCTGATTGTGACTCAGACTGAGTCCAGAACTAAACCCATGGAAATGCACCCTTTGTGTTTTAGGAGGACTAGAAAATGCTTTCAACCAGTAGATTGTAGATTATTTTCAAATTACTACAAAAAAAATTTTTGGTAATTCTTGAATTGCTGTTTTTGGGACTGAGCTTGACTTTTTGTCCCAGAATTTATCCACCCGAGAATGATTTGCTCTTCATCACTTGTTTTTCTATCACCTACAACAAACTCATTAAGCCGCATACAAACTGACATTCCACTTTCACTTTTCCTCTTTTGCTGCATCAATAATGCAGCGTTGGGCCTCCAAGGTAGCCAGGCATACCCTCCGAGAAAAACAGGAATATTTTTTGAAGAGCTTACCACTCCCTCGCCCCAAACAAGCATCATTAGCAGTTCAGCTGAACCCCACCCCACACACCGGTACCCCCGCTGCTTCTTCATTTAGCATTCAGGCATTCAGTTTCTTTCTGTTTCCATCCCATCTCCCTGTCTTTGCCCCCTCCTGTTTTTCAGCACTAATTAGCTGCATCTCCCTCTTCTGAGCTTCCCCAGTCACATCTCAAAGGGAGACAGATAGAATTTTGCTTTAACCCAAAGGCCAACTTAATCAGCTGAATTAATGTCTTTATTACTCCTTAGGCCCCAGGCCACGCATTGCATTTCTCTCCAATGCCCAGTGTTCATCTTCTTTAGCTGCCAATGTTTTTACCCACTGCAGGAACCTTTACATTTCAACAAAAATAAGACAAGAGAAAGAGAAGCACAAAGACCAGAGGACAGGTGGAAGAGGAATCATTGGATAAATAGTGAGTAAGGTGAGGGTAGTCACACACTAGTCCCTGTGTGTGTGTGTGTCTTCCTCCATCTCCTCCAGGCGTTATCTCTCACGCGCGCATGCCTCATGCACATAATTCGTCGCAGGTTGTTGATTTTTAAAAAAATGAAAATAAAAAAATAAAGAGACACGGAAGTACCACAAAAAATAAACGTTTTGCGACACAAAAGTCACGCAACTCTCTCTCTAAACGGCTCTGTTTGCTTTCAGCATTTACATCCCGGTGTAGTGCACGCACGCCCACCAGCCTTTTGCGTGTGTTTACATTGTAGCTGCTAGCATCTTAGCACATAGAATAATATAAGAAGAAGCACTCACCCTTGCGCAGAACAAACAATAATCATAGTGGAGCCGTGTTGTGAACCCATCCGCTCACAAAAACGTTACATTCCTCTGTCTGAATAACCAGAATGTTTTAAAGGAAGTTTGGGATCACGGGAATCATTTTAAATAACCATGAAATATTCACTTAAATAATTTTAGCAGTACAAAAATGTTTTTAATATTGACCTTTTTCTCAAAAAACCCAAACAAATCTGCGACACAGTGACGTCATGAACCCGGAACCGAAAATAGCGCACTCAATACCGCGCTCATTACCGAGAGGGCCGTAATCTTAAAATGAACGTTTTGAATGTTTCGCTACACTAAATTACTACAAAATAACGATGCACACACTTGGGGTATTTGGAACCCGTTGACTAAGTTTCAGGTCGAACTCACACCGCATTGGGGAGATATTTGCTCCACACACACACACACACACACACACACACACACACACACACACACACACACACACACACACACACACACACACACACACACACACACACACACACACCACACACACACACACACACACACACACACCACACACACACACACACACACACACACACACACACACCACACACATCCCATTAGAGTGCAAAAAATGAGTGGGCCTTTCCAGTATAACAGATGTCTGACAGTGTGCCATAGTTAGTAGCAAAAATGTGGCAAAGGGAATGCAAGTTGTATCCATCACTTATCTATCATAGCATCGTACAATGATGCATATGCCTTTGACCCTTATTTTGCAATATTTTTTACTAATAAAATAATAAAAGATGGTCGGTCCGCTTGCTGGTTAACGCGTTATAGTGACCTTGTCCACCATTTTACTTTTAACATGTTAGCAGGCCAAGATTAGCTAATTAATTAGCAATAAAGACCATTTCACCAGAGGCTAATAGGATGTGATTAATTAGTCAATAAATCAAACAGTTGGCAAATAAAACCATGTGCCTCAATGGTAAAGGGTTTCCTTTGTTAGCATGATAGACAGGACAATTAGTCTTAATATTAAAGATATTAAATTCCCTCTCTGAAAAAAAACCCAATAACATCTCCTTGATTTACAGGATTAAGAAAGCATTTGTGAATGTGTAGAGAGGAATATACTTCTCATATACTCATTCTTGTTATGGAACCCTCCATGCTGCCGAGTAATTAAATAACTATTTCTAAATATATCTCATAATATAATACAATCATAAAAACTCCTCCATATACAAATGTCTTAGTTGGGTTATTTTAATTTTTTTAAAAGCATCATAATAAGTTGATGTGTCACTAAAAACAGTTGTGCATCACTAGAGGATTATCATCTGTGTATTGCATTTAGAACAAATGCTAGGTTTGCATGGCAGAAAAGCACATTAATCAAGCCCAAAGGCCTGTAAACATCATTTTGAACATTTGTTGATGCAAAATTAATTTCACGTTTTGACATAAAGAGTGTTAAGGGCATATGAGAGAGAGCTATTGTAATACAACACAATGCCATTCAACTAAAAATGTTACATTTATGCTATTCTACTTTTTTTAATCAGTGGCAGATGTATAATAAAATAATTTAGTAATACAAGGTCAATGTTGTAGTCTTTTTATATATTAGTGCTTTAATAATGCCTTGGATGCATAGGCATAATAGATCAGTAATGTGCTGAAAATGACTGCAAGCTACAATAAACTTCTCCCAATCAACACCATGATGCTGCTGCTATTGAGGATACTTGTGAGATATTGTGAATTCTCATTATCAGCCCCTCCAAAGATGAAGATAACTGAAAGAGGTGTGAATAAGGAAGCCAACGCATGGCTGATTAGCTGAACCGAGACTATTTTCCTTTGGTTCGTTTCACATGTATCCTCTTTTTTATAACTCAACTAATTATCCCAAACACAAGCTGCACGGCTCCCCACTGTCAGATCAATGTTTCAGCAATTTCACATATTGGATTCCGTTTTGTTTATGATTAAAATTAACATCTGACTTAAATATGTAACAAAAGGTGGCACAAACACACCCTTTTTTTTTTTTTGACATAAATGTTTGGCACGAGATTGTAACGCATGCAAACATCTCGTCAGCTGCTGTGTGGAGACGTGAGGTGTGACAGATGAGTTTTGTTAACCTGTAGTTTGGAAGTATGTGTCCTGTCTCCTGTCCCACAGGCCCTGTTCGTCAATTACACCTGAGCTAAAAAGCATTCCTGAGTTCTAGCATTCAACACTTCCTCTGCTGAACACTCCTCGTGCTGGTATACAGAGTAGGGCCCTGGAGGTGTTTTTGTGGGATATTCGGAGAATAGAAAGAATTATTCATTAGTGCTCTATTTGACTTTCCCAGCCTCCCAACTGATGTTCATATTCAATAACTCGGAATAGCAAATGAGCTTCCCGAAAAAACTGATTAATTTGTTTTTCCACAATGGATTCTTGTCAAAGTTTCAACTTTGAACAGAGCGGGATGATTGAACTAAAAAACAGGCAGCAAGGCGGGACGTCAACGATAATAATAAGGGGGTAAAAATTTCAAGTGTCTCCTAACAACAAAAATTGTTCTTCCTCATCAGGAAAAAGAGTTCTTCTACTTGTACTTTGTTCTCTGTCTTTTTAAAGTCGATGTGCTTTGTGGGCAGAAAAAGAGCAAAAGCTTGTGGATTTATTTTAACATCAAATAAAATGTATTTTATATATATATATATATATATATATATATCTTGATAAATCCTTTATTTGTTAAGAAAATACCTGTAAATAATAGGGTTTTTACCATATTGGTAGAATTTGAAAAAGTGTTGCAGTAAATCCTTTTTGCATGATTCAGTTTAGACTACCTCTTGTCCTTCTGCTTTTTAAATGTATTTTTCTTTTACATCCACCGTTACATTTTAAAAAGGGTAAATTAATGGATTCATGGCTAACACCCTATTTCTCCTGGGTCATAACTACTCTGTAACATCTCCGCTGCATAACTGCTGCGCTGTCCGTCAGTCCCTTCGCCTCCGTCTGTGATGTGTATCTGTTGCAGCAACGACAGGAGATCAATTACATTTTTCATTTACAATTACGTTTCAACTACCCCAGGGTTTAATTACAATTACCAGCATTTTTTCCAATTACAATCAAATGACATTTTTTTTGACCCCTGAAAGTCTATTAAACATTATGTTTTCAATTACTACAGTTTAATACAATTACTGAGTCTGAAATAACCTAATAAAAGTTAACCTTCCTCTTGTGTTAGTTTTCTGTTAGCATCTCATATGATAGCGAGTCCAAAATCAGCTGTTAAATGCACAAAAAACAAACATCTATCAATTCATTCCTGTGATATAGCGAGTTGTAGTGAATACAAAGAGAACCACAAAGCCATACAAACAGTTCATTGTGTCCTTAAAAATGAGCAGAAAGAAATCGACTCGGTCCTGCCCTGTAGATCTTTGGTTTTTGTTGAGAGTATTGTGATTCAACCACGGATAAGAGCAATATTTATATGTGAAATACGATCCACTGCGTGCGTTGGAAATTGACACACTGACTTTAAAGAAAACGTATCAGCTCCGTTGCTGTTACGCAGCAGAGATGCATCCAGTGGATATTGAGGGTAACAGGTCAAGTTTGTAGTTTTGCATGCTAGTGATCACATCATGGTCTTTTTTCTAATATGACATGTGCTTATGTATACTGTGAGTTTGTCTTTTTGACATTTTTAGGTGTACTCTGAATAATACACTAAATACCTTGGCATTAAACTCTGCACAGTGTAGATTTATAGATCATGAGAAGCAACCACAAAGACATTCTTATGCACAGAGGCAGCATCTGCCTTCTTTAGAATTGTCCTGCAGCACCATCTAGTAGTTAAAATACATAATGCAATTTAGAAAAAAATCTGCATTTCTGATATTGGCAGTTACCGGTGCTACAATCAGGGATAGTGATCATAGTACGAGATTATTCAAATTTTAAAGGCTTGTAACACATTTCTATTGCTGTTAATAATGATAAAGTAGGTTGAAATGATTGAGTATCCATATAGTTTAAAAAAAGATTGTGATTAAATGCGCAATATGGATAGGATCCTGATTAAAGTTGGTGGGATAATTGGGTAACAAACCCCACATAACAGTGAAATTTCATAAACATTTGTCAATTACAAACCAAGATATGAATAGATGAAATTTTGCATATGATGAGAAATAGGGGTTTTTCATTTTTGAAAATGATCCAGAATCAGTATATTGATCCGGGTCAATATGGAATCTTTCATGGAGTAAAATCTGTCTTTGGTTAAAAAAAATTCAAAATCCTCAAAGTACTGTTGATGTAATTCTGCTAACAGACAGACACCAGTGAATATAATTACCAGTACCTCTGATAAGTAAATAAACTATCTATTTAGTAAATAATGCAGCTAGCAATGCTAGCAGCATTTTAGTTCTGTAAAGTTAAAATATTTTTTTAATCGTTCAATGTTAAGAAATCTCATGCATCAAAACAATTAAATGTATATAAACAGTATTTCTTATGCAAATGAAAACGCCTGTGTAAATTAGTTTTAATATATCAAACAGGAGAAAAAGTAGATTTGTAAAGTACAAAACAGATAACATGCTTTTAAGAGCAAATAAAAATCAACTCGATGTATTTGCAAAAATAAAGTGCAACCTATTTTACATAACAAAAGTGAAAGCATGACATACAATCGAAATAAAGCCATAAACATCTGTACAACTGTCGCTAGTCGCCGTGTAGCTGTTCTGACAACAAACGCAAAGCGGTTGTCCTGTGATGTCGCTTTTATAAAAGCATTTTTTGGGGGACATATCGACCAGGTGGGGGTCAGAGCACAGAGCGATATGTACATGCAAACATGAGCCACACAGCACAGACGTTCTCAGGATACGCAAAAAACTCGCACACGAACGGCCAGCCTCACGTGGTCTCCACGGCAACATACAATCTCCTCACAAAATGGAGATCTGCAGAAACAAAAAAAGTACAAAATTGTGAGATTGTATGAAGGAAGGATGTTATTTCTCTTTCTCTACTCTTGTTACCTCTCTGTCCTACACCATGCACATTAGGGTAAATGAGTGACCTCAATATATATATATATATATATATATATACAGTATATATAAAAAACTTTATTTCAGACACACGATTGGTCCATAGATAAAAATAAAAAGTATGAAAGAAGTACAATACAATAAATAACATAGCTTACAATAAAATTATGTAAGACTAAAACGCCAGTGTTTCCAGAGGCTAGACATACATCTATAACAGCTTCTCTTAGGACTGGTTAACGCCAGTATGATCCCATTAACAAAGCAGTGAAGAATAGAATAGATGTGTGTGTGTATATTAGCATGTAGAGATGAAAAAAGCATAAATGTAAGTAAGTTCACAATGTTGCTAATTAGTTTTCTTAGTTGCCTTGGTAGATTCCTGAAATTATCCTCAACATTTGAACAACAGTAAAAAAGATCTCTTAATTCATACAAATAGCAAAACACCATGAATGTCCTGCAAAAACCAGTCACAAAAACATGGCTAAAGTTTTGGTTGTAAATTGTCAGCCTTAGTGTATGTGGACATTGATAGCAGGAGACTATCTACTAAGATTCACATTTTTACTGTTTGTACTGTAATTTGTTGATGGACCATGTCATTGCAATACAGAAGGGCAAGGCAGCACTGCATGGCACAAAGACCAAACACTATAGTAGAATGTGAATGATGACAACCTCCTTGGGAAAGCGTACATGCAGTGCTCAGTGTTGCCATCGATGAAAAGTATGATGATTGAGGACACAATTGTTGTCCCAAACTTTGGCCGCACCCTTGATCCAGCCTCAGGCCACTGGCAGCCCATGATTAAGGAGAGCATTAATAAGAGTGGGATTTATCTCATCGGCCCAGTTCTTCAAAAGGTTCTGGATAAAACTATCAAGATTTTGAAATCCCTTTTTTGCTTATCCAAGCTTTCAAGTTACCGAAGCATTAATGTGCCTTGAACAACTTTAAATAATCTTAACCCACATCTTATGATATGTAAACCATATTAGCAAAGTAGAACTGACAAAAACAGAGCACTTGGTCATTCAAGAAAAAGAGATCATTTTATTCCGTGTACCCCACGCTCTTTAGTTATTTAGTTTCAAAACCAAATAAAAATAAAAACAGATTGTTTTTTTTTTGTTTTATTAATTTAAAACAGAAACAGGAAAATGAAAAAACCAAATACCAAACAAGCAGCGTTTTTCTGTTTTAAAATTAAACCTTTTTTCGTTTGTGTGATATTGGATATTTAAGGAGAAACTAGGACGACAGCTTCATGTTTTAATCTCACCACACAGAACGACTTACAGAGGACTTTTACTCTGCTGCGTTTGATGAAAATGATATTGTGTCATGTTGTCCACCTCACACTGATGGCAGAGGTGTCATTTGTGTGTCAATGACGTTTGTTAAAGAGTTATTGATGCTAGAAGTCTGATCTGTGAATATCTTGCCAACTTTACCAAATAGTATCCAAATAAACTGGTGAGTGGGCAGACATAAAAAAAGCAAAGCATAAGTCACATTAGTGGTTAAGTGAAATGTTATTAATACATAAATAAATTACATAAACATGCACATACTGTATGTGGAACAGAGGTGGTGTAATGAATCTACTGGTGCTCCTTGTTTCTTGTGATCAACTTAAGTGTGGTGTTGACGGCTGCTGCTAGCTGTATTTATAACGTACAAATAAAACATTTACTGCCCTGAAAAAAGCTGTTATTGTTTTTACAAAAGTGTGAAATCATAGAGTTTTAACATCTATTGTTCCTCACACCAGCCTCACAGTTGATAGTCCAGTCACCAGTTTATTTGGATACTATTGGACCATAACACCCGCGAAACAAAACATAAACGTGAGCAGCTTTTTACGAGCTAAAACATCCACACACTGAATGAAAACATGAGCAGGAGCAGAAAACTGCTGGAATGAATCCTAAACAGTCTTATTGTATTGTGTGTGGATACCTGGTCCAGGACCTGTGGAGGGAAACCAGGTGCAGCGGACTTCAGTTCTTGCTCTAATTTTCCCGTCACACAAACAGAACAAGTTTAAACATATAACAAAAACGCTGCTTATCTGGTTTTTCTGTATTAGTTTTTAAATCAGTAAAAACAAAATCACACGATTGTCATTTTGATTTGGTTTTAAAACAGAATAACCAAAGAAAGAAAAATACATTATTTTATTCAACATATTAATTGCTTTGTGCGGTTGTATATTGGTAAGCCTACAATGTTATGCAGGCTATATTTGAATAAATGTAACAATTTCATAAAATCATACTTATTTTGGATTAATGTTGATTTCTGAGCTGAAGGTGAGTGTGAGCAACCATTCTCAATGTGACTTTTTAGTTTCACTTTCTTCCTTGTAGCATGGTAGCCTCTTTTTCTTGATTTACATTCAAACCTTGTGATATTTGACCTTTTATCAGCGGTTTAGAGGCACAAAGAAAATAATTATAAATGTGCTTTAAGTAGTCCATTTTGGAAATTTGTAGTTTTTTCACCACGGCAGATGTCACTAACCTTCACCACTGTGGGATTATTACGTCACCTAGTGGAAGTGCGTCTGATTGTCAAAACAACGTGATGGCCTTTCCCTAACTTGTTAAGAAGTCTCTTAACACCTTTCCTTAATCCTGTGACATCATCCATGGGATTAAGGAAAAGTGGATAGAAAAGAAATAGAAGGGGCTGATTAGGAACTTGTTGGTGAAAGTGTTTATTATCTGGTGGATTTCCTAACCGTACACACCAACAAACACTTACTTGAGGCAGGTGACGAAGGCTCTGCGAGCGTTGCGGTGCAGGAAGTGGATGGGAAAACCTTTAAAGGTGTGTCCATCTGGCACGGCTCTCCTGACAGCATCCTGGAACTCATCATTTACCGCAAGAAATGCAGTGCAACGCTCTAGTTCATACACTGACAGGGCTGAAGACATCAAGTAGGATAAGTGGTCATTCCACACAGTGGCCAAGTCCAAGTCCTGAGAGAGAAGCAGAGAGGCACAGTCACAAAGCTCTCCACCGCTGCCTACTTTCTTACAGTGAAAACTTAACTTTGGGTCAAGCAGAGATCTAGTAACGCCCTTTAAAGGATCAGTGCAAATAAACCATGCCTTTATTTTGAATGGGTTTCATATGAGGCTGAAATTTTTGGATAGGCAATAGTTAGACCACAAAATTATAACTACATAAAACTAATTCAGAAGTGTTCTCTTTGCCATAAGTTGCTTATCTTATATGATCTGTTTAATTTCAGTTTTTTTCTCCATCATTTAACCTCAAATAGTGAAGTCACATGATCAGTGAAATATCTTGGTGCTCTGTTTTACCTTCCTGTGCTCTGACACGAGGTATCGCATCTCCAACTCCAGCATGTTACTAGCTGCTGCCGGATCCAGAGAAGGAGCACAGAGTGGGGGCAGAGGGGGCAAAGAGGTGGTGGAGCCTGGTGCGCACACAGACTTTAGGGCCTCTTTACTCATGGCTTTCCATCGTGACTGATTCTGAATATTAAAAAAAAAAAAAAAAAACACATCAAGCTGCAGTTTAGCCCACAGATAAGCTTTTGGGTGACTTGACAGGACAGACAATGCTGATTAATAATAGTGCGGCTTACTTTAATTCCCTTCCCAGTGAACTGGTTCCTGGCACACATATTGAAGATAGCAATCATGCTGCTCAGTGCTCACAGCTGCAGGCTACCTCTGCCCTCTATCTGACTTCAAGCCAGCACAATCTATTTCATCACACTGATCAGTTATGCAGCTTAAATGAAGCTGTACTAAAGGTAGTTTACTTGTACAGCCCAACTGATTAATCGGGCCGATTTTAATCATCATCGACTAATCAACATCAGTCAATAGTTCGGTCGATTAACCGGTCAGACTAAATTTTTTAACTGATGTATAAACTTTTTTGCTCCGTGAAGATTCTGTGGCTGTGTGATGTGCTTTCAGCATTATAATAAATGATCACAAAACTACAACACTGGGAGAAGAACACTACTTACCAGTGCCAGAACTACTTCTAGTACCCTACTATATAGGGCAAGCATGGCTCAGGTGCAGAGGGGTCATCTACTGATCAAGAGGTTGGAGGATCGATCTATACCCGTCTATGTGTCCTTGGGCAGCTCAGTCCCACTGATGTGTAAATGTGAGTGTGAATGGTTGAATGAGCTGATATTGTAAAGCGGTTTTTGGACTACCTCAGTGGTTATAAAATGCTATATAAAGTCCATTAACTTCATTGTTTACATTTTTTCCTTTTTTATTTATCCATTGTTACTTTTTAAGATTTGAGCAATTTTAATGTGAAAATATATTTTTACATTGCATTCCAGAAATACAGTTTGTACAAGTTGGCCTTTGATTATCAATCAGTCCTTACTTTGACAGAGCTACAAACTTAGATTCCGTATTTCAAGTAGTGTTTTGCTTGTTTGTTTTGAATCATAATTTGGATTCTGTAAACTTTTCTGTTAATGTATAGTATATATCTTGTGTGCATATTAATGTTATTATTTCATATATCAGCTCTTGACCATCAGTTATTGTCAAATACATTGGCTATCAGATTTCCAAATCCCCCAATATCGGTATTGGTATCAACCCTAAAAAAGTCAGGCTTTATTTACTTGATCCAATATGGTCAGTACCACAATAAAATAAGAGGGGAGCTCTCAAATGTGAAGCCCCTAATTCATTAATAAACACAATTTACCAATGATGAACAGTCAGACTAATTATATTATGGTGTAACCCAGGGGTGTCAAACATACAGCCCACAAGGTGAATTTGCACAATATGAGAAAAGAAATCAAATTAACTGCAATGTCTTAATTTGAGCACCAGGCAACACACCGTTTCAGTGAGAGTGGGGTGTGCAGTAGTTGGGCGAGTGCACGTTTGCTCATTCAGCCTGTCAGTCATTCTGGTATTGTTTTCAGTTAAACCAATCAGAGCCAATAACACACACAGCGTGCCTGCAGAGCAACGCCCCTTTGACACCATTCTGATTACAAGAGATGGAGCTAAAATTGGTTATAGACATTTCTGTTTGTTATGGTCCGAGTCCTTTATCACTTAGGGGGTAAGCTACGAAGCGAGATTACCTCTTATCGCGCTAACTTCCGAGATTGAATCAGTGTGTGCTGACGCCTTATGGAGCTAAATCACCATGATAACATAGCCTGAACAATTAACCTGGTCGGGAGCAGTGTTTGTTCAGGCTAGGATCTGAGCAAGTGCTAAAGTCATGCCTCCTGACCAATCAGTTCTCTTAGAAAGCTTAGAAAGCTGTTCCTCCATTGTAAAGACGGTCGCTCTGCCAGGTTCTCTATTGATTGATCAGACACTGCAATCTCCACCCTGTTATGTGAGCGCACATGTACCCAGGCTGAAACCACTTAGCTTAAATTAGCGTTTTGTTATCGACCTTCATAGGACAGCTTCTCTCTGACAGGGAATGTTTGGTTAGATGAAGCCCGCTAACAGAGATTAATCCAGGATATAACTATCTAGCTCCGTGGCATACGCCCTGTATGTTTACTTGTTAACCTAAGCTGAGGTTTATGTTGGCCACAACGCAACACCGAAGGTTGTAGTAGTGTATTGGCTCTGAGGGAAGGTTTCGTGTCAATGCGGCTTTTCAGTTTGTATCTCTTACCTAGCACTATGAATGAGTTAAAAATCCTAAAACTTTAGGCTGCTTTTTCCAATACTACAACATTCAGATGAAGATATTATTTAAATGTTATCTCCTAATTATTTGATGTACAGGTATGTTCCACCATTGACAGCTTGAATTTACACTTGTAATAATCAAATAAAAATGGTAAATAGACTTGATTTATATAGCGCTTTTATGCCTACCCTGAAGTAGTCCCAAAGCACTTTACAATATCAGCTCATTCACACCAATGGGACTGAGCTGCCATGCAATGTGCTGGTCAACCACAGGGAGCAACGTAGGGTTCAGTGTCTTGCCCAAGGACACTTCTACATATAGACTGGGATCGAATCTCCAACCTCTCTATCTGAAGACGACCCCTCTACCACCTGAGCCACGGTCGTATTAGTTCATGTGATAAAGATTATCACATACTGTAGATGTAAAACTGTGTTCCCATTAAATATCATTTTAAAATGTTATTCTGTTATTCTGCTCAAAATGTATTAAGTCTAGGGATGTAACGATTCACTCAACTCCCGATACGATTCGTTCACGATACTGGGTTCACGATACGATTCTCTCACGATTCATTTTACAAATGGGACTGTACTTAAATGACTGAAAAATATTCCTTTATTTTAGAAAATACTGTATATTTTTCTTTTATTTTTTCATTGTCAAAAGAATCCCTTGATGAACTATTCAAACAATGCAATTTAACTAAAAATAAATCTTGAATGAATAAAATAAAGGAATAATACAAATGAAGAAGCCTATTCATTAAATTCTGGTTCCATAGTAAACAATACAAAACTGCATAATAGTTTTTTTTTTTTTTTAAAGTGCAACTGAAAAGTATTTTGTGACAACAATTGGACCTTAAAAAAAAAAAAAAACAGTCTGCACTATATTTGCGTCAGATATTTGTTTGAACCAGCAGAGGGCGATGGTAGCACAGTGGTCGGTTGGCATGCAGCTAAGTGCAGTGAAGAAAGAGATGCTATGCTAGCAGACAGAGTTAATAGAAAAACGTGACTTTTACAGATATTCACTTAGTATTACAGACTTCTTTGGTGCTAAAGGGGGATAAGGAATCATTTATGAATATGTTTAAGAGTAGAAGGCGGCCAGAAAGAAAGTATTCGCAGATTTCGCCCGCCGCCATGACTTCTGGTTAGCGCCCTCTGCTGGTTAAAAAAAGTACTGCGATTCAATTTTCACAGCATCGATGTGAACCTTGATACCTATGAATCGATTTTTAACTGCCTTACGATTAATCGCTACATCCCTAATTAAGTCTATATCATTAATATCCAGCTACATGTGACCAAATGTTGTTTAAAAAATGCACATTATTGTAAATAACACATTTTTACCAAATAACATTCAACAGATGCTAATGGTCAGAGAGGAAAATAAAGGTTTTTGGCATCATCTGGTCAATAAATAAAGGTAAGGCCTGCTTGAGATTAACTGTGCTGAATGCGGCCACTGAAACAAGATGACTGACACCCTTGGTGTAACCATTTGATTGTGGTGCTGCTGGAAACTGTAAGGAGAGTCATGCTTCTACCTGGAAATCAAAGACACAGAGCTCAACAGCATCGGATGGCTGGCAGTTGGCCAGGAAGGTTTGATGGTTGAAGACGCAGCCCACAGTGCAGTAATGGGAGGAGCGTTTGGGCTGAGGGGCCAGTGGCGGGGCATCTGGATCTATAGGCCTATGCAGGTACCTAAGAACCAAGTGGGTAAAGAGACAAATTATTACTAACATGCTGCATTTCCTATGGATGAAAGATGATTGAGTCCTTGCCATATATAATATTAGTTACTAACAGTTACTGACAGAACAATACTATTTCCTTTTTTTCAGTGGATTAAATTCAGAAATATTCCATTATTTTTGTTGAGTGCCAACTTATTTTAACTTAGGTCTTAACTTTTTACGTCTAAAATTCTAAATGGAACATAGAAGTTGTCCAATTGATTGACAAATTACCCAATCGACTGATTAATTATTTACCCACTTAAAAGGTGCAGTATAATGTATAGCAGCAACAAATTTCAAATGTATCATTCCTTTACTTATGAAAAATATTTTTTAAATGTCATATATATGATATTTATATTAAAAACAAAACAACTATTCTGTATGTCTGAACTGGACATTTTCTTTAACATCACTTTCTTTACACCACCATATGGAATGTACACAGTCGGACTTTCTGGACGAAATCACAAAATTGATCAATGAAAACGGTTAAAGGTGGAAATGGACAGAATCGACATGAAACGCCGTCACCATGAGGCAAGGAACATTTTTTTAATGGGGAAATGCCAGGAACTCCAGGCTTGTCTTAAAGACATCACATCCTGGATGAGCCCTAACTTTCTCCTTCTTAACCAGGATAAAACCAAAGTGATTTTATTTGGTCCTCAGAGAGAAATTATCAAAGCAAATAGTGTGGATGTCATTACTCTGTCACCCAGCACCACAGTAAAAAACTTAGGCTTTCATATTTGATACTGACTCATCCTTTAACTCTCATATTAAGCAAATCTGAAATACAGCCTTCTTCCACCACCCGTAATATCTCTGAAATCAGGAACGTCTTGGCCCAGCGTGATGCTGAAAAACTAAACCATGCATTTGTAACATCTAGACTAGTTTATTGTAACCCTCTACCGTCAGGATGTCCAACGCTAAAATGTCTCAGTTAATTCAGAATGCTGCAGCTAGAATACTAACTGGAACAAAAAAGGAGAGCGCATATTTCTCCAGTATTGGCTTCCCTTCATTGGCTTCCAGTACAAATCTAGAATATAGTTTAAAATCCTCCTCTTAGCCTACAATGCTCTACATAATCATGCCCCTGTATATTTTAAAGACCTGTTAATGCAGTGGTGGCCAATCCTGGTCACCCCTGAAATGACCAGGATCGTTATCAGGCTTCTGCAGAGCTTGATGATGCGTTAATCATTTGAATCAGGTGTGTTGGAAGAGGGAAACATCTAAAACATGCTGGATAGTGGCTCTTGAGGACCAGGATTGGCCACCCCTGTGTTAGTGCCCTATCGTCCAGGCAGATCTCTCCGCTCTCAGTTTGCTGGTCTACTGGAAGTTCCTAAAATGTCTAAAAGTAGAACAGGAGGCTCTTCGCCTTTGGAACTAGCTTCCAGTCTCAGAACGGGAGGCTGCTACTCTCTCCACCTTTAAGGCAAAACTCAAAACCTACTTATTTACTAAAACTTATACCATATAATAGTGTAAACCTAACCACAAGGAACAAAGCCCTAACCCTAAACAAATTAGGAACTAAAAACTAAGATCATGTAGTAGAACCCCAACACCATATTCAACCACAATCCACCATCTACACAAAGCTCTGGTTGCAGCCAACCCCCCACTTCTGAACCTTGTTGTATTAAGATTAAGATTAAAGATTAAATCGGGGCTTTCGCCTTTAATTGGCCATGTAATGTTATTACATCAATGGAATTTGTCCTCTGCATTTAACCCATCCCTGAGGAGCAGTGGGCAGCCATTTTTGCGGCACCTGGGGAGCAGTTCGGGGTTAAGGGACTTGCTCAACATCCCACAGTGATGGCCCAGGTGAGGCTTGAACCGGCAACCCTCCGATTACAAGCCATCACACTACTCACACACCATTTACACTGATGTCTACCCCATACTCATTCTCATTCCACTCACATACAGTTTAGCACCAAGTGTTTCCATGCAGGCAGACTTGCTAATACTGTATCATGTTTTTCTGCAGTCTGTGCTTTCTCCTCGCCCTTCTCTCTTTTCTGTTTCAGGTGTCTTGAAGCTGGCAGTTCCTGATCAATGCTTCATGGCTCAACTAGTCTGTGACTCTCAGATGTTCTATCTCTCTATCCTGTTCTGTTCTTCTTCCTGTCCACCAACCCCAACCAGTCGAGGCAGGTGGCTGCCACCTCTGAACCTGGTTCTGCTAGAGATTTCTTCCTGTTAAAACTCCATTTTTAAAAGGGAGTTTTTTTCCCCACTGTCACATGCTTGTTCATGTGGATTTGTTGGATTTTTTTCCTTTTTATTACAAATGTTATATTTTGATAGCACTTTGAGATTGAATTGAATTGAATTATTTAAATTAGGTTACTTTAAATTAAGTTGATCAAAACTTAAACAATAAACCTGATCAGATTCAGTAAACCATTGATCCCTGAGGGGAAATTGGGTGACAATGGTGTTCCACATCTTTATGACATATAAGTAATTAAAAAGGAGCAGTCACAATAAACCATGTCGCTACAACTTATATCTACCTTTTAATTGTATCTTCCTTTATTTTTTTAACATACATTTTTGTTAAATTATGGGGTTTTTTTTATTTTGTTTCCTCATAGGTGTTAAAAACTAACATTTTCTGGAAATAAAAAAATTAACATTTCTAAAAAAAAAAAAAAAAAAAAAAGAATTGAAAAAAATTTAAGTGGAAAACACAGAATTTGGGAAAAAAAATTAAACGGAATTTGGAAAAAAAAAAAAACTGATTTTATAGGGCCCTAAGTCGGCTGCAAAAGAAACAGGATCCAAATAATTCTAAGAACAAATGAGAAGCAAAGTGATTGGAATCCATTAGTTTGGAAAAGGTTACAAAGACCTATCCAAGGCTTTGGGACTAGAGCGAACCACATTATCCATAAATGGAGAAAACTGGGAACAGTGATGACTGTGCGGCTTGTTACATCTGGCACATTTGAGAAAAAGAACACTATACTAACAGTGAAGCATGATGGTGACAGTTATTATCTGGAGCTGCTTCACTGCTCAAGGACCTGGACAACTTCCTGTTATTGAAAAAACAAATAATGCTGCCATCTACCACAAAATCCTGAAGGTGAATGTCCAGCTATCAATTTGTGCCTTAAAGCTGGACCGCTCTTGGGTTGTGCAGCAGGGCAACGAACCAAAACATGCAAGGAAATCAACCCCTGAATGGTTCAAATAAAACCAAATGAAGTTTTTAGAGTGGCCGGGTGAAAGTCCGGAAATCTCTCCAATGGTGATGCCGTATTGTGACCGTGAACAGACAGTTCCTGCTTAACACTTATCAAATATGGTTGAGTTAAAACTTTGCAAAGAGGAGTGGGCCAAAATCCCTTGACAGCGATGCAAGAGATTTGTCATCACTTATTGCAAAGGCTTGATTTCAGTTAACTACAAACGGGGACAACACCAGCTATTAGTTTCAGGGGCAACTACTTTTTTACATTGGGTCAGATGGATTTTGGATTTTTTTTCCCCCTTAATAAATTAAATAATCATTTAGAAACTGCATTTATATTGACTTTGCTTGTCTTTGTGAGATAATAAAATTGCTTTGATAATTCGGGACGTTTAACTGTGATAAATATGCACAATATTCAGGAATAAGGAAGGGGTGAAATACTTTTTCATGGCACTGTATATTTACGTAGGGGCAAAGTGAGAGGCAAATTTAATTCCTCCTCCTGACAATAAAGTGGACTTTGACAACTGTAACCCTTTTGAGTTTTCTACAAGTTAAATTTAAAAAAAAAGGAGAAAGCAGGAATCCTGAATGACATTTAGATGAATATTGGAAAAAGTTTGCCTGTGTGCTGTCAAGCTTTCCCAGAAGGTAATGCTCCCATTCGAACTGCAGGTCAGGACCCAGGCATGAGGAACTCCTTTGGCTTTTGTCCCCACACACACGTAAGCATCCAATCCAAAGCCCAAGAGGAGACTGCACAGCAGAGTTGCATGGTCCTCACAGTCACCCTAAAGAGAAGAGACAAGGAACAATTGGGCAGTGGGATCTTAAACGCTGGACCATGAGCATTTTTAGGACCAAAACAGATTGGCAGTCTGACCTCAGCAAGAGTTTGGTAATTATTGGTTGGCTCAGTTTGTCAGATTAAGTTCTCCAACCACAATGTAGTTACCACCCTGAAAACACATATAGTCGTTTTGTCTGAGATTGTCAAGCAGACTATGCTACTTCACCTGACATTTCCAAAAGAAAAGCACTTTAAAGAGGTCATTTGAAGGAAATATACAAAAATATTGAACTGGTCAGTAACTGGATGGAGGGCGAAGTGCTTTTTTGTGAAGGTGCAGGAAATCTGTGACAAAATATATCAACATCGCCGATTCAACAAAAAACCCTTTTTGTGGCTCGAGTTCAAGAGAAGTACAAAATGATAGTAGTAAGAGGTCTGGAGAACCCTAACTGAGTCAGCAGAAAGAGAATGTATGATGGTAAATGACAAAAGACTTAATAAATGTAATACGTTTCAGAACTCAGGTGACTCATTTGGACGCACAGATCAGACACCCGAGTGTGTAAAAACTGTTGAGGACTTTTCTAACAAGCCGCTTAAAGCTGCAGTATGTAGAATCGTGATGCTCCATGCTCCTCCACGTCCTGACCAAAACCTTAACCTCCCTTACACACAGAAACTTCACATCCAGACTGTAAATGAATTGCGTCTGTTCCCTCCACCTTGGATTTGTTTCTCTTAGTTTTTCCAAGTTTTCCCATCTGTTATCACTCTCTCTCTGACTCGTTTTGTAGGTCAGACTGCATGCGGACTGAAAGCGGATCAAGCGCAGTCCGCTCCACATACCGAATCACAAGGACCTTCGTAGAGTCCTTTCCTCCGTAACACATTTGTGCCCTAAGACTGTTGTCTTCTTGCTGTGCTGTGGAACCATTCTGTCTAACGCCGCAATGGGTACTTCTGCTGGGGACGCCATTGCCCTTTCCCTACCCCCTCAGATCTTGAACGTGCATAAACTTTTGACGAGCAGGTCGAGCAGCCAAAAGTAATGCCCAAATAACTCATGGATCACTCAATTTCTACAAGGATCTCTGATTGGCTGAAGTCCAGCGTCACACTAGGATTTATGAAGCCTATTTACAGGGCCAAGAGAAGGAGAGGAGATTCACTGTCCACTCAGACCACTTTGAATTACAATATGCTCAAACTCGGCTGTGCAGTCATCAAATTGTAAATGATACTAAGCAACTCTTATTTTACGAATACAACTCTTTTTATGATAAGAGGCCCAGGTGAATGTAGGACTGTGTACTGGCTCAAGCTAACGGGCCGGTCAGAATGATAGATGTTCACCTAAAGTGCTAATATAGATGGCGGAGATGGAACAAGCTGGGGACTGATGAGGTTTAATTAATTTTCCCTGGGAATGAAAGTCGTAAATCACAGATGACAAGGGGCACTTTGTGAGAGTTGTGTTGTGTCTGTCTTTGCCAACAATCACGGAGAAGAGCAGAGGGGAACATTTATCCTATGGTGGTATGGGAGATTCACAACTATTTGGTGGATAGGTTGAAAAAGTACCAGTTGGTAACCTCAGTTTACCAGAATTGACTCTGTTTTACTGAGAAGAGGAGGGATTGCAAACAAAGCTCAGTTTGAGTTTACATGAGATGGATAAACTTTACTTAGCCGGCGAGCACAACGCAAAAGTGTGGCATTATTTAAACACTGCAGTGTAGCCAGCAGAGTTAAAAAAAACACACACATATTATAATGCAACATGGATCCAAATAAATCAATTATTGAGGCACAAATGCTAGAGTTAAAAGCACTACAATAACTTTAAACAATATGGGAGCAGATTCACTAAATGTCTGCGCCTGTAAAAATGTGTGCAAATGTCACTGTTCTGAAGGCAAACAGGACTGCATGTAGTCTTTAGTTAAGGTGTGTTTCCCAGGCTGTCCACTAGGTGACACAGCCATTTTAAGTGACTTGCATTTATCGAACCTGTTCTGTTTTTAGCAGTTCATAACTCTCAGCTTTAAACAGAATGATGGCTGCAGTATTATACAAGGAGAATACACAGGGAAAATGAAAACAACGGATGTTTAATGCTCCAGTATCTTTTTGGTATCAACTGATCAAAAACAAATTATATAAAACTATAGTCTATATACCGTAAGCTCTATATTGTCCCTGATAGCACCCAATTTTGTTGTACTTTTTTTGTATGACATTAAAAAATTCTGATTTTGATAAGCGGGTACATGGATTCATCTGGATGGATGCACGGAAGTGGACCGCTGTCCCACTCGGGAAGGGATGCTATGGTGTGGCGCACTGTCTTTTTTTACCCTTGATATTATGACAAATTAAATAGCCTGTGTGACACTACTTCCTATTTTTAGGCAGCACTTGCTGGGTCACTGTGTTCCAGGAGCTAGAGCAGTGCATGCCACACAATTCCTCCCCGTTGCCTTCCCTCTACTCTGCACAAATGAGATTTTGTGGTTCACCAACGTCAACTGATGTGACACGAGCAAGTGTCAGCAAAAACCGCGTTGACAAGCAGCATGATGTGAAGACCGATGGGCCGAGTGTGCAGTCTGACACAGCACCAGGACAAGGACTGCTCTGACCTCCTGGGTGATGACCACTAGCAAATTTGTGCAGTGCGACGAAACCCAAGGGACAGTGCCATGAAAAAGTATTTGCCCCCTTCTTTATTCTGCATATTTATCACACTTAAATGTTTGGGATCATCAAACCACTGCTGCCCAGACGCTACACCGTGGCTGCCCACTCCTCCTCAGGGATGGGTTAAATGTAGAGAATTTTTTTTTTTTTTATATGTACCTATACATATACAGTGGCGTGAAAAAATATTTGCCCCCTTCTTTATTCTTGATTATTTTGCATATTTATCACACTTAAATGTTCTGTATTATCAAACTAATTGTAATATCTCACAAAGACAACCCAAGTCAATATAAAATGCAGTTTCTAAATGATTGATTATTGAGGGTGAAAAAAATCCAAAACCCATCTGACCCAATGTGAAAAAGTAATTGCCCCCTGAACCTAATAGCTGGTGGTGTCCCGCTTTGCAAATAACTTGCAGTAACTGGAATGAAACATTTTCAAAAGCGATGACAAATCTTTTTTGTATTGCTTTCAAGGAACTTTGGCCCACTCCTCTTTGCAGAATGGTTTTAATGAGTGTTACAATAGAATAGCTTGCTTAGGCATTGAAGCCGTTTTAGTTCTCCACTCTACTAGACGACAAAATGGGAAAATATCTGTAATTTTATATACGTGGTCCAGGGTTCTCACCAGCGCTGTTGAGTGTCAGGGACCCATACAGTGTAATTTCCGATCCGAGCAAATCGCCTGTATTAAATAGACGTATGTGTTTCTTGGTTATGCAAAATAAAAAGAAAAGCCCTCCTAATCTGGCTGAAACACATCGTAGGGCAGGGGTGGCCAATCCTGGTCTTCAAAGAGCCACTATCCAGCATGTTTTAGATGTTTCCCTCTTCCAACACACCTGATTCAAATGATTAACTCATCATCAAGCTCCGCAGAAGCCTGATAACGATCCTGGTCCTTTCCAGATTAGGAGGGCTTTCTGTCCTTTTTTACTTTTCAATCGGTACACCGTCGTAATATTTTTTGCACACTTGAACTTCCAGGTGTGCTCGTGTTTGTTTAACTTTCTTTTATTTTGCATAACAAAGAAACACATACGTCTATTTAATACAGGTGATTTGCTCAGATGCTCCTGTCTTTACCTGAGGACCCTTGCAGCTAATTAGCGGCGCCCGATGGTTGCTTGTTTGCATTATATGCTTGGTAACCGTAACCACCATCCAATATAAACATGTGCCTCATCTGGGACGTAGCGTGTAGCGTCATATGAAGCTGCTTGTCATGTTTCTAAATTGCCCCGGATCATTCTACATGCACGTGTCGCGTATTGATGTGGATCGTGTCGGATTGAAACGGGTTTGGGCTTAAAAAGACATCAGCTTCATTTGGGTTTAAGTCGTGTTCTGTCGGGCTCAGGTCTTCCTTTTAGGCCTGATTAAAGCTCCACTGTGAGTGTGTGCATCCTCCGCTTTGTAACCCATAATCACCGTCTAATATAAACTGTGCGATTTATAATCTCAAAATGAATGAGTTAGGGCGAGGGTTCCGTGTTCATAACAGTCCCAATATTACTACGGGTCCCACATAATACCTCATTTAAATATGAAAATAGATTTCAGATATATCAATAGATATCATTGACCCACTGAAGCAGAGGATGAATGCTGTAGCAATCAGTGAAGAAGTGCACTCACAGCTGTGTGATACACATTGATCAAAGTTTCCTCTTAGCCTGTTGTTCCTTTTTATAAATTGTCTTGCGTCAGTAAATTTAGGGCCACATTACTGAATAGATTTATCACTTACATTTGACACTACATAGATGTTTATAAGTGTGAATGAAGTGATTCACTATAAAAAATAAGACATGAGGGCACAACAAATGACTTTTTAACCTTGATTAAAGTCACATTTTTATGCATGTCAAACATTGATTTCGATTGTACATGTGACATATACACATTCTGTCAACTAGACCTTCCAAGCTGTTGGGGGCTGTATAGGAAGAGGGATGCTGGACGTTTGGACACACTAACTAAGAGGAGAGCTGGATCTGTGGTGGACACAGAGCTGGACTCTCTGGTGTCAGTGTCAGAAAGACAGACATAGACGCACTCTCAGAACAAGGCCTACCAAAGAGCCCTCGGACCTCCTGTATGGCTCTAATGACCCTGTGACCCCAGATGTCTTAGCCCCATGATGCAATTGGCTACGTGCACAATATGGCGTCCAATAACTTCCGGTCACAGTTTGTGAGGGCGCTGACTTTATAGCAGCAGATAAAAGCTGTTAACAAGCTGTGAGCTTATTTTTATAATATTTTATGTATTTTTTGTTTGAGAATATTATTATTACCAGGCAGCACTTTACAACAGTATAGTATTTTTTTTTAACTTCATTTCATATTCTGTATAATGTTAATACATTGTTGGTTCCTAAGTTTCGAATAAAACAACAAGCAAATTTATGTTTTGCTTTTTGTTCCATACTGTCCGGAAAATGAACTGAACCGTGACCTCAAAACCGAGGTACGTATCGAATTGTGATTTTTATGTATCGTTACACAACCCCTAGAAATTATGTTACCATGACCCCAGCTCCCTCATCCAGATAACTGCGGACATCTGTCACAGAGGATAGTTGGCGCTTGGTGGAGGTCTACAGTAAGTGCCTTTGTTCTGTACTTTTTACAAGAGCAACAAATTTACCAGGTCGTGCTACCAAACTGTGGCCTTATGTCGGTGACCTCTGACTAAAAGATAACAATGCAAATGTTGTCCTTGTCTTGGACAAACACAACAGTAAAATATATGTTTTTAAAGACATTTGTGAAGGGGGCTCCTTACCTTCCCTCTGCACAGGAAAAGCCATGAGTGTGCACCACTGCCTCGTGCTTGCCTCCTCCTTCCCACCACAGGAGCTTTCTCATAGGCTTAGCAGGCTGACAAAGCGTGCCGCTTGTCTGGGGCTCTCCAGGAGGGCGTCCAGCATGGAGTACGCGTACATAGGAGCACACAGGTCTGTTGATGCCATTTTCATCATCCTGCATACACACAAACATACATGAACAAAGGTGGTGGGAGGACACAACCAGACACATAAAAAGTCTATTGTGTTTTGTTAAATCACTATTCTTTTTACTGATAAGTTGTAGCTACACTGGATCAATAGGAAGCCATTAGAATCTATCAAATTGCGATATCAGAATGAGAAAAGTTTTTATCGCCAAGTAGAGTTTTGAAACAATACAAGGAGACTCGGTTGGAAAGAAGAACAAGGATCAGAGGAAAGCTTTTCGTTGTGACCAGAAGAATCACCCAGAAGTTAGACATTTCTGGAGTAAGACGGGTTGAGGTCTCATGAAATTAGAAAAGTATGGCCGGGTTATATTTCCTTGATACGGCGATATATCGAGATATTTTTTTTGCACAATCGATTATCAATTTTGGTTTTTTTTTGGATAGCTTTTCACTGAAAATTTTGTCAGTGTTTGTTGAAGGAACCAATATTTTGTTTACTAGAATGTTGCAACTATAATGGTGTCACTAGTAAAAAAGACCCTATTTTTTGTTTACAAAGAAAGAACTATTGGAGATACCTTATATGTTTACATTGGTATGTTACATTTTTGGGCCTCGGGAGGGACACTTATTGACACTTATTTACAGAAATGTTGCACTAAAATAGTGTCACTGTTCATAGGACACTTTTTCAATTTCTTGTCTTTCAGTGATATAAAATAAAAATTGTATTTTTTCACAGTCTTATTTTCTTATGTCATAGATTATCGTAGATTGATTTCTGACCAATATATCGATAATCACAGCATCGTCATATCGCGAGATAATCGTAAATGAATAAAATCGTGAAATGAATAAAAAAAAACGATATTTGGCGGCAGTATATCGATAACGTACCGCATGACAAAATATTACGATATATCGTATCAATATTTTGGCACACCCTACTACAAGCCCTCATTACAAATGAAATTGCTCATTTTTCAGTACAACCTGTGCAAAGATCTTGACTAGTTTGGACTGGTGGGATGGTCGGATCTCCAAGAACTCCCTCCACCATTGTTTAGCATAAACCAGGAAGAGTCTCTCTTTCTCTGCTGTCCTCTGCCTTTCCAGGGATTGCTAGAAGACAACAAGTTGATAACACCGTTGACGATTTTCTGGTTACTTTGACAGTGCTTCTGTTCAAATCTGGGACACAAAGTGTGAAATAGAATTGGTTATACATGTAAATGTTTTCAAGATTGCATGATTGTCCTGAGGGGTATTCCATAAAAGCGGGTTATGTTCAAACTCTGAGTAATGTTCGGGCTCAAATGAGGGAAACTGAGTATCCCATTTCTAAACGTGAGGTATGTTCTTCTCTGAGTATGTCACCATGGTAACCATGGTAAGTGTCGTGAACTAAAACTGGTCGCTGGCAGGTTTATCAAAGAACTCTGGGTTTCTACCTGGCTCCGCCCACCTGAACACCATTTTCTCAAAGAACACTTTTTTTTTTTACTTTAACTTAACACTCTTCTCTGAAACACATTAGTAACATCAAACACCACAGACGTGCTCACAATCATATTAATGTTGTGCTGCTTTATGTTTTTTTTAGTTTTTGCTAACGGTAGTTTTTCTTTATAACATTGTGGATGCAGAGCATTAGGTAAAAGACACTGAGAGGTTGATCTGCATTACAACGGATTGAAAAGTGAATTATAACCCCGCTCTTGAAGCATAGTGTCGTGGGTTCGCGTCCCGCTTCAGTCTTTTTTTATGACATTTTTTGGACATTGAGATGACTCTGGTGACAATATTACATCAAAAATCAATATAAATGATGCAATATTAAGCGCCAGTCACTGTCTTTATATCCAGTGTAACAGGAGGGCTCTCTATGCAGACATCCTATGCTGCTGCCACGTCTCCTCAGACACATTTTATTCATATTATTCACCGCTCGTCACGTCACTGAATCAACAAAGTGATGAAGGGACCAAAAAGCGTGACTAATCACAGGTGATTTAAGCCACTATAGTCACTGAAGTGGCGTTCTGTGTGAACACACCTTTAGAACAGGCTCATATTCCACAAACGCCAGCTTATTTCACCCATCAGGGTGAATAAATCATCCTCTTCTGGGTGGTTACTATGGTAGTTTGCGTAACCTTTGATCCATTGATGATGGCTTTTTATCGCGCACGTGCACGGAAGTAACCCAAGGTTTGCATACTCAGGGTTGATTGACCCACTTCATACCAGCTGTAATGGAATCCGATACCCGGAGTTTCCCATCGCGGGGTATGTTGACCCAGAGTTTATGGATAAACTCAGAGTTTCTTAACCCTCCTTTATGGAATACCCCTCTGGTCGAAGTCTCCCATTTATTTCAATTTAGCTCATTCTTTGGCCAGGAATCATTTGTGTCTGGGTAATGGCACGTCAGTGCAGTGTTCAAACAAACTGTTAAGATTTCTGCTTGACGGAAGAACCTCCAGTCGTCCATTCATATTTTTTGTCTGTTGTTTATTTGGGGCAGGGTATGAAATTAGGAAAATATTATGTGGGCAATTTTGGCTGCCATAGCTGACTCAAACAGCTCATGGGCTGATATTTTATGCTATATATTTGTGCATGTCAGGCAATATATAGTATTAGTGTTATTCTATGCAATTCATTTTCTTCCTCATGTAAAACCAAATTATTTTCTAAAGAAAAAAAAATCACATGAAAAGCAAAAATAACCGTAATAGTGTTTTTACTGTTTAATATAAACCACTGCTGCTGAATGTTGATTATTTTGTATCTAAGAATAAGTTGCATAAAGTTGCTAAATATCACTGTTTTCCTATAATTAAACCAGATCAGGCTTGATGATTTACCGGTTAATCATTAATCTACTGAGAGCAGTACTAAAAATATATATACAGGTGCTGGTCATATAATTAGAATATCATGAAAAAGTTGATTTATTTCAGTAATTCCATTCAAAGAGTGAAACTTTTATACTATATTAAGTCATTACACACAGACTGATATATTTCAAATGTTTATTTCTTTTAATTTTGATGATAATAACTGACAACTAATGATCCCAAAGTCAGCATCTTAGAAAATTAACATATTACTTAAGACCGATACAAAAAAAGATTTCTAGAAATGTTGGCCAACTAAAAAGTATGAACATGTACAGTACTCACTACTTAGTCGGGGCTCCTTTTGCCTGAATTACTGCAGTAATGCAGTGTGGCATGGAGTCTATCAGTCTGTGGCACTGCTCAGGTGTTAAACACTTTTTCACACAGGGCCATGTAGCTTTGGATTTACCCTTCATTTAAAAACTGCATTTTGTGTTTACTTGGTTATCTTTGACCAATGTTTACATTAAAACACTTTCACACCACTGTATATATGGTATATCACACATAATCAAAATAGCTGCATTACTGTCTAATAAGACCAGCTTTGTCTTGTGAACATATTAAATATAATTTAAAAATATTGCATTGACAGTGAAGATTAATGCTTTTGATACGTTTATTTCAACTAGGGCTGGGACTTTAACACATTATTGTGATTAATTAATTACAGAAAATAAAGAACTAAAAAAATAACGCAGTTAAACGCTTTTTTGCACTCCAAACAGTGCGGAACCGTTCTCAATAGACGAGTTCCCGGTATACCCATATACTGTAACTGATGCACTTAATACAATTGGAGAACCTGAGAAGTTACATGTATTGGGAAAGGGAGAAAACAGAGTAACGTAAGAATCTATCAGACCTGTGTGTTGATGACATCAGTGCATAGAGTCTCTGAAAGTGGAGGATATAACTCCAGACTGACGGTTAAAATCCCAGTTGGAACTTTGCATTCACTTCCTGTGGACAAAAAAAAAAAAACAATTGCGAGTTTGTAATTGCAAATGTACTTTTACTAGAAGTTATTTACTACATTGCACACAAGAAACAGTTCTATAGTGTATGTGACATGTGTATGTTTGCATCAGCTAAAATCATCTAAAAAAAAAGACTTAAAACCATTTTTTAAACAATAAAATATAACACTAAGGGCCTTTTTTACAAACAGTTTGCATGTGAAGTTCACAGCAAGCATTAATACTTGTTATTAATAGGATACAAAAGATTATATTATACAAAAACAGTAGATGGGCAATATATCAACATTTATGTTTTAAACGATTTTGAAAATTACACCAATAATTACGTTTTTATTTTATAACTTATTTTGTAATAAAGGAACATAGGGCAGGATTTGTGAAAACTTAAACATTAAGTTTAAGTCTTTTAATGCTGATGATTGATGAATGGTTGATGAAGCGCTCATAACCAAAGAGAATGAGCCCACATATTTCTCCTTATTGCCTTGAACTGATTGTGTGATACATTTTGTTCTGCTGTTCTCGGTGTAAATTTCCCGCGCAGTTCTGCAGACGTAATGTCAAAAGATGCTGGTACGTGTTCTCAACAGCTTGGAGCAGAGTCTACTCAGCTGAAAATAAAGAAGAATGAGAAGAAGATGACTTGGAGACTGAAAGAAGACAAGCACAGTGGACTAAACTACTGTTTGGTTCCACAGTTGTACGCAGAGGCATGTGCACAGGTCTTACAGTAAACTGTCACAAGAACAGCGATTAAATAATAACCATGTCACAGTTGGAGTGCAAATCAGGCCACATTTTGTCGTCCGAGTCCGACCCGACAGTGATAACCACATTTTTTTCCCAAAGAAATGACATGTTGATGATATGTTTGAGTGGTACGCACCGATTATTAACAAACAGCTGTTAATGTCAATATCAGATCAGCGCATGTGTAACAAGCGAAACACAACAGGGGCCCAGTGCACACAAGAGACCCATCAGATCTATTTACATAATACATGAATCAAAGATGTTTCAATATAATATAATATAATATTCAATGTTTCATTTATAATTGTTAATAATAATTGCTCTATTCTTCCTCTACCACAGATCACAGCTCTCACTGTTACAAGTTGCATTCTTCAGAGTTACAGCAGCTGCAGCAGGAAAGGAAGAACGCTGCACACAAACAAGACTGTGACCAAACCCGACCACCAGTTTTAAATATCTGTCCGAACCCTTCTAGATCCTTCCCTATGCTCCTTTAAAATACTCGGTTTAGGAGTCGCTGCTTTTGCTACTGCTCAGAACAGCATTAAAAACACAGTTTGATGGATTGCTGCGTAAGCCCTAACCAGACCTATCCCTCAACAAGCTACACTACAGAACTCACTCACACGTGCTGTCCCTTATAGGAGAAAAAGACTAAAGTGGCACATATTGTCCAGCTGTTTGTTAAATGTGCTTGTGTAGCATTTTGCATCAGCAAATTTAACACAGAATTGTCTTTCTTGTAAAACTTTATTGAGTTAAACAATATCAAGATTTATATTGTATATCGCCATTTTGAAAAAAAAAAATATTGAGATATGAATTTCACGCAGCCCTAGTTTATGTGTAAACATAGTTCAGACTGTTAAGAAACAGGCACAATTTTCACTTTTTTTTTTTTTTCTTTTAATTTGAAATGCAGTCCCATCCTTATTTTGTGAATGGGAGAGCATTGTGTCTATAGTTATATGTATACTTTCAGTTATATTATATACAATATATTAAACAATGGGACCGCCCAGACTTCATCCCCCCTCAAACCTCTGACCTCCTCATCACAGCAGCACAGCTGGCCACAGAAGCTCTCCCCTCCTTCTCCTCCTCATCCCCTGCCACAGTAACACCTTTCTTCATCCAGAAGAAGGAGGTCAACAGGCTTTTCAGGAGACAGAACCCCCCATAAGGCAAGTGGACCAGACTCTGGCCCTGTTTAGACAACGTTTTGAAGTGAAAATGTAAATGTTCTGGGTGTCCGTTTACACGACAACAGCGTTCTGGTGCTTGAAAATGGAACCTTTTGAAAATGGGCTCCAGAGTTGAAGTTTTAAAAATGCTTCCCTCTCCATCTAAACAGGGAACCGACACTTTCTGTGTCACGGGCATGCACACTGCTGTTGCCACTGCCTCAGAGGCACACTGAGGCAGTGCTCTTTGGAATTTAACTGTACTTCTCCAACATCACTTGGATCAGCGGAGATGTATTTCTTGCCTGCACCAGATTCTGACGACAAACACAGTGCTGCAGTCCTACTTAGAGCTTTAGATATTTGCCGAAACCTGGGATCGGCTTAATTTCTATCTTTTTAATACGGACTCTGGTTGTAAACAGCCCGTGAGCTGCAGCGGAGCAACTTACAGTGGGTTTGTTCCAGAAGAGAAAACACATTTAGTGTTTCCTCAAACATCTCTCTTCCAGCTTCCAACACTCAGAACTGATGGAGTTTTACAGAGGACAGACAGACATCTGCACTGAGCCTCAGACAGCCGCTAAAACAGAGAAATAGCAGCACAGCTCCTCAAACTCTTCATGCACGAGGAGCATGCTTCTGCTCTGACGGAGCTCTGATTAATTCTTCGGTGTGTCTGTACTGCTGACACAAGCCTGACTAGCAAATGGTGTGATTTGGCAGTGAAAAATTTTTTTTAGATGTGCCGTGTATGGGTACAAAGACACATGGCACAGACAAGGCACCGCGAGGAATAAAGTGTACACTACAGACAGCTCTACGATTTCTCTTGGCAGATAGTCATGTTTTAATCCTTCATGATCTAATATCGTCAGATCGCACACCCCTAAGGCTACATGACAATAAACATAATAAAAAAACATAATTGTACAGAATTAATTTGATTTAACAATCAATTATTGATAATGTGTAGATGTTGATATAACTACAAGAAAACTTAAATACAAATTACAAAACATGATTAGACATTCTGATTTTTCTGACCTTTGCTTCAAAACACTTTTGCTTCTTGGACCTTCTTGACTTTTAGCTGAATACACTTGCTCTATATAGACCTAGCAAGAATGTGTGTGTTCTTGATGAAAACGTCATGTTTTTTGGTCTAAGTTAAATTAAAATTGGGAGCAAACCATGCAGTTGTGCAAACTTTTTTTCATTGCATCGTAGGCCTTTTTGATCCTGCACACTGCTTTCAAAGGGATGTGCGTGTTTTTTGATTGTGATACAAACAAAAAGGTAACATGTTCAGTGAGCCCCATGTCTCACAGACTAACCCTGGATTTCCACTGGATGCGTATCTGCTCCGAAACTGCAATCTGCCATTCTGCAATCCCCACTGCCTCTGGTTTTGCTGCGCATCTGTTGCTGCCGCTAATTCACGTATAATCACGCAATATATATGTGACTCAACCATGGATGAATGCAATATTTACATGTGAAATACAATTTTAAAAGTGTTCGAATCCGGCCAACCATGCTATCAACGGAAAGGTCTGGTCCCCCATACGCCCCTCCTCAGGGTCAGTCAATAAGAAATGAACCCAGTCTTCTGTAGGTAGGTTGATAGTAATGACTAGGGATGTAACGATTAATCGTAAGGCAGTTAAAAATCGATTCATAGGTATCAAGGTTCACATCGATGCTGTGAAAATTGAATCGCAGTACTTTTTTTAACCAGCAGAGGGCGCTAACCAGAAGTCATGGCGGCGGGCGAAATCTGCTAATACTTTCTTTCTGGCCGCCTTCTACTCTTAAACATATTCATAAATGATTCCTTACACCTTTAGCACCAAAAGAATGTCTGTAATATTAAGTGAATATCTGTAAAAGTCACGTTTTTCTATTAACTCTGTCTGCTAGCATAGCATCTCTTCTTCACTGCACTTAGCTGCATGCCAACCGACCACTGGGTTAGCATCGCCCTCTGCTGGTTCAAACAAATATCTGACGCAAATATAGTGCAGACTGTTTTTTTTTTTTTAAGGTCCAATTGTTGTCACAAAATACATTTTCAGTTGCACTTTAAAAAAAAAAAAAACTATTATGCAGTTTTGTATTGTTTACTATGGAACCAGAATTTAAATGAATGGCTTCTTCATTTGTATTATTCCTTTATTTATTTCATTCAAGATTTATTTTTAGTTAAATTGCATTGTTTGAATAGTTCATCAAGAGATTCTTTTGACAATGAAAAATAAAAGGAAAATAGTACAGTATTTTCTAGTTTTTTTCCCCCCCAAAAAAATAAAGGAATATTTTTCAGTCATTAAGTACAGTCCCATTTTGTAAAATGAATCGTGAGAGAATCGTATCGTGAACCCAGTATCGTGAATCGAATCGTATCGGGAGTTGAGTGAATCGTTACATCCCTATTAATGACGGATAGATGAACCAAATAAGTCTTTAACTAATATATCAGTAATAAACTTTGTAAATCATATGATTTTGAAATGAATGCACACGAATATGTATTCAATAAAAATTGTGACACAGAAAAATGACGTTCTCACCTACTCCCATCAGCTCCACAGCTAAGCATGTCTTTCCACTGGGCTGGCTGAGGACCACTCTCCAGTCAAGGAAGCATGACGAGAGCAGTGTTGTCTCACTAGATGTGTTTGTCATTGTCAACACAAACTGAATAGGGTCGGACATGGACAGCATTCCAGTCGCACCCACCATCATAGTGCCCACTCCTGTAGTGTAAAAAAGTATGAAAACTTCAGGCGGATGAATTATCAAAGCATTAGTAAAACACTGAGTCGTACACTTACCCATTTCATCTTTGAAGATCTCAAAGAGGAAACCCTCTCTAATGTCAGGTTCACAGGCACAGGGCACTGGTTTTGAGCGAAACCTCTGGTTACGAAAGTGAAGGTAGAGCGTCATGGTAGAACACACCTGACCAGGTAAAGGTTCTGGCTCCTGCAGATGCTCCAGAAAGGCTTTACCTCCAAGAACCGACAGATATAGGCACCGCCTGGAAGGGTCAATGTTGGCTGCAAGAAAAAAACCAAAATCACAGCTTTGGAATATTTCAATCCTGATATTTAGTGTTAATATCATAAATATTGTTCTCACTTTTCTTGAGCTGAACAATTTCTCTATCAATAAAGTGAGTTGCAGGTTTGGGGGGATATTTGGTTTCAAGATCTGTGCCTCCTTCCTACCAGTAGAAAGATTTTTGACACAATTTAGGAGAATGACATTTCAAACAACTATAGTCCCAAAACCATTTGGGGTGAGTAGATCATGTGCACAGGATCAAATGTGTTTACCAACCTGAGTAAAACGGAGGTCTTTCATCACATCATCTATGATGCCCCTGCTCTGCAGAGCAAGAAGGAGGTCTTTCTCTGACAGAGAACTCTGAGCCTTGCCTTTGTCACTCCTTAGAGTCTCTGCCAAAACCTCTCGGATCTTCCCATGAATATCCATCTGCCAGTAAAAGGGAAAGAAGCTCGAGCCTGTTAAACTAGGGGCCAATTAGGCACGTCACACGTGAATCAATATCAGGTCATATGTAACCGATGTTAAACCGATGCTGTCACTCAAAGATCTCCTGCGCATGTGAGACATCACAGCAGCAACTCTACATGTGCTGCTCGGCCTCTCCTCTCCCTCTCACACACACAAACACACAGACTGATTGTATAGCCCCGCCCCCGACTCACGCAGCATTAAAAGCACAGCTCATCTGATCAAAAAATGAGAGAATGAGAATATTTTTAATAATCCTTAGTAAACTGTGATTTTGCAAAACAATATAACTAAACACTGCACTTTAGTAGGGCCGCCAACTTTGGTCGTTAGGTCGACTAATTGGTCGATGCCGTCGTGGTCGACCAAGATTTGCATTGGTCGACCAGCAATGTTATCAGTTACAATACCATTTTTTTTAAAAAAGCAATGCACTTATATAGGTGATAAGGATTAAATATCGAATATGATTTATTTAATGCCTAAACATGATTCTATGTCCAGCAACAGCTGTGTGAGTGTGTGCTGCAAAAAAATAAATAAAATGTTGTGCTTCAGCTGTTACTGTACAGTGTGCAGTCCTCAGAGAAGATCAGAGCAGAAAGGAAACAAAAAAGACATCCACTATTGAATCAATTCTTTTTCTGCACAAGAACATAGATTATGCTTATAATTGTTACGTGGATTATGTAAATAGATACACTATCTCTAGCGCCACGTGTTTGACATGCTGGTTTCCCTGTGCGCTGATCTGATGTTGACATTATCAAATGTCTGTTCATAAAAGCAGGCTTACCACTAAAACAAACGTAATATGTTATTTGTATGAGGAAAAAATAGGTTTTAATTGTCGGTTTCAGGTCGGGCTCTGATATAAATACCTAATGTCTGTTGGACCTGTAGGTTTCACTTTTGCTTTGTCGGGATCTGTTCAAAGCTTGAATAAGGTTCATATCATAAATGGTCTGTGTTTAAAAACAAACTGACTCCACAAAATGCCACAACTAATCATTTGTCTCTCTTTTCTTTCTCCTCGTCCTCCTCTCCACCTGCTCATTAATTTGCCTTTTTTTTTGGTCGACTAATCGACTAACCATTTCCTTGGTTGACTACAGCCCTACACTTTAGTGTGCCATGTCAATAAAGTCCTCAAAGAAATACACTGTTAAAGCATGCTAAGGAGAACATTCTGGTTGATTTACTCAACTTTCAGAAAGCAGATTATTGGTGAATTTCATTTTTTTTTACAAAATATGCTAGTTGAAGTCACGAAAAAACACTCCCTGTTTAAATAACTTATTGGAGGTTTTAAAATGGTAAACTTTGTGTTGAATTTGATGTTTTTTTAATGAAAAACTTCTGCCGGGTTAGGTTTTGGCGGAAGATGATTATTCAGCATCACTGATCAATATACCAGCATTATATTACAATTATTATTCGCACCTCATTTACATGCTTTGCAATTAAACTGCCTGCACCGTTGCCACGGTTGACACCCACAATATCGGTATCTTCCCCAAATTTACCGAATCGGTCAACCTCCAGTGTGGAATGTTAGAAAAGATTTGATGGAGTTATATTAATCTAACGGCACAATAATCAGCAACAGTAGGTATAAGAAAAACTGACCCATTTATTATTACAGAGAACCTTAAGCATATAATTATTCTAAAATGTCATGCTGATATTAGAGAAGATCCCAGACCTCACTAGAACTCTGTTCTAATCATGTATGTCAACTTTCACATTCTGCTGCAAACAGCCTAGTGTTCCTACACCTGTTTTCCTACATTTTCTGCCATAAATATGGTCTGAAAATAAACTAAAAAATGGTTACACTTCAAAACTGAGAGCCTCTCTTTTTTTCTGTTTCACTCTGTTAAATATAGAAACCATTCATCTCATCAACACGGAAAAAAAAAAAAACATTTCCTATAAAAACAGAAAAATAGGGCCATTTTATACATTTACTTATTTTTAGCTCATCAATTCAGAAAAAAAATTGTTTTTTTTTTCTACAGTGAATGCAATAAGCTTCAGTAGCTAAAAGGTGTTAAACACAAGCAGAATAAGAATGACGGTTTTACAAACTCCAAGGTCTAATGAGAGGTCTGATAGTGAACTACACATCCTTTTAATTTTAAGGTCATACTACTACAGTTATTTGACACTGACGATGTGTTGCCATTAGTCTGTATCTAGCAGAGTGAATTGAATGGTTTATTGTTTTTTTTAACAGAGGACACATACCGTACCTATCTATCATGTGTACGTCGCTACCTTTGGTGAAGCAATCAAGGCTCACCGTACCTATGCCGTATCAATATACCGACATTCTATCTGTACGCAGCGCCCCTATTTGGCCAGTTTAGGTCGCATAACTAATACTAAACATTACCCTAAACTTAACCCTAACCCTAAAAATTGTTGCAATATAGGGTTATAACCTATTTCAGATCAAATTAGCTGATTTTCTGAGGGTGCACAGATGACTAAGATAGTTTGTAAATGTTATGACTGGACTACAATAGAGTTACAAATAAGTAGTTTGATATTTGCAACTACTGTTTATCTGTCAAAGGTCACAGAATATTAATTCAATTAAACTTTATTTATATAGGGACAAATACAACAGTAGACATCTCGTAGCACAAGATAACAAATAGTGTGATCACATGGTTTCTAAGAAGGGTTGACAGGGGCTGAACAGTAAAAAAAAAATGTTTGAAGATGAAAAGGTCTATTATAGCTAATTGTGTGCAAATATGCAAACTACTGTAATTTACAGACTTTATTAGCAGATATTTACAGTAATGTGAGACCTGTGTTTCTTGGTGTGCAAAGGTTACAGATGTGTCCGAGTGAGTCAATATTCTTGTGATAATTTTATGAAAATATTTCCCAATTAATATTTCATCACAAAGAGCCTTTTTTAATGCAGATATGGAAAACAAAACCAATTCCATATATTCACGAGTAATACAACTTTATAACCCCCTCATGTGATGAAACTATAACACTGCATTTTCTATATTCTATAAATGTTTCACATTCATTACTAAATAATGATAACATGCATGGTGACCATACATCCGGTTTTACCCAGACATGTACTCTTGTTTTCACGTGGTGTCGGGGCTGTCCGAGGATATTTGACAAATTAATGAAATTTCTGGGTTTCCTGGGGACTTTGAACGCATCTCGAAGGACGCGTTAAAATGAAAGGCAGCGGCTATCCGTACGGTTGTCGTATCTATATATGGAAATTCTATCCGTACGCAGAGTCCCTCATTGGCCAGTTTAGGTCACTGGATTAAAACTAAACCTAGCCATAACCCTAAAAATTGTTGCAATATTGGGTTATAACCTAACCTGCTACGTACTTGTACTTCGGTAACCGTACCAATAGCACCACGGGCTGTCTATACGCCAAACGTGCAAATAGACACTTTCAACAACTCAACAGGCAGACTTCACGGTGCTTTACTTTCGTCAGCAGCATATGGTGAATATAATGACCCAGTGAAACCCTAACAATAATCAGTGTGTAACAGTGTGCAAATGTGACAAATGTGTTGTCCTCACCTTAACCAGGTGGTTGTGAATGATTTGCTTCAGCTCAGCCGCTTTTTCAGGAGGTAAAGACATGACAGCCCGGCTCAGTTCTCAACCAAAACAGCGGCCAATGCAATACAAACTATACTACGAGGCTTGATAAACGTCGCTATGGTTTATTTCCTTTGCTTAAAGATGAATCGTTTGTGTAAATAATACACAAAAGCATTATTTCAAGCGCAATCAAAGAATCATAGAAGGACCAATTTAAAACTGTGGCGGAAGAGTAGGCGGCAATGTGCCCGCTCTGATGCCTGTTAGCAAATGTATTATTTATTTAATTAATTGACACTGCATTTTGTTTCGCTATGCAACAACTTAACTTTTATTCATAAATGCTCATCTGTTTTTGACATAACGTTGTAATGTATTTATTTATTTATTCAGACTTGTGTTTATTACAATTTACGACAGGACCGAAAGGGAGGTTTTGTAGTCCAAAGTGTAGTTTGTATTACAGAAATATTCAGGCACAAATTAAAAGTCTTCGATTGATTAATTCTTATTCTTTGTGGGGAAAATACCTTCACGGTTCTGCCTGCCATTAGCAACCATTCAGGAAATGATTTTCGGATATTCAGTGAATCTTTGAGTGTATATGGAAGCTTTTGAAGCATTTATAGTCAAAAGACATAATAAAACAACAAAATACGTGATCACCCTTTAAAATAAACTGCAGCAATAATAAATGAAATGTTAAACTTTTGTTAAGAAAAAAACAATAATTTAAAGCACATCTTTTACAAACTCCTTTAAATTACATTATGTTAATCTCTATTAGTTTATTAGTTACTTTATGGGTGATTAGGCTCTAAATTGGAATAATTAATAGCTTTAATTGGCCAATGACCAGTTTTATTTCCGAGGTGGTTTGTTTCATATTATTTCAATTTATATTTCAAGTAATTAATGTGGACCATTGCCCTCTCGTCACTTATATTTATTAGAAAAAAATAAGGAAACTCATAAAAAAGTGAAACATATGCATGTCCTAAACTAAATTTAATACTCATCCAATGGTTGTTGTTCTCAACTGGTGATGTCTGTATCCTGTGAGGACAAAAAATAATACAGCCTTTATGTTACAAATACATTTTTAATAGGTTGACCACGAGTTTTTAAAATTTACATTGTATAATTTCTATCAATTTTTGTCCATATCTATATATATATCAGCTATATATAGTTAAAAATGTAGTGTCTTGTGTTTTGCAGGCGTTATTTTATTCTAAAATTGTATTTATTTATTTGATATATTCAGGAAATATCCAAATAGGATAAGAAACAAGTACAGTATTTAGACTTTCAGGGATGAGCCGACTCGATGTACTAATTTAGTAAATTAAAATAAATCCCTTCGTTCAGCTCTTTGAGCTGGTTCTACAACACCTTCTGCTGGTGACTTTGCACATTACATGTTTTAGTCCAGTTCCATTTCACTTTCTTTCTGGCAAAAAAAAATTATGCGGTTTAAAAAAATTATTACAATTTAGTTTTTTGGATGACCTGTAGGTTCTGGGGGTCTGTTTCAGAAAGCAGGGTTATCAATTCCCTAAGTGTGGGAGATAATAATAATTGATTCTTGCCTCAGGGTTGTCAAATTATTCTGGGCATCTGTATCCCAGTCATGTGACCAAAATACCCATTTTGCCAAGTTGTCTATCACAGTAAGGCTGCACAATTTATCACATTTTAATCGCGATTACAATTTTGGCCTCCACGATTAAATTCATCTAATAGTCTGTGATTTTTACATTTAAAATGCGAGCTCAGCAGCAAATCAAATCAGGCGAAGTACCCGTCTGCAGTCCGCAGCTCGGGGCGGAGCTCAACGTCGGCATGCTATTGGCTTTCAGTCTGTAGTTTGGGGCAGAGATCAATGTGGCATGCTATTGTGCTGTGTGATTATACAGTTAAAAAATAATCAACTTTAAAATAAATAAAGGTTAGTGTTACTAAGTCTGAAGCGATTGGTTAATTTAACTTTGAGCGCCGCCCCGAACTGCAGGCTGCAGTCAGGGGCTTCTCAATCAGGCACTGTCTCTGCCCCAGTACCCATCCAACCACCAGGGGGTCAACACATGATCAAAGCATTATAGACCCTTTGATTGTTTGTAAACACTGACATATTTTGTTGGGCGGGGCTTAACCTGGAGGCGAAACCACAATCCTATAAAACTTTAATTTACGTCCGCTAACATTATTCCTCCTATTATTCTGGCACCCAAACACACAAGACGACATTTTAAAGCTGTAACATTATTAGCCTCCAGTCTTTAACCAGCGGCGGCGTTTCCTGTTATTGCCTCCAGCTAGAGTTGTGACATCACTCTTTATACGCTGTAATTGGTTTTAAGGAGTTAAACTCTGAGTGTGACTGGGTCAGTCAGTCCAACACACAAACACACATGGTCTGTTTAGAGACTCCAAAAAAAAAAAGAAAAAGTTTTGGGCTTGGGGAGACAACTGTAGAATGGAACCATTCGCGATGACATCAATCGGGACACTTGGCCTAGTAAGCCCACCACCCTTCCCATTTTGAGAGTTGCCAACAAACGAGCTAGGAACACACGACTCTGGTGAAGAAAACGCCATAGAAAGACTGAAGTATGAAAAGAAGCTGTCCTTGCTCAGTTTGGAGCGTTGTCCATACCAAATTCCTCATGGTTCATGGAAAGATCTGATCTAGAGTGGACGGCTTTTTACGAGTACCCGGTCGAGACTCCTGGTGTGTTCACAAAAGAAAAAAGTGAACATACAAAAGTCTTGAGGCATTCATCTTTTTTTAGGAAAGACTAAAATCCATGGCTATTGACGCATATATAAGTCATTTCAAATCGAGTACCGTTGGTGTTGATTCTACTCAAAGCTTGTGCCTCTTTCAATAGTTTTTCCGACTCTGTTGGGAACAAGAAAAAACGATACCTTCTCGCCTTGCCGCATTCAAAAGCAGCACACCTTTTAGGCATGATAAACATTCTACGGGAGCTCAAAAAGGTAGAGAAATCTTCTATACTCCTGAGTAGAAGATGCATTTTCTTGGAGACCGTCCATACTTCCTCATAATCAGGACAAATACAATAAAAATGATCAAAACTAAGTATATTCTTTAACTATATTTAAATATAAGAATTTAAATTTTTTTTTTTTTCTACATATGTGGTTTGATACAATGGAACCTTTTGGATTAAATGTGTTAAAACAAAAATACACATTATGTATGGTTTGACGAATTTAACATTACTATTCTTATTTCTGCACTACGACTTCCTGGTCATAAATGATAAGTCAATCAAAAGAACATAAGCTTTGTTTGACCTATGTTGTGTACGTACACACAAACTCACACTTAAATGACTTACAGCTGTGGAAAAATGAAGAAAAAAAAACCACTATGTGAAATGTTTTATAAAGCCATTGTTTCTCACCAATCATGAACTGTTACATTTTCTATCACATAGGAAGTTGTGTCCATATTCTCAGTAGCACCGCCAAGGAACAGGTGACCAATACGAGTTGGCAAATAAAGCATTAGGTTTACAATAATGTGAAAAATATTCAACAATTTTTTTTTTTAAAGATTATAATTTACACAAGAATCTTGACACTCTGTTGTGCCCCGACAGCCATTCAGAGGGAGAAGAAAACAAAATTGTCAGTGAACAGCTCAGGTAACAATTGAGTTTACTATCTTAGAAAAAAAAGCAAAATAAATTCACCTTGTGTCAAGTAACGGAGAATAAGCATAAACCTGCTTCTAAAAGAGGCCCCTTTGATTACTCCTAAATGATGAAAATATAATAGGCCGTCTCAGTGAAATAAGAAAAGCAAATGATGTTCATAGATGATCAACACACATCTGACTGCTACAAACAAAGAATGCAAAAATAAAGCTATCACAAATGGTGTTTTTTTTCTTCTCTGTACTGCACCTTTAGTAAGTTTCTGTCAGAGCCACTTTTGCTCTGATACATACATTCATCAGCAGTAACCAGAAAGTAAAAGAAAAGAAATAATTATGCTGGCACTGAGATCCTGAGAAGTTATTATGTTTGAACAATCTTGAATTAAAAATAGATGCACACTCGTTTGATCTGGCGCTCCCACCTTTTTGACCTTAAGAAATAAATACCCTCAGTTATGCACATATTACCATCTAAACCTACTTAGAGAAAAATAGTACCTAATCCCAGGTACCAGTGCAAATTGGGAGTCAGCTTTTCATTGATCCAGATTATTTCAATGGGAGAACATCCAGCATAGCAGGCCCACAGCCAGGACGGCCCCAGCCCCAATGCCCACATTCAGCATAATGGGCCTCCAGTGCTGCCAATTCTCTCGTTTCTTCTCTCCGAGTTTGTCAGTCTCTGTTTCATCTGCTGGACCATCTGTGTTGTATTGGCAATCCTCTCCTCACGATTTCGCTTTCTGAGACTGAAACCACAGACAGATCGGGTTGGGTGAGGCAGCCTGGCAGTAGCTGTGGCCAGAAGTGTTCTACATAAAATTAAACACTGTAACTAAGGTAGGGGAGTGTGCTACTTACTGCCCAGAGTTCTCTGCTGCACCGTGGTGCTGGCTGCCTGGCTTGCCTGCAAGCATATGGTGTTCTGAGGTGGTCTCCTGAGGGTCCAGGCATGGTCCATTCGTCCTGCTATCATTTAAATTTGGTCTGGGTGGAGGAGGTGGAGGTGGCAAATCTGGCTCAGAGTCATCATCTCCAGACAGCCGTCCCAGCTGGTAGAGTGGAGGAGGAGACAAAACCATAGTAGTTTTCTCACACTTTGTGTCCACAGCAGGGTTGGGGTCAATTACATTTTTCGGTTACAATTACGTTTTCAATTACCCATGTTCAATTACAATTAAATTCTGATTACAGTGACCAGCATTTTTTTATCCTCAGAAATTCAATTACAATTACATTCTCAATTAATGAAGTTCAATAATCACAATTATTGAGCCTGACATAAATAACCTAATTAAAGTTAACCTTCCTCTTGCATTAGCTTTCTGATAGCATCTCTTATGATAATGGATCCTAAATCAGCTGCAAAATACACTAAAAACAAATATCTATCATCTAATTTCTTTCCCATCTATTGGTTACCTTGTTATGCTTCCTAATCAAAAAAAATATAGGTTTTAATAGTTTTAATATGGGTGTCAGAGCCTTTTGTGTCAGTTTACCCCTTGATTTCTTTTTTTTTTTAAATTGGTAAAATGTGGTAAAGCTTGATATGAAACATTTTAATAATTGTTAACTACTTACGTGTAAAACTGTACATAGATCTGCAACATGATTCCCCAGTTTTGTGTTTAAATTATAATTGACAATTTTTATAGAACTTTCAAGGCAATTACAAATATAAAGTCAATTATCTAAATTCTATAATACTTTGATCACGACAGCAACAAATTACAATTATAATTATTACTACATTTAGAAATAACACTCAGGGTGTACTCAAACTGCCAGCTCGGGCCGTTCCATGCTCACAGCAGGAATCCCCCCATCCCTGTCCCTTTTCTGGCACGGTAGAAGGGACGTGATCACCAGCTCAACTGCATGAGCAGTCAGGTCCCCAAGATGACAACCATTTACGTCCAAAGGCAGCGTAGAGAGCTGCCTTAGGACTTAACCGCGCTATGCTAAATGCTATAAGTAAGTTCACAGTGCATTAGTGAGTTGATGCCATGTGACCGCTGCTGCTACGTTCTCTAGCGAGTGGGCGGGATAACACTAGAGTCAGGATGACAGCGCTAGAGATGATAGAGAAACTTTTTTTTGAGGAAAAACAACAGCTTTTAAAAGATGGGAGACCAACTTTCTACAGTGAATGGTACAAAAGGAAGGATTGACTTTGTGGATGCTCCTCACTGAGGCTGTTCCGAGTTGTTGTTGTTGTCATTTCCTCCGTGTTTCTGTGTTTCCAACACAAACAACAGATGCGCTGCCATGTCATGAGATATATCTTGTTGGGAGAGTATGGAGGCTATATTAAATAATTGTTTTTTGTTTCTTTAATGGTGTTTATAACGTTGATTTTGTTAGATGGCTAGATGTTAGATGCTTGTTCATGTGGATCTTGTGTTTTTTTCTTTCTTATTATGAATATTATATTTGATGAGTGCATTGAGATGACTTTGTTGGAAATTGCTTTATACAAATAAAGTTGATTTGAATTGAAATAACACTTGCCAGCAGAAACATATGAAAGTGTCATTGGTGGTCTCGATTTGCAACGTGCCTACCCAACCCTAGTGGTCACGGCACGTCACTGTTTGAGATGAATCTTGCTTCATCTCACCACCGGCACAGTCGTTTTCCCATGTCTCCAAAGTGTTCACGCACCAGGTTCAGAGTTAGCATACGAGTGCACACATTCTCACGTTTCTTTTTATTAATCACAACTTTTGCTTGGATAGTGGTGGACGCCACTTTCAAGCCCCGTTTTTTGCGTAATCAAGCTTTATTACCTGTCCAGCTTACTTGAGATCAAATTGAATTGTAAAAGGCCCCTGAGCAAGAATGAGATGGACACCCTTAATTTAGAGCATGAAAAGTTTTGCTTTTAGATCCAAGCATTTCATAGCTCATTTATAGTTACTTTTTATTTTAAATAAAAGGGGAGGGGAATGGGGGAGGTGTCTATTACTCCACTAGCAAATTAAATTTCCCCCTTTTGCCAAGTATGGTAAGTACTGTGATCTTTAACACCAAAGTGAAACAAATCTGTAAAGCAGAAGTATAACAATATATTTGGAACCAAGAAGGAAGAATGTTTAGTGTGCATGTAACAACCCATAGTTTCAGCTGTATGAACTGGTAATGTATTACTGTGGGGCAATGCTGTTATACTCACCCTAAATACATTTATCTGAACAACATGTTTAGCCAAAATACAATAAAAGCACACTTCCAAAGACAGCTACTCATTCCCATAACCTGCTGGTTCACATATACTGTATGTGGGAGACTGATTATATTAACGGTTCAGCTGATTGTTTTGACAACCATGTGTGTTGAAGAACACACGTACAAGCTAAAATTGAGCATTTGTATTACCCAGCCATGTAAGTACGGTACCTGTTTTGCTGGGTTGCCTGTCAGTGTGTGCTTGGCTCCTTCGATGACTGCCATGTAGGAGAAGCGCAGCTGGTCAGGGGTCTGGATCAGGCCCATGCGGTCCTCCCTCATGCTGAGTAGCACCTTCTTGTATGTCCACTGATGAAGGGTTTTCTCTGGCGTTCATCTAGCCGACAGATTAGCATGGTTAAAGAGGGCAGCTGGATAGTACTGTATATCCAGTTCAAACCAGTGTATCCACTATATATCTATAAGCAAAAAAGGTCAGCATACGTGCAAGTGTGGAGTGAATATCTCCCCGACGCAGTACGAGTTTGACCTGAAACTTTGTCAAGGGCTTCTAAATACCACAAGTGTGTGCATCCGTTATTTTGGAATAATTTGGTGTTGCAAAATATTAATTTTAATTTTAAGATTACGGCTCCTTCTCGATAGTGAGTGCGGTATTGAGCTTGCTACTTACGAGTCATATGACGTCAGAGTGTCGCAGTTTGCTTGGATTTAAAAAATAAGGTAAATATTACAAACAATTTTGTACTGCTAAAAGTTACTTAAGTTAATAATTCATGGTTATTTAAAATTATTCCAGAGATCCCAAACTTTCTTTAAATCGTGGGTCACGGACACCACTTCCTCCAGGACGGGGGCTGTGCTGAAACACACACACACACGGCTGATGCGCATGCGTGTGAGAGTGCTGGGATGTACATGCTGAACGCACACAGAACCGTTTAGAGAGAGACTTGCGACTTCGGTGTTGCAAACCTTTATTTTTCGTGGTACTATCCGGGTCTCTTTTTTTTTTTTTATCTCTCAACAACCTGTGATGGATTATGTGCATGCACCCAGCTGACGCGCGTGTGAGAGATAACCCATGGGTGAGATGGAGGTATACACACAGTATTTAAAATAAATATACTAAATGAGTAAAATAAAACAAAAAACGAAACAATATTTAAACAAAAAGTACACAAAACGACAATAGAAATGCACAGAAATACACAAATAGGCTCCAAAAAACATACATTACAGAAAAATACACCAAACAACAAAATAATGAAAATTACTCAAAATACACAAACTAGATATTTTTACAGAAAATGACAACAGAAATGCACACAACTACAACAAAAAATAGGGATGCACCAAAATGAAAATTTGAGACCGAAGCTGAAGCCGAACAAAATATAAACGCTTGGCCAAATACTGAATATCAAATGCGGTTGTTAAATTTTTCACCTTTTTTTTTTTTTTTTTTTATAAATAGAGCATAAATAGCCTAGAATACACTTTTAGACCTGTTTTTTTTTAAAGAAAGTAAATGTTTATTAATATTATGAAATTTTTTAAGTATTCCAGTACCCTTTGCTTTTTTCGTTTATATTAGCCCTTCAAATAAAACAAAACATGCATTCAAAAAAAAAGCTAAAGTGCATTAAAGGGGAGGTATGATGAAAAAAATCACTTTATAATGATTTTGCTAAAGTGGTATACATCCCTTTAGCCCCATTCACAGGTACAAAGTTGAAAAAATTGTTTTCTCCCTCCGTTGTTACACATTTTGTAAAAAACAAAGTCAGCTTTAAAGGTGCAGTCTGCAACTCTTATAAAAGTGACTTTTTGTCATATTTGCTAAAACTGTCACTATGTAAGGACAGCTTAACATAAAACTAGTAGTTTGTGTAAAAAAAAAACAGGCTCATTTAGTCCCCCCTGCTGCTCCTGCAGCCTTTGGCAGATTGCCAGAATGCACCGCGACCGAGCAAGAAGAACCAATCAGGACCAGGATTGTGTTTGATGGATTGTCTGACAGCTGTTGCTCACAGGCCCCGCCCCTTTCCCGGAGCTAGAGTGTCGTCTTTTTTTTTTTTTTTTTGTTACAGTGTATGGTCTGGAGGATTAGAAGATGGAATTGGTGACTTTTCTGCTTGAAAGGTAATTACTGCTGCTTGATTTACATTATGTTTGATTTGTAATTGTTACACTAGAACTCTGTAGTGCATGTGTTGTTCATGTGTGCGCAGCAGCCTCCGTGTGGCTGCTGTAAGTGACACTGTGTTGTTGCTGCTGAGATTTGTGCACATAGAGAGAGAGAAGCGCTGCAGTAACATGCTTTTAACAGTGCAAGTTATATTACTGTGATGTTGCAGTCGGACTAACATTAGCTTGTTAGCTCCTCTGAGGGAGGGACTTTGGAAAGTTTGGAGGCAGGGCAAGAGAGCAGCGGGGAGGGAGGGGTAGAGAGGGATCTGAGAGTTGTGGATTGCACCTTTAAATGGGACAGTTGTATTTTGCCCACGTTGGCAGGTGACGTCACCTAACACGCCTCCTAGAATGTGAGCTCCTCCCTCTCCAACTATTTAACAGCTAAAACAACACTGCTATTTACTATAGAATATATATTATACTTTATTGCCATACATGTAAATGCAAACGGCACTACTAGATGCCCAAACTGCGCTACTTTTTCTGCTGCCGATCATATTGGGAGTCACTGCTTGGAGCCACTGACCCATTGTTTACACATATCAGCTGTTAGCACTCCGTGCTAATGCTACACCAGTTTAAGCAGTGCAAGGAGGAAACGGTGGGGATGTTTACGCATTCGTGGCTCACAGCGCCAACAACGGGCTCGGTTGTGGAATTGGACGGTTTACGCAGTGACGAACAATGGAGAGCAGTAAGGAGAGAGTCTTGCTGTGTTTGTGAGTGAAAAGGAGGAGCTGCTACTCCTGCTGCTGTGCTCCTGCACAGACTCAAAATCACTGCACATTGTTTTGTTTGATTGCGTCACACACTACTATTCGGCCTTGAATTTAACTCACAAAACCGAAGGCCAAATGTTCCTTTTTTTGCAATGTTCGGCCGAATATATATTCAGTGGCCGAATATTCGGTGTATCCCTACCAAAAAACAATAATTATACAAAAAATGCACAAAAAGACAACAAAAAGATACAAAAACACACATAATGACCCCAAACAACAGACTTTACAGAAAAATACACCAAACAAAAAAAATATAAAAATAAAAACATTTACAATGCGCACGTCCCATAGAATTAAACCATGGAAATCGCGCACACTATTTTACTTTGCACCGGCAAATATACCCCTTTATAACACTACAGAGTACAGAGTATGTACACCTCTTTGTACACCCAACCGTGAAACACATCCTCATTTGACCATAATTGACAACTCTACTTAAGCTCCCACTATATGAATATAGACTTCCGACGGGCACAGTACTAGTGTAATAAATCACAGAGGGTAACCGCTAGGAGACCATGCCAAGTGAGGTCATGGTCGAGTAATCAACAAATGCAAGAGTCCTGTGAAAACAAACTGAAAATTACCTTCTGTCACTTTATTACATTGACTGCTAGTTGAATTTGTTAAAAAATCATCATGTACCCACAACATGTCACTGTCAGTCTTGGGACTGTCACCTGTACTGTAGTGAGAGATTCAGACAAACTGATACAAACACACATGTTAATTTATTGTAATCCATAAATAAACCTAAAACATTACACTGAACAAAAACACAGTAAACATACTTTTTAAACAGCGACGCTTCAGAAAGGATTGTCAGTGCGTGAATAAACAACTTTTATTTCATTCATGCAAATGACCAATTGGTGAAGAACGGCACCCAATATCTCTGTCCAACGAAGGACACACCCACTACAGAGCAGGTAACAGGTAGTATTACAAAAGAAAGAATGAGACAACGGATACTTTAATTTTTGTTTGTCGTTCAATTATCCATCAAGCATCTTGCTTTCATTACATCCTCCTTAGGCTGGGACGGTATACTGGTTCATACCAAATACCGGTATACATTTTCGTTATGATATGAATTTTTAATACACCGCCGTACCGGTGTATTTGATTATACAACTTTCAGAACACTACTCTGCACCGCGTTTCAGACCGGACCCTTTTCAACGTTGCACTTCTAAATGGGAAGGTAAACAGTAGCGCTCTGGTGTTAGTTACAGTGTAAATCATACGTGCAAATGGATAAGAAAGAGACAATTGAAAGCTATGAAGCGGCATCTGACCCGGGGTTTCCACTGGATAGGTCTCCGCTGCGCCACGGCACCGATCCGGTTTTTCCACGCTGTCCGGTAATCTACACTGGTTGCGTTTTGAGTGCGCCGCGGTGCACTCCGGTTGAATGACTGTGAAGTCACAAGACAGAGCAGTTCCAACAATATTTATATAATCGTGCGAGAACGCAGTTAAATGTATGTGTTATAAACGCAACATTAAACAAGTCAGTGTTCCTAATGAAGGAGAACAAGAAGGTTGGACTCACTGGTTTTGTCATAGCCACATATTTTAGCAACAACCAACAGAGAAGAGATAAAACTGCACCAGTAAAACATGAACTAAATCTATATCTATATATATTAGTGCAGTTACAGTATGAGAGGAATAAATATAGTGGATGTGAGGCACGCACCGCAGCGGACCTGGTGGAAATTAACACATAGAATAAAGTGGGAAACCTATCAGCTCCGGTGACGCGGCGGTGACGCAACGCAACAGAGCCGCATCCAGTGGAAATTGGGGGGTGAGCGTGTGCCTGCGTGCGCATGCCTCTGCTTCAGGAAAACAACATTCACAGACACGAGGCATGGTTAGCTTAGCATGTTGGCAGTTATACACAAAAAAAGAGAGCAAAGGATCGCAATTTGTCAGTTCTATAATGCGGACTTAAGTCCTGGTGGAGTTGCAAACAAAACACTACCTTATTCACCAGAAGAAACCACCACATCACTGAGTATGCAGCATTTAAAGCTAGAAATCAAGCTAATGCTAAAGCTAAGCTAGCACGGAAAAGAGCCATTGGGCTGCTGTTGCAAACTTGTATTACTACTAGTGTAGAATTATTCTCCAATATTCAGTCATTGGTGTACTGCAACCAGTCAAACTCCCCACCAGCCACTGTCTCCGGAGCAGGTCACGCCCAGCAGACTGACGCCAGAAGCGAGAGCCCTGCTAACACACTCGCCTCCCTGCCTCAGAGAATAAGTGAAAAAACAATGAGTAATGGTATTTCACCGCTGTACAATCAAACAAACTTTGTGCATGGTGATATAACAGGATTTATTCATCCTGACACACAGAGTTGAAACAGACTGCAGACAAGCTCAACCTCAGAGCAAGGACCAAGTGCGCTGTAATGTGCCCTCTTATGTGTGCTGAGGACTGGCACCTCACTGAGGATGTTAACTCATTCAGTGCCAGCCATTTTCAGAATTTCTACCCCCCTCAGTCCCAGCCGTTTTTGAGCATTTTGACTGATTTTTAAAGACCCACAGAATAGTTTGTACTATGACTATCTGTTTCTGGCTTGTTTCGTTCTCCCGTAATCAGCTGTTGAATAGAGCAAGTTTTACACAAATCACCCGGCTTTTTCTTAAAAAAAAAAAAAAAAAATCTGTCAGTGACTTTGAAGCTATATTGAAAACTGTAACAACTGCTCCATCACACCTGAATCAAATTAATGGCTCGTTATCATGCTTCTGCAAAGCTTAATGACAACACATTGGTTTCAACCAGGTGTGTTGAAGCAGGGAGATATCTAAAGTCTCAGGTATCCGGCCCTCAAGGACTGGAGTTACCTACCCCTGCAATAGTCAATGTTAACGCTACTGAAAGAAAAAGCAGAGTAAAGTGTGTGTGAGGGAGAGAAACAGCTGAACACCCGGGGCAGCCCGTGTGGACATTACACATTTCTTGGAAAATTCTTAAACTCTTTGCTGCCAGGGCCCCTCACATCTACCAGCACTCTACCATGAGTATTTGTTTTCTGCCCTTACCAGAAGCAGGCAGGTGTCAACCAAGGCAAAAGTCCCAGAGCGGCCAATCCCAGCACTGCAGTGCACCACGGCAGGCCCATGCTCTGTATCCAGTGAGCCAGACTCACGAACCTTGAAGAGGAAGCTGAGGAAAGCAGCAGGAGATTCGGGAACACCAAAGTCAGGCCATGTGGTGTAATGAAAGTGGTAGATCTCTCTGGATTCACCAATCTGCAGTGGAAAACATGGAATGTTAACTCAGACAACACAGACACATACGGCCTCCAATCTATCACGATCACAGTGAACAAAAAGAAAAAAAATAACTTCCTGAAACAGAAGTAGCTAGATGACAGTACTCCAACATGTTTTAGGGGAAATTACACATTTTATCCCTATTTTCCTCATTAAACAGGTAGTTAAATGTGTAGCATGTATTTGGAAGAGATAAACACACAAAATCAAAATATTGCGAGACCGCTCAGTTGCGATCAACCTTAAGAGATTTAAGCGTTCTATACTGTATCGTCATACACTTCTGAAGCGTAGAAAAATATAATCATTGACAAGATTTGAAGCTGCTTAACCACAAAGTGTGACCCCAAAAACAATTTCAAGATGACATTTCTGGTGTTTTCACAGATTGAAAGTTGCTTACAAAACAATGGCGGATGTTATTATTGTGGCTTCCATTGAAGCACCTGACTAGTAACCGTTAACAGTAGACACGATAAACAAAGCAGGACAAAAACCACAACAAGTGAATCATTGTCTTGTCTAGTGAAGAAACAAGAAATCATGTTAAAAATGAAGTTGAATAAAACTAAAACTTCTAAATACTGGTAACACAGGAAAGCACATTTAAGTGCAATGTGATACTTTAATTTGTTAGCCAAAAAAGTAATATTGTTACCGTCATTCCTTACTTAGTAACGCGTTGCCCCAACACTTTTCACATGAGAATGAATGACAAACATTTAAAATCATTAAATCCTTGAAAACTATATTCCACACACTGTAACATGCACAGGCTATAACACACACCACACACCCACAAACCTTTAGGTTTTGAAGTTCCAGCACTCTCATTATGTAATGGGAATGGTCTTCCTCTGACAGGAGCCTTACAGCAAAGCCTGTATCTGAAAAGGACATCTGGAACTCCTCCGTGGTGGGCCAGTACTGTGCACACTTTCCTGTAGAGATAGATAGAGACCACTTCTTTACAATCATTATGCTAGGGAAACATTACGTCGACAAGTTCTCAGAATCCATCCTGACCTTATTCTCTTGATCAGCTGAGTCTGAAAGACAGCTTTTTTGTTTTTAACGAGGAACAATCGTGAAATTGGAATTGACACCAAAATTAATATTATGAAACATGCAATATATTTTTTTACTTTTTTGCTGATATTGTAAAGTGCTTTGGGGCCACTTTGGTAGTAAATAAAGCTATACCCATCACTCTATAGTGGTCATCATGACGCCTATTATGAAGGGGCAACATGTTGCAGCAGTTCTGTAATTTTTAAAAAAAATGTATGTTATTTTATTTGAATAAAACCATGCATTCCAGAGGCCCTGAAGAGGCGTCAAGGGACATGTGCCGGAGTAACACAGAGTGGGAGGCCAATTAAGGAAGCCTGGATAATGTCTTATTATTTGGATCTCCAGTTATCATGAGCGATGGAGGAGCTTGACAGCCTTGCCATGAACCAAAAAGTCTAAAGAGAGTAGACTAAGGGCTTGCTCTACTTTTAAATAATCAGTGGTGTAAACCCTGCACATGCTACCATCAAAGAACAGTTTTTCAGCTGTTTACATCCCACCTTCAGCACACGCTGAAACTGCTCGTTATGTATTCCAGGTCGATCTGGTTTCAGTCTGTCAGCGCACGTTTCTTAGGAGTCTTCTGAACTTTATAAACGTCTGTACTTGGTCCGCGTTATAAAGATAATTTTTTGATGGGATTAAATCAAACCAGCGTGCACAAGAAATGATCAATGCCACAATCAAAGCACACGGAGCGTGTGCATCTCATGCTTGGATCATGAATAAAGTTAAGAACTTCAATTCACTTTGTGTAATAATTTCCACTCTCTTTCAGCAGCCAAGTCAGTTATAGGCCTGAACAATATTATTTAATGTATGAGTGGGGTCAAGTTAAACATTTTATTGTTTTATTTTATATTGTGCTTTGTTGGAATGTCAGTGCAATTGATACATTATTTGAAGCATTAATGTTAATGTAAAACAAATTTATACAATTGCAATGTTTTAATTTTAGTGAGGTTGGTACACATACATGCAACAGGACTTCTAATTTGCATAATAATTTCACTCTGTGTTTCGGTTTTCGGTCTTGGTTTTCTCATTTTTGGTTTTGGCCAATAGTTTTCATTTTGGTGCATCCCTAAAAATTAGTTTATCAAACTAGTATTTGCCCCTCTTCTCTCAAAATGTGCTATTTGGTGTGGTGTTAACAATCAGACAGAAGGCTAACTCGTACTTCAACAATGTTTTCTACCTGTGCCCAGAGGGATTCGACTTTCAGTTAACATTTAAAAAATAATAATTTTGAAGTGGCAGAATGAAGCTGAATAAGTTCAATTTGAAGAAATATTGTAGTTAGTTTGTTACTCTGTAGACAACAAAAACTGCTCTAAATTCAGGTGTAGGATTCAGATTCATTCTATTAACTTTACTGGCTAAAAAAAGTTTTGATGAATTAAAAAAAAGTTTTTAATCTTCATCAGTATCATTAATTGAAAGAAATGCAGAGGAATGGTGTTAAGAGCTTGATTGTCTCGGGCAGGGATCAGTAACCTTCAACAGAGCAACATAAGCCAAGCACATCAAACAAACAACAGGTTCAGAGCCACAGATCAATTAGTATTAAAAGTTAATTATAAAACATATACATTATCTCTCTTACTGTGTGTGTCTGTATATCACAGCAAAAGACTGAGGACTGAGTTTTTTTTTCCAATGAACCACCCCAACTCTGGTGTTGACATTTTTTTCCACCCTGTACAAGTGTAAAACTAAGTTTCACTAATTGGGACAGTAATAAACCTGTCGTGCTGACTCTCATGATCGCTGAGGGGGCGGGACTTCACTGTTGGTCATACACTTACTGTATATTGTTGTAAATGAACAATGTTGCTTACTTTACAACTTTGACATGGAGCAAAGATGCCTCCTCTTTTCATGCTGCGATTAAACGTGCATGGTCAGAGTTACACAGTGATTGTCACAGAGTCAATGGGGAGATGCAAGGTAGCCCAAAAAGGCAGGTTGCCAACTCCTGGTATAGGGACTACTAATAAATGTGATATGTACTTACAGATCCTTTTTCAATTACTCTGTTTAGCATTATAACAGCTTTGGTACACTGCTCCCAAATCATGAGCCAGAAGTGACCACAGGTATTCCTAAGAGGGCCCTGTGCAAGCAAAAGATTCAAAGGTTTAGTACCACACAAGTAAAAAAAACACATCAAAGTCAACTCCTGGATGATTTTTTTCAAAATCAAAGATATGTTCAACGGTTAAGTGGACATGGTGACATGTGCTGCTTAACCAACAACATACCTGAGAAAGAATGTAAGATCTTTGGGCTTCTTCCACCGTGACCAAACTTGCATTGATGTAATCATTTTCAGCGTTTTTAAGTTTGACTCGGCTGTGATCAACTGAAACCAGATCATGGATTATAGAGAAGTTATAAATATGTCATTCTGTACAATGCGTCAGTAAATATTCTAATTTAACACAACACTCACACGGGCTGACATCTCTGTAGCGGTTCAGGTTCCGATTGACTGGAAGTTTTGCAACTTTGTAAGGATATTCACCGGCTTGGTTGCGGATATCCTGTAATATAGAGAAGTACTCTTAATAAGAATGCAATTGGGTCAATGACACATTGTATTTCAACCATGAGAAGTGCTGTACTAATTGTCTGGTTACGATAGTTGACTGAACTGAATATATCTCATCAATCCATGATACAAAATAAATGGCCACTTTAAGTTTAATGAAGTACAGGTTTATTTATTGAAATTAGTGAATTTTTGTTTATTCTAGGGCTGGGCAAAAAAAAAAAAAACGATGTAATCGATTAATCAAATTTGTAGATAAAAACTATTTTTATTTGCAAAATTGATTTGAAATATATATATATATTTTTTTTTTTTTTTTTTTTTTTCCCCCACTACAGTTTTTTTCCGAGTTTTTCACGTTCCGATGTGAGCCAGCAATCTGATCGGACGATATTTTGCATTTTATGCACTTATCGTGCTCGGCTTGTAATGTCTTAATTCACTGATCCAATCAAGTCTTTGTCTTTGACACTTTTTGTAGATGCTCCCATTGCATTGTTTAATCCTTCTCATTTACTGTTAGCCAACAGGCTAACCACTTAATGCATGTCGAGCTGCTGCCGGTGGGGCAGTTAAGTTACCTAATTAAGTTGCTAAATTTTCTTAGTCAACTAGAAATGCAACTAACAATTATTTTTGAAGTTGACTAATCTATTGATAATTTTTTCGATTAGTCGACTAGTAACGATTATTTTGTTGTTTTGAAGCACATATTTGGACTGCTGTTCAGCCCACCTGCTTCCAATCCTTCAAAGCACCAGTGACTGTGTTCCTGTTGTACTGTGACATCATGTTTTACAGAAAGGAATTAAAATAATGACAAACATGTATTTGTAGTGTAGTTGTTATATTTAACACATAAAATATAATTGAAATTCCAATTAAATATCACAAACAAAGTGTAAGTTGTCTTGAACCAAGTGGTAGTAGTAAACAAATAGTGTAAATAACTAACTTTAAAGAGTAACTAAACCGCAAACCCACTTTTTTTTTGCTGAAAACACATGTTATTTGGGTATTAAGTAGTGCTGTTGATTGATCCTAGTCCAACTTTTAACATTATAGTAAAAGTATTTTAATTTTGTGTTTTTAGTTGTATAATGTCTGAGTTACTGGCCTCTAAGGGTTGAACACCAGCTTTTACAATTTAATTTCTGTCTGTCTGTCTGTCTATCTGTAGTAAACCTAGGAAATGGTTGGTTGACCAAGACAATGGCACACGAAGTGATTAGTCGACCCAAAAAAATAAAACAACAAAAATAAACGGAGAATGGAAAGAAGAAAAAAAACGGAAAAAGAATGAGCAGGTGCAGAACAAAAGAGAGAAATATTTTTGTGGTGGCGATTTGTTTTTTAAACACAGACCATTTATGATATGAACCTTATTCAAGCTTTGACCAGAACCCGACAAAGCAAAAGTGAAACCTACAGGTCCAACAGACATTAGGTATTTATTGAGAGTGAGGAGTCACGTGGTGAGTTGGGTTTGTTTTGGGGGGGTCTGAGCCCGTCAGCCATGATGGTGCTAGACGCCCCCAGAATTTCACGCATTCGCCAGAGCTTTACTTTTTGCGCATTTACATAGAGGAATACGACAAGGAAAAAGAAGAAAAGCAATGCAAAAAGAGAAGGTGAAAGAAAAGGGGCCTTACAGGGACAAACTGATACCAAGCGCAAAAAAGATGTATTTGGAGAAGCTAGTGGACATTCGCAACATCGACCCGTACGAGCTATCTGCAGCGGAATGGCACAGAGACCTGTACCTTTTACCTCCGTGCACATACATGGACATCGTAAATTACCTAGTTTTTTGGTGTACGTTACTACACAATGCAGGAGTTCAAAAGCCACAAGTCTCTGGAAAGTTACGAGACTTTCTGCTGCGGCTGGGTCCAGGACTTGGTCATCTACAAGCCTCCAGCTGGTGAAAACAGTGTTGTACTGGCAAAAGTAAGTTTCTTCACATATGTGTTTTAGTGTGTCAGAGACAAAGGCACTACAGCGTCCATAATCAAATAAGGTAACCTACACTTCCTAGCTTTAAGAGACAACTACATAAAGACATTTTAAGAGAACGTTCCAGAGTGAAAATGCAGAGAACACACTCTCATCCACGGGGGTGTGCAATCGAAAGTAAGGTCCTTTCTTCTAATTGCAGCCAACCAAGCAATCCGACGTCTCCTTGTCCGGTCAGATACTTGCTCTCCTAGATGCTGTGTCCATTTCGGTAACCTAAAAAACTGTATCCCGTTGTTCCTCCATCTTCCATGGCTATCGTGGGAGGTATTGGAGCAGTTCTTAACGCAGCAGTGACTTCCAGTCATGGTTCAAACAGTGCGGAATAGCAAGTACTTCCGCTACTACTACTACTAAAAACACATGTAAACAATCTGTTTTGCCATGGGACTTATGCCAACATGGCGGCGGGGAGGATCGGGGGGAGGGGCTCGAGGCCGTGACGACAACTCCTCATTCTCAATATCAGAGCCCGACCTGAAACCGACAATTAAAACCTATTTTTACCTCATACAAATGACATATTTATGTTTGTTTTAGTGGTAAGCCTGCTTTTACTAATAAACAATGTCAACATCAGATCAGCGCACGGGGAAACAAAAACGCACGTCAAACACACAGGTGCGCCAGAGACAGGAGTGGATTTATTTACATAATTGATGTAACAAATAGAAGAATAATCCATGCTGCCTAGTCATTTCAGACGTGACGGCCAGTTGCTGCTTTTTTTTAAATTTATTTTTTTATTTACACGTACAACTATTACAATATATACAATTCACATATTTACCCGTTTATATAAAACAAATTATTTACAGTCATATACAATTTACATATGTACATAAAGAAAAAAAAATACTTGGGGTACTTTTACTTATTCAACAGATTTAAGGATTAAAAACTGCTCTCATACTCCATGTAAAAAGGTCTTACATTAGTCTATTTTCTTTTTAAATTGGTGATGAAATTTTTGTGGCTTTAGACTCTAATTACATTTCTGTATATATCTTCCCTACAACATAAACAAGTTAAAAATATAACTTTTTTTATAGTTCCTGTTTCCAGAATATTAATAATTAGGGATATAACGATTCACTCAACTACTGATATGATTTGATTCACAATACTGGGTTCACAATATGATTCTCTCATGATTTATTTTACAAAATGGGACTGTACACAAATTACTGAAAAATATTCCTTAATACTGTACTATTTTCCTTTTATTTGTCATTATCAAAAGAATCCCTTGATAAACTATTCAAAACAATGCAATTTACCTAAAAATACATCTTGAATGAAATAAAGGAATAATACAAATGAAGAAGAAGCCTATTAATTTAAATTCTGGTTCTATAGTAAACAATGCAAAAAGGCATAATAGTTCTTTTTCTTTTAAAAAGTGCAACTGAAAATGTATTCTGTGCCTTAACAATTGGACTTAAAAAAAAAAAAACAGTCATTGAACTGATTTACGTCAGATATTTGTTTGGACCAGCAGGGGGCGCTGGTAATCCAGTGGTCGGTTGGCATGCAAATTCTTGCAGTGAAGAAGAGATGCTATGCTAAGACAGCGCTAATAGAAACACGTGACTTTTACAGACATTCAGGTAATATTACAGATGTTCTTTCGGTGCTAAAGGGGTAAGGAATTATTTATGAACATGTACAAGAGTAGAAGGCGGCCAAAAAGAAGTAGTAGCAGATTATGCCCGCCGCATACACTGCTGGACAAGAGAAGGGATAAATATATATAGCCCTCTGCTGTTTAAAAAAAGTACTGCGATTCAATTTTTTAAAGCATCAATGTCAACCGTGATACCTATGAATCGATTTTTAACTGCCTTACGATTAATCGTTACATCCCTATCAATAATCTTTCTCAACAAGAACTGGGGATTGATTTGTCACATGACTGCTCCAGCGTTTGAGTTTGATTTATTTTGTTTCACATCTACCTGGGCTGTAACTTTGTTTTTTAAGACTGCTGCCAACTTGATTGCAGTGTTACTTCAGCAAGTTTCAGTTTTACAGTTACAGTTGGGGATCTTGTAATTGAATACCCTAGTTACAGTACAGCAATCAATTTCAACTGTGTCAACTAAGTGAATTAATAAAAATGGCCTGTGTAAGGCTTTTTCAAATGAAAAAAATATCCTGTGAAATCTGTGAAGTGCTGACCAGAGGGGTATTCCTTAAAGGAGGTTCAACAAACTCTGAGTCTATCCATAAACTCTGGGTCAACATACCCCACGATGGGAAACTCTGGGTATCTGATTTCATTACAGCTGGTATGAACTGAGTCAATCAACCCTGAGTATGTAAACCTTGGGTTACTTACGTGCACGCGTGCGATAAAAAACCATCATCAATGGAGCAGAGATTACTCGAGCTGCCATGGCAAACACCCGGAAGAGAGTGATTTATTCACCGTAATGGGTGAAATAAGCCGGTGTTTGAGGAATATGAGTATGTTCTAAAGGTGTGTTCAGTCTTCAGTGACAATAGTGGCTTAAATCACCCGTAATTAGTCACACTTTTTGGTTGCGTCATCACTTTATTGCTTCAGTGACGTGACGAGCAGTGAATAATATGAATAAAATGTGTCTGAGGAGACGTGGCAGCAGCATCGGATGTCTGCATAGAGAGCCCTCCTGTTACACTGGATATAAAGACAGTGGCTTCTGCTTAATATCGCATCATTTTTATTGATTTTTAATGTAATATTGTCACCAGAGTCATCTCGACGTCCTAAAAATGTCATAAAAAACGCTGAAGCGGGATGCGAACCCGTGACCATCGCTTCCAAGAGCAGCGTCACCATTCTCTGCGCCATCATACCTTCAAAGATACGTTATTTACAGATTTGTATTCAGGGAACTTTACTACAGACGTCAGTAGATGTTTAATGCAGATCAACCTCTCAATGACTTTCACTTAATGATCTGTATCTACAATGTTATAAAGAAAAACTACCGTTTGCACACAAAAAAAAAAATAGTAAAGCAACACAACATTAGTAATGATGTGAGCACGTCTGTGGTGTGTGATGTCACTAATGTGTTTCAGAGAAGAGTGTTAAGGTTCATTAAAGTGTTCTGAAATGCTCAGGTGGGCGGAGCCAGGTAGAAACTCAGGGTTTCTTTGATAAAACCTGCCAGCGACTAGGTTTAGTTCACTGACAATATATAGTAATGGGATACTCAGAGTTTCCCTCATTTGAGCCCAAACATACTCAGAGTCTGAACATAACCCGCTTTATGGAATACCCCTCAGCACAACTCAAAGAATAAGAATTGTTTAGAACAGGAATTGAAATTGAGAATTGGAATCAGATAAGTTAAATCCAAATGAATCCCAAAACCTAAATACCACTGATATTTCCACATTAATTTGTTAAAATTCTGTTTTTTTTAAGAAATATTAATCTTTTTTTTTTTTTTTTTTAAGAAATTTTGGTTTTAAAAAAACCCATAATTAAACAAAAATGCATGTGAAAAATAAAGTAATATTCAATTAAAAGGTAGGTATAAGTTGGTTATTTTTTACATACATTTTTGTTTAATTATAGTTTTCTTTTTTATTGGTATTTATTTGTTTCCTCACAGGAGTTAAACTAATATTTTCTGAAAAATTGTATTAATATTTCAACAAAAAAAACAAAACAGAATTTAAAAGAATTGATGTTGAAAACAGTTTGGAAAAAAAAAATAAAACGCATATGCATTTAAATGTATGAAATATTTTTTAAAAATCAAAAATCAAAATCGCAATATCTGTATGAAAAATTGCAATTAAGTTTTTTGTCAAAATTGTGCAGCCCTAGTTTAGACTGTGTTTGAAGTGGCCAGGATGGGAGGGGGGGTGCACCATAATAACAGGGCTCTACACTAACATTTCCAGTGGTGGCACTGGTGCGACCAACAGAATTTGGTCGCACCCTACTTTTTTAACGGGGGGGGGGGGGGGGGGGGGGTACAGCATAGCACGCATGCTGATGAATAATTGACTTAACTAGCGTACCGTAGTTTTGTTTTCAGGTTTTAGTGACAATATTAAGTTGTTCTGCAACAGCAGTGGCTGAAATAACTGGTAATAATTTTAAAAAACGACATACAATTTTTTTTAATAACAGCAAGCATAACAACAGGTTACATGTATTCTGGTTTTTTTTATTTTGCAGAAATGCTGTACTTGAATTAAGTTAATAGTAGCATAACCAACTTAGCATCTGCATTGCTTCACCCCATGGAATTAAATACAGCGGGTCCAGCTCTTATAGTGGGGTCTCCTAACCTCTTCCCCTGGTCAGGGGTCTGCAACCTTTACTCTACAAGGAACTATTTAACCTCATCTCACCTGGATTAAAGTCCTCCTGGAGCCAAAAAATACCTTCTCAATGAAGACAATACAGTGTATTAAATTCTATACAGTTAAAATGATATAGAATAATGTTTGATTTGATTTTTATTGATCGTGTAAATGGGAACTTAAAAACATTTTAAAATAAAATTAAATAATTTGACATCAAGAAATAAAACAGTATCTTGCATCTTCAAATTCTACGCATCTCAGTTTACATCAACACAATGTTATATAAATGTTTTTTTTTAGTTAATGTATTTGAAAGGCTACAAAAACGTAAACTTGAATTTGATAACACATGATCATGTGGTCAACACCATGCTAATTGCTAATTTCTTGCCACACATAAAACATGCATATTTAACCGGCACATTGGTGGCTAAATGAATCTGTTCCCACACAATTAAAATCTCTATTTTCTTTCAGAATAGAGTTTTTATTGGTTTAGTTTCTTACCAGGGATTATAAACTTAAGGTTAGCTACAGGTGCAGGAAAGTTGATGGTCTGTAGATATTGCAGGACGTGAAGTAGGAAGGTGTTATATCTTGATTTTATTTGTCATTAATCATTAATGGACTCTGTAAAAAAATAACTATTTCAATAGTTTTTTTTTTAAAGCTATAGGGAGCCATTTCAAAAGAGTCAAAAGACCACATTAGGCCCCAGAGCCGCAGGTTGCAGACCCCTGCCCTGGGAGAACAACAGCTCAACATCAGTTCTGGTCCCTCCATGTTGAATCTGATGAGCGTGTACGCTCTATCGCTGAGCTCGGCACATTCTTCATTTTTACTGCTGCCCTCTCGCACATTCACCGTTGCATTACCCGCAGCAAAGTTGCGAGTGCGCACCATCTGCTCACCCGCAGTGCAGTGCGAGAGAGAGAGCGAGCGAGAGAGCTCCCGCTCTGACAAAGCGCTCAGCCGCTACGTCCAAAATAAGGACACCCACTCGCACGAATGCGATCACATAAATTATCACTCAAACACACTGAAAAAATACTCGCATATGCAACCATTTTGGTCGCAGTCTCGAGCCCTGAATAAGCAGTCCCCCAAAACATTTCCCCATAAAAAAACATCTTTTTCCTTACGGCGATGGCGTTTCAACCCGATTCTATCCATTTCCGTGTTCAACGGTAAATTCCGTTTTCATTGGTCGGTGGATTTTATAGGGCCCTAGTGTAGTTGTTGTTAGCGCACTCAACTGAGGGGTAACTGAGACTCGCTGCAGCGCATACAAGCTTGTGTCCTGTAACCATCTCTGATTGGCCAGCAGCCTAGGAAGGTGTTTTTTTTAGTATTTCTGCTTGATAAACATATATTTCACTCAAATGATGGAGATGAAACAAAAACCTCAGCATCTGAGGTTAAGTTATCGCAGTAGTGAAAACCTTTATATCGATGTGATTAAGGTTAATCGTTCAGCCTTAGACGTCTTACATTGTTTTCATTCTGAATTGCTAAAGCATGGTGTATGCATTAACAAAAAGCTAATACCAGTTTAGTGTAAAATAAAACTACCGTGAAAGTTTCCTACGGTAGACAATGGGCATGTTGAAAAAAGATGAGAATCTTTCCTTTAATTTTTAGGGTTAGAATTAGGGTTTATCATACATACAAATATTGTACACACACGTAAATATTTACAACGCTATTAGTGCGCATGCGCCTGTTAGAGGCTTTCACACATAGGATTATTTTTCACCCACACCGGTAATAAATTGGGGGGGAGCAGGCTCATATGCATTTGCGGTAGGAAGAGCGTAAATAAAAGATACTATAAAGTTTAAAATGTAAAAGAACTCTGCCAGTATTGCGTGAGTCCTCAAACATGGTAAATAATTCAATGATCCTGACTTCTGGCGGTAATGAGTTCAAGAGAAATTGGTTTATAATCAATAAAGATTTCAATAATCGGTATCAAATCGAGAAAGTGAGCTGTTCAACCAACACTAATAGATAGCATCCTAAGTAGATGAGCTACGGCACAATCATTGTATTGAATAGAAGACAGTGTACAAGATGAACCATAATCAACAAATGTTTTCAGTTATGGTTTGCGTCCCCAAATCTCGGGAATAAAATAAACGCCCATACCATCAGCTGCATTAACCCATCTACATGAGCACAGAACAAATAAAAAAAGTTCATATTGATGTTCTAATGCCTGGGGAACCATCCAAAAGCACGAATGAGAGTTGTTCTAACGTGTTACTTGTCCAACAGACCCAGACAAAATATGAAAAAAATGGGACCAACCATGTGGTCTGTGACTATAGCTGGAGGAAAGCAATGTACTCGTTCTGTGGAAGTGCCGACGATTTCTTAGAAACCCACAGCTGACGTCTGATAACGTCAACCAGCGTTAGCTAGCTCGACTGCTACCTGCGCGTTTTCAGCTACGGAAGTCACTGGGTTATTGTTAAAGATTGAAGTTTATTTCCCACTAACTGCTCTAACTAATTCCAACTACGCGTTGCTAAGGCAGCTAAAAATCACAATGGTCTCCAACAGAAAGGCTAATACTGCTAGCTGAGTAAGTTAGCAGCCATAGAAACAAGCAAGGCCCAGTAACTTGACTTACGTTGTACAGGTTTTGCCATCTCCCGGACGAGTCGATGTTATCAAATTCTTGTTCCATGTTTAATTAAGGCAGACGTGATTACAGCAGCATCCACAAACTTAGTCCAGTGTGACAGCCATCTAACTGGCAAAGTGCGTAACCCTGAGGATCCCTGACGTTCGTCCGTCTGCTCTTACACTGCATGCTGAGCCTCCCGGGTTGCCAGACAAGTGTTAACCACAACCCAATTTAATTGGAACGGATTGTTACGCAAACCTGGCAGCCACTATGTGCGTAAACAGAATACACTCGTGAACTAACGACTTCACACAAGACGGAACGTGTTGAGTAAAAATGAGTCTCATAATATTAACTGGAAATATTTGCCTCACAAAGTAAGGGACGTTAAATGTTTAGCCTTCTGGCCAATGTATGTTCATTCACTGGATCTTTTTTTGTAAATGATGGTTATATAGGGTGACCATGGGTGTATTTGATCAAAAAAAGTGTCTATTCTTATGGTTGTCGTACGTAAGTACTATTGGTACGCTACAGCGAACTACACGAGGTTATAACCCTATATCCCAACATTTTTTAGGGTTAGGGATTATGGTTAGGTTTAGTTTTAGTCACGTGACCTAAACTGGCCAATGACTAACCTATCACGTGACTTAAACTGGCAAATGAGGGGCGCTGCATGGTTTTTTTTTTTGTTTTTAGATTCACAAATATATTCAAAATTTTCACATGTATTTTTTTAGATTTTCACGTGTTTTTCAGATCCACAAATATATCCACAATTCACAAGTGTTTTTATATTTTGTGTGTGTGTGTTTATCCTGTGTACATCTTCAATTGTGTTTGTGGCTCGGTCGGTGTGTGAATTTATTTTTGAGACAAAAGTAACGCAACTTCGTTCAGATCCACACACACATAGCTGCCGACCCACACGTGTGGAAAGCACCACCACTCCGCTAGGGGGCAGGATTGAATTCTCTGCTGATACAGTGACGTTCAGTCAGGGTAGGCAAGGTAGGCAGTGCCTACCCAAGGGTGAATTGATATTTTGATTATTTGTTTTAATTATAATATAATTATAAATTATTTATTTTTCCATTTCCAATTGCCTATACCTATAAGTTTGAAAGTGTCCGCATTTTGTGTTTCATAGCCCAAATTACTAAACAGCGCTATTTCCTGGAACGACTGCCGTCTCACTCCGCTGCAAGGCAGGAGCAGGCCACGCCCCCTCCCAAAAGCACACGGCGGCTCTGCCTCTGTTCCCATAGCGTGTTATGTTTGCGCATGCGCAGTCAGTTTCCCAAGATGACAACCATTTACGTCGAAAGGCAGCGTAGAGAGCTGCCTTTTGACGTAACCGCACTATGCTAAATGCTATACGTAGGTTCACAGTACATTAGTGAATTGATCCCATGTGACCGCTGCTGCTACGTTCTCTCTCGCTCTAGCGAGTGGGTGGAATAACACTACAGGCATTGACGATAGAGAAACTTTTTTGAGGAAAAACAAAAACGAAGGATTGACTTTGTGGATGCTCCTCACTGAGGCTGTTCCGAGTTGTTGTTGTTGTCATTTTCTCCGTGTTTCTGTGTTTCCAACACAAACAACGGATGCGCTGCCGTGTCATGAGATATATCTTGTTGGGAGAGTATGGAGGCTATATTAAATAATTGTTTGTTTCTTTAATGGTGTTTATGATGTTGATTTTGTTAAATGGCTAAATGCTTGTTCATGTGGATCTTGTTGGGTTTTTCTTTCTTAGTATGAGTTTTATATTTTGATAAGCGCATTGAGATGTTTTATTGTAAATTGCTTTATACAAATAAAGTTGATTTGAATTGAATTAACACTTGCCAGCAGAAACATATGAAATTGTCATTGGTGGTCTCGATTTGCAACGTGCCTACCCAACCCTAGTGGTCACAGCACGTCACTGCCATTTACTAATACAAGAACAGATGCTACAATCATATCTAATAACGTCACCGGTATTCACCGCTCCTTGAATTTTTCTCGGGTGTGTATGTGGGGGTGGTTGTTTCCTCTTGGTCTGGGGTCTGAGCAGGGCAGCGCCTGGAGTGGCTCTTGCACACACATTGGTCGTGGATGCACTGGCATGCCTTGGGCTGTGGGATAAACTCATACTGGGCTTAACCTTAGATACGTTGATCCCAAATACCAGTTTTAGGTATAACCACTCACTCCTTCCCTCTGTTCACAGCCACCACTATTATACTTAGTCTGGGTGCTGTGTCACCTGCTTCAATTTCTCCACACTTGTCACCAGACTGGCTGAACTGATTTCAAAACACAACACAATAAAACAAACTATAACATCACATTGCAATCCCATCTTAAACTAGTACACTCTTCAGCGCCCCTTCCATTATCCTACCCTGACCCTCTTCCCTGTTCCTTTCCCCTTCACCTAGGTGTAACACTGCTCTCTTTTTATAGTTATAATTAAAATAAATTATTTAATTTAATTAGAATAACAAAACATGTATTGCTGTCACAAAAAGATTGCACTACATGAAGTGTTGACCTTCGACAGCATGTGCAGACAAGGTAGGAGAAAAAGAAAAGAAAATAGAGAGAGAACCCCTGCCCCAAACTACATCAGGGCTACCATGAGACTAAGTGAAGTTTAGTGACTTCACCTTTTTAGCACTGGCAACCGAAAAATAATTTGAATCATTTTAAAAATCTGTATTTATTCACAAACCAAACATGTTAAACAAAGAATTACAAATGTAAAACACGGACAGACCAGCACTTGTACTCATGGGATCCTTTCAGCGCAGAGTGTTCTGGAGTTGAAGATGCAAACCTGAAGACACAAAAGTATGGATACACACACAAGACATCAAGTTCAATCACCTTTAACAGTCATGAAGAAAACACATTTCAGCCTTTATAAAAACACTTCTATGTACCAAGGTAATGACGTGCTTGATTGTGTTTAGGAAAAACTAATAAAAGTGACAGCTTAAACCAGGGGTTCTCAACCTTGGAGTCCTGAGACACTGGGAGGGAGTCGCCAGATGCCTTCAAGAAACAGAATATTTTTTGAACAATCTGAGCTAATTTTTGCTTATTTTCACCCTTTATCTGCAACTACACCAAACTTGCCATATTTCAACCTATTTTCATCACTTTTTCTTGCCATATTTTTGCTCTTTTTAATGCATTTTTGGTGGATTACTCCCATTACTGCCACTTCTCCATCAAATTGCAATGCTTTTTCTGCAAATTTTTCCACTTTCAAGACATTTTTGGCACTTATAAACCCTTTCCACCACTTTTACCACTAAATTATTGTCACTTTTAACCTCTTTTCAAAATATTTCATGCTTATTTTTGCAAATTTAACCACATTCACAATTTGTCAAGCCCATTACATTACCCCCCCCCCTTTTTCCACTCTAATTTGCAACTTTTGACAAATTTCTGTGGTTTTTAAAATCCCATTTCACCACCTTTTCCTCCATTTTTGGTCGTCTTTAACCCATTTTATTTCTGATTAAAACAAGGATTTACATCTTTAAAATAACGATATACTATGGCACAAATAATAATGAACTTCTTGTATAACAGTGGATATTATTCAGAAAAATAAATAAATGTGGTTATCATAGAACAATGAACCATCATTTTGCTGACTTTATGAATGGACCCCAAAAAGCTCTCCCCAGGCTTTATTCCCCCTTATAGATGGCCATGTCTCCACATGACTGTTCTTCAATGTTCATGTCTGTGTTCAAACACCTTCAGGTACAGTGGGGGTTCCCGGTCTCTGGGACCTTTGTTTTGGGGTCTCGGGCTGAAAAGGTTGAGAACCACTGGCTTAAACCATGAAAAGGAATGAAACACGCTGTGGTGGACACTGGATCATATCAAGGACACACTCGCCTGTTTTTCCTGAGCAGACAGCAGTCCCTGTGCTGCCACCACCTGGTACTGTCTGTGCTTCAGGTTTCTGGGGAACTTTCGGATGTGGCGCATAGCAGAGGAGACGGTGTCCGTGTGTAGCAACCTGCTGGTGTCCGACACGGAGGAGGCAGGATCCAGGAGCAAGACGCACAGGGCTCCGTTCTTCTTCTGCTCCAGACCCACGATGGAGCAGCTGTGACCTATCAGGACACAACGTTTACAAAGTTGGTTTGTAAATCTCTAAACGAATACATAATTTCATTATCAACATGGCATGCTTCAACATGGTGTTTTAAAATGGGAACCTTGGGAGAACCTGCAAACTGCTAGTTTAGTCCTTTTCCTTGTTTCAAATAGCAAGCTTTGTTGTTTTGTATTCAGACCAAAGACCCTTTTTTTGTTATCAGGGCCTAATAATATTAATAGTAGGGTTCTCTTGGAATTACACATAATAGTGTCTATCTGCAAAAGCAGGTCATCCATCAATAGCTGCAAAATCTAAATAGAGCAATAAGGAGGTTTGGAGCGTCCGTCTTTCTGCAGCAAAGTCTCGCAAGATGAGATTTCACGGGAGTTACGAGGCTCCTGTCCAAAACAACGTTCATTGGAAACACGTTCAAAGCGCAATTATACTTTGTCGACATTTAGAAATACTGCATTTATTTAGCGAAAATCTGTAATAGAAACCCAGTTTATGAAGGAAAAGGAACCAGGTTTGGATGAAAGGGAACGTGTAGCAGGCCCACATTCTGACCCGTGGCCCTACTGAACCCTTTTCAGAAAGCATTGTTCCAAGGGAAGAACCCTCAGTGTTGTTGTGGTGTTGAGTACCTTGGTACTGCAGGTACAGCGGGGGTAAGGAGGTCTGGGTGAGAAGAGCGGCCCGTCGCCCACTCCTGCTCCAAGAAATGAAGTACTGTTTCACCCAGTCCACCATGCGAGGGTGCGTGTCTCCAGGCCCTGTCTGGTGGAAGTCAATGATGCGAGCACTGAAACAAATGCATATGAATACAAATATTTGATCTAGATTTAAAAATGTAAAGCTGCTAGAGACAATATTTTTAATCAGATAAATACAAAATGTAGATCTCATAGATCAGTAAGGCTGCTTTCACATCTATAATCTGGTGGACTCGGTGCGGTTCAGGTGGTGAATCTGCGACATTGTTGCATTTTAATTTGGTCCGGTCCGCTTTCACACATGCTATTTGCCGAGCGCACCAAACTTTCTGAACAACGTCACACAGGTAAAACGCTCGGTTGCCTATTGGACAGAATACTTCAGCCTCCAGTGAAGATTTAAACAACACTTCTGTCAGAAAAATGTATTTTCCAAAGGAAATCCTCAAACAATACCCTCAGAAATGTAATTAATGATGATTTAAAATAACCCATAAACACAATGAATGCAGAAATGTTTGTGTCGTGTATGTATGTGTGCTGCCTGCAAGACGTAAGAGCGCTGGGTGTGTTCATGTGTGCGTGTGCTCATTGCTGTGACAACAGTTTGTGTGACTGATGTGTGCCGCTGCAGTCACTGACAGTTGCACCGTCACGTCCTATATTTGGTCCATCTTCCTATGTTTTTTTTTTTCTACTTGTCTGCACATGCTGTCAAAGGTCAACACTACAATCATATATGAAACAGCAATGAATGTTTTGTTATTGCAATAAAATAAATTGATTTATTTTATTGCTTAATTGTGACCCTAACCCATGATACCACGACATAGCTCCTCCACAGGGAGGCGGCCCCTGCCTTCCTGACGAGAGAGGACGCCATCAACCGCCCAAGCAGGGCCACCCCGCCAGCCACGGGCCAATAGGCAGGCAAACCCAAGCACCCCCAGCCAGGCACAGCGACCCCACACCAACGCCACCAGCAGAGCCATCTCCGCAGATCTTCTGTGACTTTCTCCAACAGTGGATCTAGGTTCAGTTTAATTAATTCATTTAAGTTTGGTGATGTATTTAAGCCTAGATATTTAATTGTATTTGTGGGGAGGGGTATTGTGGGTTTTGGCTTGCCGTGTTCCATGAATTTTTTGTTAAAGGGAGGATTGATGATTTTCACCAGTTAATGGAATAGTCTGATAGTTTAGAGAAGCTGTTTATTAGTTTAAATAATTCTTCTAATGAGGATTGGGGTTCTTCCAAATACAGTAAAATATCGTCCACATAAAGATTTATTTTGTGTTCTGAGATGGATGAGTGGATTCCTTTAATAAAAGTATTCTGACGAACAGCTGCTGCGAGAGGTTCAACGAATATTGCAAAAAGCAAAGGTGAGAGTGGGCAGCCTTGTCTGGTTCCCCTCTGCAGTGTGAAGCTTTGGGATGTTATTTTGTTTGTGGTTACTGAGGCCTTAGGTTTAGAGTATAGGGTGGAGATCCATTGTATGAATGATTCTCCAAAGCCAAATTTGCCAAGGACAGCAAGGAGGAATGACCAGTTGACTCTATCGAATTCTTTTTCTGCGTCGAGTGACAAGAATAATATTATTATTATTTTCTTTTTAGAGTTCTGTGCCATGTTGATCAAATTAAACAGTCTTCTCACATTGTCTGTGGAGTGTCTATTTTTAATAATCCTGTCTGGTCTTGGTATATAATTGACTGTACTACTTTCTCTAACCTGGAAGTGAGTGCTTTGGAAATTATTTTTAGGCCTGTGTTAATAAGTGAAATGGGACGGTAACTTGAGAGTAACATGGGGTTTTTGTCTGATTTAAGTAATAATTTAATGTTCGCTGCATTCATGTGGCCTCCTACTTAACCGTTATTTTTTAATCTCTGTTACTACTCTGAAAAAAAGCGGAGCCAGCATTGACCAGAAATGTTGTAGGAATTCGGCAGGGAATCCATCTGGACCAGGTGCTTTGCCTGTTGACATGCTATCCAAAGCACTTTGTCGTTCTTGTAAGGTTAATGGTGAGTCTAAGGTGGTTTTCTGCTCTATGGTGAGCTGTGGTAGGTTTAAGTTATTAAGGAAGGTTTTAATATCTTCAGGGTCAGGGTTTAAGTTTGATGATTATAGGTTTTGATAATAATCATGAAAAACCTTATTAATGTCCTGAGGTAAGTTTAAAGTTTGACCTGAATTATCAGAAATTGCCACTATGGAATAGTTTTCTTTGTTGTGTTGAAGCTGATTTGCTAAATATTTTCCAGATTTATTATTGTAGTCAAAGTTTTTGTACCGTAATTGCTGCAAAATAAAATCATTTTTTTAGATAAAATTATGTCAAGATTAAGTTTTGTAATGTGGAGTTTTTTCCATAAAAGTTCAGACGGGTTAGCTGCGTATTCTTCCATAAGTCGTTTTTTCTGCTATCTGTTCCTGTTTTTTCTGCTATCTGTTCCTGTTTTTTCTTATAAGAAGAGTATGACAGCCTTGCCGGTTTCCAAGAGTAAGGACTGTGACACTTCCAGGGAGTCGTTTGTTCATAGAAAGTCCTCCCATTCTTTTCTTATCATTTTTCCAAATTCAGTCATTAAGTAATAAGGTATTAAAGCGCCATAGAGAGGGTAATTTCTGATTAGAGTCACACTTCAGGGTGAGGGATATTGGCGCATGATCGCTAATGATTATAGGATGTATTTTAGAGGAAATCTTATGTGCGATGGAATTATTTGAGAGAAAGAAGTCAATTCGGGAGAAGGATTTATGCACAGGGAGAAGGGGAGAAGGTGTATTCTTTTTTAGTTGGGTTGTTCAGTCTCCATACGTCTCCTAATCCATGTAATTCATTAATACTTTAGCAGATCGAGACGGTTTTGTATTTAGGCACTTACTGGATCTGTCTAATGATGTGTTGAGTGCCAGATTGAACTTCCTATGTTTTCCAAAGGAAATCCTAAAACAAACTCCCCAGAAACATAATTAATGATCATTCAAAATAACCCATAATCACACGATCCTACAACCTGCGCTAATGTGCTACATAAACACAGAGATGACGCTACTCTGTCTCCACCTGTCAGCGCTCAGAGTCGTCAGGTCACCCAGTAAAGATGTTTCATGTGTTAAGATGTGAGAATGTATGCGCAAATAAAACACAGAGCAGTCAGGTGTGCAGTCATGGCTGACTATGTGAACAGTTTGGGGAAAAGAGAAGTGAAATAAATGAATGATATAAGAATAATACAAAAGGGAGTGAGGAAATGTTTGTGATGTACGTTTGTGTGCTGATAAAGTGTGTCTGTGAAAATTGATGTATGTTTGTGTGCTGCCTGTAGGAGCGCTGGGTGTGAGTGTGTGCACGCGTCCCTGTTGTTGCTGTATTCCACTGCTGTCCTGTCACTGAAGGAGTTGCTCCGTCACAATAGCGCTTCAATGTAAAGTCCTATATTTGGTCCTGGTTTGCTTTCCCACATCATTAAAAACTGCACCAGGCTTTGCTCGAGCCAAACCGAGACCCACATTTTACAGAGGACCAGACTTCACTTGTTTGCTCCGCACCAGACTTCGAATGAGCAGTCACACTATCACAAAAAGACCGGACTATTCGAGGAAACGAAACATGGTGCAGATCAAAAAGGTATGTGTGAAAGCACCCTAAATAATAAAAAAAAAATACGCGAGGGGCGGTGTGTAGCTCAGTGGGTAGAACGCCCGCCCATGTACGGAGGCTGTAGCTCCTCACCTGCAGCGGGTCCAGGTTCGATTCCCGGTCTGGGACCCTCTCCTGCGTGTCATTTTCCCTGCTCTCTCTGACCCCCTTCCTGTCTAGCAACTGTCATATAAAGGCCACTAGAGCCAAAAAAATCCTTTAAAAAAAAAAAAAATAAATAAAAATACGCAAGAGGTTGAAATTGCTGCTAGAAAGTTGGTTTTGAGCCCCAATGTAAATACTCCGTTTGCGGACATGTTGTAAAAGTTTTGTGGTTTACGCAGAAAGATCTGAATCCTGCTGGTATTAAATGTGTGGTGTGAGTGAGGTGATATCACTGGGAATACTGGGTACAAACTATAATAAAAATATAGTCAAATAATCACTGACCCGAAGAATTAGGGTGAATCAAATTTTACAATTTCATTTGCGTCTTCATTTATCCATGTTCAATTACAACTCAATTACCGTAACAGTGAACAGCATTTTTTCCAATTACAATTTGAAGTATTTTTTCCCCCTCTGAAAGTCAATTACAATTCCGTTCTTAATTACTGCACCTTAAAAATAACCCTATAAAACTTAACCTTAGCTTTCTGTTACCATCTCATATGTTTTGACCCATGTCTTAAATCAGCTGTAAAATGCTTTACAAAAAATATTCTGTATCATCCAATTTGTTTTTCATCTCTTGTTTACTTTGATAGGCTTCCTATTCAATGGAAATATTGGTTTTATTTTTGGTGTGGGCATTTTACCCAGGTTTGCATTTATTAAATTGTTAATGAATGCGTTTACAGAATTTCCATGGCAATAACAATTACAAAGTCAATTATCTGAACTCAATTACAATTCAATTACGATTACAACAGCAACACATTTTCCCAGTTACAGTTATAATTATGTCATAATTGTAATTAATTATCAATTATGCAATTACAATTATAATTGACCCCAACCCTGATGTCCTCCTTGTCTGGGAGAAGAAACACAAGAAATCACAATAAGAATGAAGTAAAAACACTTCTGTGTAACCATCAAAAGGGCTCCACATCCCACAATGCAATGCACCAAACTTTGGAGCTCTGAGGTCTACACTGCAGCTTTATCTGATAAAACAGTATTGTGTCCAGCAGCTTTAACATTACACAAATAAAAACACAACCTGCCTGATTGCTCAAGTATTTCATTCACTTGATGCATATTAAACTGTATTTATTCATAATTACAATGCAAGGTGCCACAGGCCTTAAGATCACCCTGATGACATATATTACAACACACACTTGAGAGTAATTGAGCCAATTGCCTAACATGATTTAACCAAAGATTATTTACAAAAAAGTTGTTAAAAACTTCAGCAGGTCAATTATGTGACACAGAAATGTGTTTCATGCAAAGCTGAATTCTGCTCCTCCTTTGATACAGTTGATGATGGTTTACTGCTGCACAGACTGGAAAGTGTTACTGGGATTAAAGGTTTAAATCCTATTTATCTGACACTTTGTTCATGTTTATAACCTCTCATCATTCAGAGTTAATTCCACATGGTTCAGTTTGAGGACCAATACTCTTTACATTTTACATGCTTCCACTGGATAACATGATCAGGAAGAATCCTGTAAACCAGGGGTGTCAAACTAATTTAGTTTAGGGGCCAAAATATGGACTAGTTTGATCTCAAGTGGGCCGCAGATTTTAGATGGGGAAAAAAGAATGGAATTGTTTTTTGGGAATTTACAATATTTCTGAAAAATGTTAGAGTTCTTTCCACAATTTGCAATTACAAATGAATGTATACTAGTGATATAAGCATGGGAAAACTGCAAGCTCCAAGAAATATTGCGGAGTTTCACTAAAATTGTGAATATGAGATATCAACAACTTCATTATTTGGTATTTTACACAATAATTCATGTTTTCCCAATTCTAGAGTATCCTGCGGGCTGAATTGGATGTTGTGGGGTGGTGGCCTGGGGCTCCTTGGCCCCCACTCCTGGCCTGGCTGCATCTGAAGGTCCGGGGGGTGGGCTGGGTTTGCAGTAGCAGTTTTTGCACATACACTGGTCTACGATGCACTGGCACGCCTTGGGATGAGGGACAAAACTCGTACTCGGCTTAGCTTTAGACACGTTGATCCCAAATACCTGCTTTAGGTACTACCACTCACTCCTTCCCTCTGTCCACAGCCACCACCATTATACCTAAGCTTCACACTTTTCACCTGACTGGCTTGATTACACAACATAATAAGCACAATATGTTCTACTACAAATTCACATATCACTCTCACTTTTTAAAAAAATCAATTCTTCCCCTTTCTATATCCTGCCTTGAGTCTCTTCCCCCTCCCCCTCCCACCACCCCCTCACCTAGGGTTAACACTGCTCTCCCTTTTTATATCCTTCCTATTATAAAATGTTTCTTACCCTTCCTTGGGGAGGGCCGGCGATGGTCACAATTATGCAATAAAATAAATTAATTATTTCTGTTGCAATAGCACAACATGCATTGCTTGACACAAGTGCTGTAAACTGTTAGCAGATGACATACAGCTCTGTCTCTGAACACAGATGAAATGCATTTGTTGGCCTGTTCTGAGTTTAAATTCTCTTATTCATGCTTCATGTAATACCTGAGTATTAGTGTTGTGTTTATCCAGCATCAAATACAATGATGTGCCTAAATCTAATTTGAAACCTTAAAAATGATTAGACTAAGTAGTAGAAGTCTATATTGTCTTAGTGTTTCTGTAACTGTGCTACACTGGGTGTTAGTCAGTGTGTTTCTGACAGGAATAATGATCAGCAGCTTAAGGGAAGCCATTGTTCACCTGACTCTCAGCGAGGTGAGCAGAGCATAGATCTCTGTGGCTCCGATCCATGCTCGTGTTCCCCGCACTTTATGCTTGAAGTGGGACGCTCCCTGTGGATCCAGTCCTTCTTTCCACGCCTCCTCTATCATGCTCTGCAGCCGAGGAATGCTTGGCACCGTCTTTTCTGCTAGACATGGATAAGAGTGAAATGGGAAAAAAGATTTAGAATAGACATGGACAACCCTGGGCCTAGTTTTGTGTGGCCCCCAAAGTAAACGCAGAAAAAAGCAAAAATACACAAAATGACTCTAAGAACGAAAGAAATAAAAAAGAAATACAATATAAAAAAAAAGGACATCAAAATCCACAAAAGACAAGGAAATGACAGAAACGACTTCAAAAAACACAGGACAACAAAAAAAAACAAGAAAAACATAAACACTACTCTAAAAAAAAAAAAAGCTTCAATGAAAACAACAGAAATATTGATGAAATGACCTTCCTACTTAACCCCTCTTCTTTCTTACAACACAAAAGATAACAAAACACATAAACGACACAAGATAACACACACACATTGTACAGAACAATGCACTAAAGGACAACCGAAATGCAGAAAATGACAAAATAACACATTAAACAACAACTATGAAAGAAAAACACACAAAATGACTCTAAAGATACACAGACTTGTTGTTTTCATATTTTTCATTAATCTAATGCTGACGTGAATGTTGATACTCACTGTTGTGGCAATTTTGAATGAAATCATCATCATTGCTCCTAATGAATGATTTTTCCATCTGTCTATATTCAAATATTTTTCTTATCATCACAGGAACAATAACCAAAACAACAACAACAACAACAACAACAAAGACACCACAGTGACCAATAAACCCTTTCCTTTAATTATTAATGTATTTATTTTTATAATTAGTTTAGCATCATTGACCAAACTCTAGTGTGATTCAGGTAATATGGGAGAAAATATTTTTCAGATCAGACACAATCACATGTTCGCGGCCATGCTGTGACAAAAGTTGCCCGTCTCTGCCGTTAGCAAATATGAATAATCAAGATTTTAGAAAAAACAAAGTAGTGTCTGAAATACATCACCCTGTGTGGAATGAATCTATATCATATATGAACTGAATCACTGAAACAAATCATCATTTCATTGGTATACTAATAATTTAGATGCATCTGTAGTTGGATAAACAAAAACCCATTGACGTGTTGGTAACTAGTCAAAGACTTGTGTGAACAGGCACCGTGCAGGACAGCAGCATATCCGTCTATTCTGTGGAGAGAGGAAAGGAGCATCTGGAAGTTTCTGTATCCACATCCCAGCCTTTGTCTCCAGCAGAAGAGCAGTAGTGGTCTGTGTCGGCGCTAAGCCACACGTGGGCGTGGTCTCTGCTCCCACTTTGGTAGTAGTCGTACAGTGCACTCATCACACCTGCACAGAGAGATGAACAGCACTCAACCAGGTTAGAGTCTGACTAATCCTTATGGGATACACTCTGGATTCCCTTTATTATCATCATTATTGATTTTTTAATTTATTTATTCAATTCATATTATCGCAATTTTTTTTTATTGTTATCATTTTTGTTGTTTTTGGTTTTTTTAATTCATTTTTCTCGTACTATTTGCATTATTATTTTCCCCTTGTTATTCATTCATTTAATCCCAACGTGTGAAGTGCTATTTATTTTGACTCTTCTTGCCGCTGTAATAAACCTAAATTCCTCACTGTGGGATGAATGAAGCTTTATCACACATGTTTCAAACTCATGGCCTGAGGCCCAAATCCCTTTGGAGCAACCAATTCAGCCCACAGGAGAAAGTAAAAAATGACAGAAAACTCACAAATAATTGTGCAAATGAAACTCAACAATACTTTCAGGTGCTCACAATTTTTCCAGTGAGCACCTGAAAATATTAGCATGATGGCAGTCATATTTAAAGTTAAACTGTTGAAAAAAACCCCCTCCAAATTCTTGTAAATCTTTAGATTGTCATTATCATATAACATTTTCCTTAATGAAATATAAATTGGTCACAAATCTAAAGTGAAAATCCTGTTGGGACTGATATCTATCATTTATTGCTTGGATATAGTCAGTTTCTTACATATTTTGTATTTTATGTATACATATAAGTGCAAACTAGGGCAAAATATTGTTGAAATGACTCGTTTTCCAGAATAAAATCTGTGGCCCTTGAGATCAAACTGCTCCGTATTGGCCCCTGAACTAAAATGAGTTTGACACATCATATCTGTCTTCATAGCTTGTATTCTCCTAAAACGTACTGGACACAACAAATGTGTCCAGTACGTTTCCAGTTTCTCTGCCTCACCCTGTGAGGCAGAGAAAGCCGTGACGTAAATAGGAGAACGTGAGCCCAACACCTTCTTAAAGTGTTAAGAGTTCTACTGGTGTATTTAATTTCATTTCTAATATATATGTTTATATGTGTGTTTCAATTGTCTTTCATAATCAATGTGCTTTAAAAAAAGAGTATATTGGGCTCAAATATCAGCTTCCAAAATCGGCTGATTTTTTTTTTTTATATATATATCGGTATGTGCATCGGCTTTTGAAAATCCTATATATGTCGACCTCTAGTACAGAAGGCCCACTAACAAAAAACAAAGTGACAGTAAGAATTTGTGGCCAGTCCAAACTCAAACCTTTGGTACCTTTGGTTGTAGTTTTGCCATCATCGATTCCTAAAGCCAGAGACTCCATCATCTCAGCCCTCTGGGAGTGATAATCTGCAGGAGTTAGGAGGCCACGAGACACAGCTTTCTCCATTGTTCTCTCCATCTGCCGGGAATATCCGCCTGCACCATCCAAACCAAACTGCCTCTGCACAGCCCACAGGACAGGAACAAGACAGGATTAAGTCAGGAACAAGACAGGAACAGGATAGGAACAAGACTGGAACAAGGCAGGATAAAGACGGAATCAAGACGGGAACAGGACGGAAACAGGACGGGAACAGGACGGGAACAGGATAGGAACAAGACTGGAACAAGGCAGGATAAAGACGGAATCAAGACGGGAACAGGACGGAAACAGGACGGGAACAGGACGGGAACAGGACGGGAACAGGGGAAAAGACAGGAAAAAGAAAGGACAATTCACTAAAGCAATACAAACAAGCCTGGTGCACAAGTCTACTGTCCACAAAAACAAGGCTCCTTCATGGTAACTTCATAATCAACCTTCTTTAACCATTCTTCCAACTGGTGATGGGTGGGTATCAAAACTAAGGAAAGGATCAAAACTCATGATGGAACTAGAACACAATATCTGGGTGCCGATTCGATATATATTTAGGGACGCTAAACCCCAGAAACAGAGTACTGTATGCACAGGCGGTAATGTCACCAAGTTGATCATTGTACTGGTTGGGTAGAGCTTCTATCTTTACCAGGGAGCAAATATTTATATTCTATAGACCCATGACACATGACCTCATAGGTCACGTGATGTACGGCCCTTCAACATGTTGGAAGAATAAGCCACCGCAGGAGCTAAGCAGAGAGCCCACAGCAATAGAAAACTTTTGTGCTGTGTTTGGGTGTTCTAACACGGCTGGGACTGGAGTGCAAAAGTCTTTTTTAAGGGAATTTAAATAAACTAAACTAAATTAACTAAATTGTTTTATTTGCATTGATCCATGTGTGCAGATCTATTTTTCACACAAATTGATCATCAATAAAATAGCTTAGATTCTGAAAAACCAGTATTGCACACTGATATTATAGATTAATTATGAAAAATGAGCCTTCTTACCCTGGATTTAACCACATTGAGTTCATTATGAATAAAAGTAGCTACTTCACAAATCCAGCCACAAACAAACTGATTATAAGCTTCCAGTCCCTTGAAACTTTTCATGTGGTCCATTGTGTATGAGCTAGATGTAAAGACGAGGTACTTCACAATGTCAGGATAAGTCACTCCCGGGAAATAAGAGACATCTTCATTTCATTTGTCAACAGGAACGTTGTAGGGGTCATTCCCGCTGATCAGACCCAGTTTCTCCTTGTACCGACTTCTCTCAGCTTCTGGTAGTGTCAACATAATCAATGGCCTCTGACATATTGAGGTCAAACGGAGACGACCTTCAACAATCGTTTTAGCACATGGGCTGTTTTTGTCAAAAATAACACTATTATTCAAGTAAACACACCCACACAGGTGCATCCGTATATGGCCGTCATCTTCCAAGATGGCGCTGTGTCAATGTGCCATGACGTCAGTCGCAAGGGTCTATATTAGTTTCTCGCGGAAAACTGTAACTGGTTTCGAAGGGATTCCTAGCCTTGCTGCCGCCTGGCAAAATGCAATAGGAATTAATTAAATAAAGCCCAATAAAACTCTGGAAAACAATAACCACAAATAAATATTTGCTCCCTTGTAAGATAGTAGCTCCAACAACCGGTACAATGATAAACTTGGTGATATTACCTCCTGTGCATGCTGTACAGGACAGCTTATACCCTGTGTGCGTTATGTTTCTGTATTTTTCAGGAGTTTACCGCATCCCTAAATATTGCAATTCTGATTTATTGCGATTCCATAGTAACGATTATTGTGATTTTAATTTCATATTTTTTCCTTCCCAAAAAACGAAATGAATCCTACACTTCTAGAAACAATATACGAGTCATAGTTCTAATCACTAATGTACATCCCAGTCAGTCAGTTGCTCTGACATTTATTTACATTGCACATAAACGTGCACCACTCTACATGTAGTGTTAACCAATGAGCACATGGGAATAATAATAAATGAATGAATTACATTTAAAAAATAATTAAAATGTATTTATTTTTCAACAAGCAATTCTGGGGTGAAATATTGATTTTTAGTATTGCTGTAAAAATATTGTGTAGAAACCATGTACAAACAAATGTTCAGTTCAGTTTTGTTTATATTCTACATCCATGAAGTGTTTTAGAATTCCGGTCTGACTCCAGGTTAAGTTCTCAAGTGCATGAGAGCATCCCAGCCCAGGAGTAAATAGTTGGGGGAGGGGATGTTTTTACATTTTCTGAACACAAAATCACTTATTAGAGTCAAAATCAAATGATGTCACTTATGTTTCTACAAACTTCAGCTCTATTGAAGATGATACAGGGACGTGTGCCAATAATGTGTGTGTAAATAGGCTGTAAAGATTTCCCGTGCTGACTGATACGTCTCATTAGAACCTTAAATCCATGAATGCTGAACTGATCTGCTCATTGGGAATCAAACCTGCAGCTTCTTGAACTCCTTCCTCTCCTGCCATTCCTCCTCATACTTCCTGCTCTCATCCTCTGCTTGTTGCAGCTGTATGGCCATCTTCAAGTCAGAGCAAGGGCTTTCTGCAGGAACACACAGGAACCAAAGATCCAACAGCTGATAAGTAATTCAAAGTGATCCCTGCAGTCGGAACCAGGAGGGAAAAATGAAGGAATGTGCGTAACCACCTGCAGTGTTTCCACATGCGCTTTGGTCCAAGTGCAGCTCCACATGTTCCTGCAGCATGGAGCTGTCGCTGCACATGACAGAGCACATGGGGCACGCCAAACTCCTCTTATCTACAAGACAGTTTCACAAGTCAGCACAGTGCTTCTCAAAGTGTGTGGCCCTGGTGGGGACTGGAGGTATGACAGGTAAGAATATTCAGGCATAAACAATGAGGACTTTCAAAAACCACACATTTCACCATTTAGAAATTTGAGTGACACTCAATGTCTTTGGCTGTAAAATAGTATAGAATAGAATATATTGCACATGCCCTCTCAACTACATTCAAGTACACTTAAAAGATTCAAGCCAAACAGACATATGTAGTTATCATAAAAACAACATAAGGTATGGTAAAAATCTGTCAGAATAAAAAGTATATGGTGTGTGTTTATTGTTTAAGCTGCACTGTCATATTCTGTAGCCCTGCAGATGCTTCTGTGGGTCGACGCAGTGTGGCTCAGTGGATTTGATTGTAAATAATGATAAATGTGAGTCATAGGCAGAGACTTTAAAGGGGCATATAATGAAAAAATCACTTAATAAGGGCTACAGATATACAGTACATCCCTTTAGCTTATTCAGAGGGCCAAAGTTGAAAAAGTTCTGTTTTCCCCTCCCTTGTTATTCCACATTTTGTCATAAGTCAGCTCCAAACGGACGAATTTGATTTTTCACGCTACTTGACATCAGGTAGCGGAAACTCCTCCTCCTGACAATCCAAGCTCCTCCTACCGTATATAAGAATTTGAGCTCCTCCCTCTCAAACTGTCTCACAGCTAAAACAAACACTGTGGTTTAATGTAGAATATATTATACTTAAAGTTTATTGTCATATATGTAAAGCTACATACACTAAATGTCTTCTCTGCATTTAACCCCTCCCTCAGGAGCAGTGGGCAGCAACGGTGTCAACCCGGAGCAGTTCCAATTTTAGTATCCGTTATACCGCCTCGTATCGCCTTTGAGATGATCTGACATGTTTGTGACCCAATGCGACGCAGCAGTCGGACAAAACAAATGAATATCACCTGAAATGGACTATTCATGTAATCAGTAGAGGAGAAGATGACAAGAAAGCGTAACAGCTCTGGTGAGTGTTTGAAGCAGTTGACACAGCTGATTGATTCACCTGCTGCTTCCGCACACACACCGCAAACAGTGTTTGTCTGACTCACAATCACAATAACCGCTTAAATAGCCGTGTGTTTTACTGTAATGTGCAGTTTTTTGGCTGAAAACAATAACAAGAGTGTGTGAATAGCAAAAGAAAATCACGAGTGATCAGACACGACTACTCATGAATATGCATAAGTAGGGCCCAAAACAGCCTGTTTTTAGAACTGCTCAGAAAGTGACTTTTCAGAGAGCTAAAACTCCAGAAAACAGGTGAGTTTGGGAAAATAAACCTCAAATACTATGTTGTTGGGTTTCTTAGGACAAATAGAGATGGGATGGCGTTGGGTGTAAGGAGTCTTACCTTCAGCTGAACACTGACCCTGCAGATGCAGCTCTACATGCTCCTGCAGGAGGGAAGTGTTGCTGAACACTGCAGAGCACATGGGGCAGGAGAACGGCCTCTCAGTCAGTGATGGCTGCTGCTCTGGTTCTGAGTCAGTGCCTTCCTGTGCGCTTGCACAGCCACATGAAGCCAGGGCTGACGTCCTTGCTCTATTGTTCTTAGGATGTGGACAGCTATGACATAAAGAGGTCTTCTGTCCAGGCCGAGCTGTGGCACCAGCGGACATTTTGGTGGATGTAGTGTGCTTCAGGTTTGTTCCAGTACTCTGCGGCTCCTCTGGGTGAGCAGATGTGATGTGGTAACAGAGTTCATCATAGGACACTCCAGACAGGCTGCACAGAGGACAGTGCATGTCGTTCTCCTGGTGACTGAGAAGGAGGTGTGTCTTCATTTCCTCCTCCAACATCACCTCCTCACCACAGATCTCACAGGTTAGCATGACCACAGCCTAAAAAACACAATGGTAACAATGGGACTGGAGCACAGTCTGAGACGTCCTGGTTACGAAAGGTGAGATTTTACATTTTTGGATTAGAGATGCTGGAGACAATCATTTTTTTTATTTTTTTTTTTTATCAGATAAAGACTTAAAGTATAGTCCTCATCATCTAATCCAAGATCATTACAGGTCCAAAGTTTGTTTTGATCTCTACTGTAAACACACAGTTACTGGGTTTTTTGTGTTTCTTCTCCAGATAAAGAGGATAGTGATTGGTTGACTTTGTTCCCAGTATTCCACAGGATATCATCTCTCACGCCACCACACATTCAATTTAGGCCGGATTCAGAGCTTTCTGTACTCTAAAATAAACCTCCATTGTTTTGCTTTCAGTGAAAACATCAGAAATGTGTTGAAGTCACTTTGGCAGAGCTTTTTTTTGGGGAAAACACAATTTTTTGGTCAAAACTGCTGTGATATTGTGTGTTATATCCGCTAAAACTGCTCCTTAGTTTATTTAAGTTGAATTTTTTCTCAGTTTGACTCGTATATGTGAGGCTCATTATTTGAAGGTGGTCAGGTGTTAGTTGAGAATCACTACTAGGGCTGGGCAATATATCGTGATCTAAGATATGTTGAGTTTTCAATTTTGGCTATATACAAAATGACAAAATCGCTATTGGGATATATCTATATCTTTTTTCAACTTTATTTATACAATCACACAAAACAAATCACATAATACTATTCAATTTTATTCATAGAGTGTAGTCAAAAAGTGTAAGTTACATTTGTTCCATATTTCTGCCATATGTATTTTTTATAGCTAATTTGTATTAAAATACAAGTTTTATGAGTTGCTGCTTTTGTTACTTCTTAGAACAGCATTAAAAGCACAGGTACAGTAGATGGATTTCTGAGTGGAATCTGATCCACTGTCTCTCTCAGAAGACCCCCTTCATTGACGGAGGAACCATGAGACAGCTTTCTCTCTACTAGCATAATTAGCTAAACACTACCTACAGTATGCATCCCTGGTACTAGTGTTGCAGCGGAGAAAGCATTCTCCACCGCTGGAGATATTGTGACAGCACAGTGAAGCAATCTCAGTCCAGAACACGTAGATCAGCTTCTTTTTCTGCAAAATAACCTCGATGTTCCTGATGGACAGTAATCCCACATGGACATTTATGGACTGTGTAATCCTACACACCAAGTCCAAGATGTGTCCACCCTTGTTATGTGATTTGTTGAGAAATCACATAAAATAGTAGTTAAAGTTTGCAGTGTTATTTGTACAATTTTATTTTTGAAATATCAAAGAAAACACCAGTTTCATTGCTGTGTATGGGCACTTTATGTGAAAGAAAAAGGCAGCCAGCCTAAGCATTTATCTAGGCAATTTCATTTATTAACAGAAGCTTTATATTTTGTATGCCTTAACTTATTATTGTTGTCACTGAGAATTAAGACTTGCTAAAAAAAAAAAGTTTCTAATTTGAAAAATCACACAAAACACCAATTTGTGTAATTTGTGTACAGTTTATTTTTGTAATTTCTGGGAGAAAAAAATGCTTCTATTTAGGCAATTTTGTTTATGAGCAGATTTTTTTGTATACCTTGAATTTATTCTTGTTGTCACTGAGAGTTGAGACTTACTTATGAAAGAAAGGGGCAACTAAGCTTTTTTTATTTAAGCAATTTTATTTATACAAGTTATTTCTTGTACAGTAAGTTTTTATTTGTTTAGCATGTATAAATGTTACCTTTTGTCTTAAGTTTGCCTTTGTGATCATATCATTGGAATCAGTTTATTTCAAATTATTATTATTCAATCCGTATTGTTTTGATGCCATAATTTGCCTTAACACACTATGCATTGTATAAATTCTTGAATCGAGAATCGTTTGAATCAAGAATCGGTTAAAACGAGAATCGATTTTGAATAGAATCATGACCCTAACAATCAGAATCGAATCGAATCATGAGACACCCAAAGATGCACATCCCTAGTGAAAAGGCTTATTAAGTAGTGCTGTTGATTGATCCTAGTCTACTCTTCACATTTTAGTAAAAGTATTTAAATTTTACATTTTTAGTTGTAAACTGTCCGATCTACTGGCCACTAAGGGTTTAACGCGGCTATTACAAGTGAATTTTGCTGTTGGCTAAAACAGTTTTTCCCGGATTCCTAGAAAAATTGAGAGGAGGGAGGGGGTTTCCTCTGAATAATGGAAGCTCAACTCGGATTGATGTTAATACAAACAAGACTTCTTGCCTTGATCTCATTTTTACATACCCTTCATTGGCAAAGATAGCAGAGTGGGGAATTTGGAACGAAGATACACTTGGTCGTGATCATTTTCCTGCTATGGCTATTTTAATAGAGCACTTATGGTAGAATTTCAGACAGAACTTCCAGATTGGATTTTTCCTGGGCGGATTGGGACAAGTTCAGTGAAGGCACTAATAAGGGGTTGGATGGTGTAGATAGTAATGGCTCTATAGATAACGTGCACTTCTCTGTCAGCTATGATTCTGAGAGTAGACTATTCTGAGTCGAAGGTTGCCCCGTGATCGAATAATTGTTCCATGGTGGAACAAGGAATGTTCTAAAGCAGTAAGTAATAAAAGGAAAGCTTTTAAAAAGTTAAGGACGCATCCTATTCAGGAAAATATTATTGATTTTAAGAGGTGTAGGGCTTTGGCTCGGAAAACTATCAAAGAGGCAAAAAAGATATGTTGGAGGGAGTGCTCTAGTACGTTAGGGCCTAATATCCCAGTTAAACAAATATGGTTCAGGATTCATAGAATGGTGGGGAACAGCACTAATATTGCTGTAACTGTGTTAAAGAATGGCAACACAGAAGCTGTTTTTAGCAAAGAAAAAGGAGATATGTGTGTAGAAGTATTCCAAGATGTTCATAACTCAATTTTTTGGGGGGATGAAAGTCTTAAAATTAGAAATGAAGTTCTGCGAGATAATAGTTGGAAGTTAACGTGCAGTGAAGATACAAACAGTTCTTTTAATGAGTTTTTTTTTTTTTTAAAGGAGCTTAAAGACGCAGTAGAAGCTGGGGCTAATACTTCATCAGGACAAGATAAGTTATAAGCTTTTGCAGCATCTGGATTATCCAGTGCTAGAAGAGATCCATGCCTTGTTTAACTACATTTGGGAAGCTGGGTCTCTACCAAAGGTTTGGAAACGTGCTGTAGTAATTACAATCTTGAAGCTAGGAAAGGATCCATTCTCTCCGTCGTCTTACAGACCTATTGCATTGACTTCAGTGTTGTGTAAGGTGATGGAGAGGATGGTCACTAATAGACTTCTGTATTTTTTAGAAGTTAATGGTTTTTTGTGAATTATCAAAATGGATTTAGGTTTCGTAGAAATATCATGGACTCTGTTGCAGTATTGGAGCATGATATTCGAAGGGCAGTGATTAACAAGGAGGCTGTGATGACAGTTTTCCTCAATATAGAAAAGGCTTATGATAGTATGTGGTGGGGGGTTTGATGTTTAAACTTTTTGATGCCGGCATTAGCGGAAGGAATGTTTCTATGGATTACAGATTTCCTCTATGGTAGAACAATACAAGTAAGAATAGAAAATCAGCTCTCAAAAACGGTTAGTATTTTGAATGGTGTGCCTCAAGGATCTGTAATTAGCCCTGTTTTGTTTAATGTAATGATAAATAGTATGTTTCGGTGTGTTAATCCAGTTTTTGGAAAATCCTTGTTTGCACATGATGGAGCTGTTTGGCGTACTGGTAAAAATAAACCTGAGATGTCGTATATTTATTCTGATTCTATGGCTGCCTTACAGGCAATTTCTGACTGCCCCTCTGGAGCAAGGGCAGATAATGTGCTGGAGATTTTGTGTTGCCTTTGCCGGATAGAGTTGGTTTTTCTTGGATCCCATCTCAGTCAGGTATTGCGTGGAATGAAGCTGCTGATAAGCTAGCCAAGGAGGCTCTTCTCAAGACAGAAATTGAATATGTGGTTTGTTTGGGGAAGACTGAGTGTGTCAGTATTTTTAAAAAATACTGTGATTCAACAATGGCAAAGGGAGTGGGAGAATGAAACTACAGGGGGGGCACTATTATAATTGTCAACCTCGTGTGCAGGGCAGTAGACTCCTGTGGTCAACCAGCCAATAAAATCAAGTGAAAATAACCAGATTAAGACTGGGGCATTGTGGGCTTGCTGCATATTTAAATAAAATGGGCAAGCATCCAGATGGGCTATGTCAGTGAGTTCAGCTTGAGACTATTCCACATGTTTTATTGTCCTGTGTCCATTTCTCTGATGAAAGAGGAATGTTATTTAAAGAACTTGCAATCCTTGGGCTTGCAGTGATTTCAATGAATTTGATATTTTCTCCTCGAACAAATTTGCGTTTAATAGATAAGGCAGTTGTGAGCTATCTTCTCTCTACCCACCTCTATTTGAGAATCTAAAGTGGAGTGATTCTATTGAACAGAAGAGGGCAGCATTACGCTTCTTTTAGTGTACAGCCTGCCGGAAACCATTAGAAGAAAAAGAAAAAAAAAAAAGGTTTCCTCTAATCACAGATCACAGCCCTCAGTGAGCATTGATTGACAGCGAAAAAGTTAGTCCACTGCGTTCCGTGTGAAACATCACCCCTGTTTTGGCTCCGTGCTGCTATTAAGAGCAAGTTCTGGTCTAATCAGATGGTTCATCAAGCTGTGTGTGTATTCCTGTCTGTCTCTGCATGAGCACGGATGTGTGTGTAAGTGTTATCGCTGTGTGCCCGAGGTGGGAGAGCAGAACTCTTTGTCCCTGAGTGATGTTTGTAAGGCTGCGTGTGAGCTTCACGTCGTGATTGTGTGTGCCTGTAGTTGCAGTGACAAACTTCAGCTTATGAACTCACTGTGTGTGTACACTGTACAGACACATCATTGTGTATTACAGTACTGTTTTTCTCTGCGCACAGCTATGTGGGTGTGTCTTACTGCTACAGCAGTAACGCCCATTATCAAAGCATTTTTTAAATTTTCCTGCACGTGTCAGGTCAGCAGAAAGCAGGGGCTTAGTTACTCTTTAAGTAATATTTTGTTTTACTGTAACAGTAGTTTGCAGTACAAAAAAGTTTTAAAACCACTGCCATTTCAATAATTATTTAATGGAAATATTAGGAAGAATCGTGAGGAACCTCAGAGAGAATCACAACACAAAACAAATATCCTCTAATGTAAAGTAGAATTGAAATCCCTGCTCTCTTAAACTACACCTTGTGATTGCTTTCTTTCCCCACAACAGGCGAGTTTAACCAATAGTATAAAAACTACTGTCTGAGTAGTAGAACAAGCTGAAAAACAAAGCTGATTTACCCACAAACAGTCCGTCAGTAGCTTAGCTTTCCATCAGACTCTTCTTCGCTTGTTTTGCATCATTGCGTCACAGGAAGTCCTTGTGCTTCCGACCAACCTTTCCATAAGAAAAGCGAGAAACCTTCTCAGCTCACAAAAAATGTTTGATTTTCATAAATTGATTTTTTTGTACTGAAATTTGGTTTACAGACATAATTTTACGCCACCTAGAACGGTAAAAGGTATTTTCTGTTTGGTAGAAAGGTTGTGTTATACTGATCGGTTTGAGGAAGGTTATTTGGTCTGTTGTTGATTTAATTATTCGAGAGGAAATTTGCTGAGTACAGATTCATTATGATCAAATTTGGTTGGGTTTGTTCCTTAAAACAAAAAGAATATTCAATGCAATGGCGTCAAAAATTGCACGTGCAATGAGGTGACAGTTACTCTACAGCACACTTGGCTTTACAATGGAAGCTCATTCCCGACAGTAAAAAAAAAATAAATTCAAAGGGCTTCCATATATATATATATATATATAAATATGTACTTTATTATTATTATTATTTATTTTTTTAAGAAAAGAAAAAAAAACTGGCCACAGCTGACGGATGTGACGTAAAGTATGTTGTTCCCGCGCAAGGTTTGCTGGGAAAGTGATAGTTAGACGCCATTTGCGGAGATCAGCAGAGGTTTCATCAAACAGTTCCACACGGTGACAGGTGAGTCTACTGCTGTGTTTCTGTGTTTATGCGCGTGTGATGGTCGCGCACAGCTCCAGCTCACGAGCTCGGAGACGCCGTCGGCATGTTTCGTCTGGAGGTGGTGTGAAGCCCAGGCTGCTGGTCTGGACAAGCCGGGCCTGCAGTGGGACCTGCTGTCATCCTCCGTCCCAGTCGCTCAGTCAGTGCTGCTCTCAACACTCCACTCACTGTCATTGCGCGCTTTACTTTTCATCAGTTTCTCTTCATGTCAGTGACATAATGGGGGAGTGATTCTATATTATTGCAGGAGCATAAATATATACACGTAAGGTCGTTACATTAACAACCACACCTCTGATATACAGACGGGAGGTCATGTGAAGCCCACAAAGACGCAGTGTCTCTTAGGTTTCCATTTAACACTTTCTGACATGAGAAGAGGGAACACCACACAAGCTCTAAATTGAATTAGATAGTGTTTTTAGTAGGGCTGGGACAATATTTGGCCTTAGCTATTCATACGGAAACGTATGAATAGACTACCAGTCTAATGCCCCTCATTGGCCAGTTCAGGTGACTTAATAGGTGCACCACGTGACTTAAAGTACCATCAGTTTAAATTGGCTAATTTTTAGCTACCCGCTAACCCTTTTTTTTTTTTTTTTTTTAGCTTTAATCCTAACCCAGGAAATACCTTAAAATGTAAATTTTGTTGTATATGTATTTTTAAAGGTGGAATTTGCCATGTTAAATATGTTAAAATGAAAACATATATATGACAAAAGCAGGATTTGAATCCACGGCAGCGGAAGGAAAAATTGAGTCAGACGCTTAAACCACTCGGCCATCCTGGCACGGTGAAAACACAGGCACATTATGCCTATGTACAAAAAATCCAGTTTGTTTCCGTGTCAAAAGACTTGATGTTATTTTCTCCTAATTTTATTTTATCACCGTATTTGGGTGCTGACTAGATTTATATTGCGATTCAATGGTGGTGTTGATTATTGCTTTTTTAATTTTTTTATCCAAAATTAAATGTTAAAACCTAAACTACACCTATAGAAACCAAAATTCAGAATTCCAAAAAACAATGAACATCAAAGTCGGACTGTAGCATTAACCTATAAGCACATGTGCAGACAAAGGGTATAATACAGATTCTGGAGAGAAATATCTATTTTTAATATCATGACAAATAGGGATGTAACGATTCACTCAACTCCCGATACGATTCGATTCACGATACTGGGTTCACGATACGATTCTCTCACGATTCATTTTACAAAATGGGACTGTACTTAAATGACTGAAAAATATTCCTTTATTTTTTGGGGGGGAAAAAACTAGAAAATACTGTACTATTTTCCTTTTGTTTTTCATTGTCAAAAGAATCCCTTGATGAACTATTCAAACAATGCAATTTAACTAAAAATAAATCTTGAATGAAATAAATAAAGGAATAATACAAATGAAGAAGCCCATTCATTTAAATTCTGGTTCCATAGTAAACAATACAAAACTGCATAATAGTTTTTTTTTTTTATTTAAAGTGCAACTGAAAATGTATTTTGTGACAACAATTGGACCTTAAAAAAAAAAAAAACAGTCTGCACTGTATTTGCGTCAGATATTTGTTTGAACCAGCAGAGGGCGATGGTAGCCCAGTGGTCGGTTGGCATCCAGCTAAGTGCAGTGAAGAAGAGATGCTATGCTAGCAGACAGAGTTAATAGAAAAACGTGACTTTTGCAGATATTCACTTAATATTACTGACATTCTTTTGGTGCTAAAGGGGTAAGGAATCATTTATGAATATGTTTAAGAGTAGAAGGCGGCCAGAAAGAAAGTATTCGCAGATTTCGCCCGCCGCCATGACTTCTGGATAGCGCCCTCTGCTGGTTAAAAAAAGTACTGCGATTCAATTTTCACAGCATCGATGTGAACCTTGATACCTATGAATCGATTTTTAACTGCCTTACGATTAAGCGTTAAATCCCTAATGACAAACGATCGATCGTGATTTTTTTTTTTTTTTTTCCATTAACCGTCAGTCAGTTAGTGTTGAGACCTGTATGCTACTATAGAATGAAGCTTCTGTCCATTTCAGGGTGAACACAAAGCGCTGTGTCATTTCACACATTTTCAGGACAATCCCAAGCACTTCATTTTTTTTTAGGAATTGTTCTTTAATAATTCAGTTGGCAGACTTTACATTTTTTTGTTTGATCAGATAAATACTTTATTTAGATTTAGCCAATTAAGGGGGGGGGGGGGAGATGTGTCGATTTTATTTTTTATTTTTTCTGCGTCCAATATCTCAGGAACTACATCACATAGGACACTGAAATTTGATTTAGTAATACAGCTCTACCTAGTCTCTCAGATTATATAAAACGTCTTCTAGACATCCTATCTGGTCAACATGCCAGCCCCTCAATATTTGAAAAAAGGGGTTTTGGGTTTGAACATGGGTGGGCCTTCAGTAAAGAACTATGCCTCAGCTCCCTGTAATTTTATCAGCTTTGAGCTATGTACATAGACTGTTCAGATCATTAATGATTAGTATATATGCATTGGTTGACAGTCTCTTGATATCTGAAAAAAACAATTTTTAGGGTATATTTATTGGCCCCTAACTGCATGTGGCAATGTAAGGAAAAAAAATCAGATCTCTGTTTTAATCTTTATAATAAAGATTACTCTTTCTTGGACTATAAAGCTATTATTCTTCAATTTAATTAGTTTTTGGACCCCAACTTTGAGGCTATTTCACCACTTGTGAATATTGAAAATCCTTTACATAGAATAGAATAAAGTTTATTGCCATATGTACAACGGAATTGTTGTGCATGTCCCAGAGTTGGATTGAGAGAGAGAAGAAGAAAAAAACTGAGGCAATTGTAGCTTGCCTCAGTGTCTAATAATTATTTATTAGTTTTTCACTAGTAACATAAAAAAGATAATTTAATGTAAATTATAATCTGCATTTTTCTGTTTAGCAACCCTGTTTCTTTCTTTAATATGTGTCAATAAAACTTGTTTCACTCACTTGTTTGATGCTGTTTTCTCTACCTGTTTGATGCTGTGATTGACGCAGCTTCTTCTTTTGCCTGTCTCATCAGACACAATGGCTAGTCCAGGAAAAGACAACTGCAGGATGAAGAGCTACAAGAACAAAGCCTTAAATCCTCAGGAGATGCGTCGAAGAAGAGAGGAGGAAGGAATACAGCTTCGTAAGCAGAAGAGAGAGGAGCAGGTAATAGCCACGCTTAGTTATCACTTACTCCACCACAGAAACACACAAAATCCAATGTGTGAAAGATGTAAAACTTTGGATTCATGTTGATTCCTGTATCACATTTTAAATAGACCTAGGACAGGAACACATTTTTCTGGATGAAATATTGTCCCACAAATTATTGACGATAAACAATATTATTGACAACAAATATTTGTGACCAAATTACCCACTACTACTACAGTACACCCTTTCAAATGCAAAAACATTTATTTTTTCAATAGTATTTGTTACTATTGTAATTGTAATGTCAAGAACCTTTAAACATCCTAAATGAATAAAACTAAAGAAAAAAAAGATTAAAAATCACAGGCAAAAACAAAAATATACCTTATGACCTCCACCATAATTTGCAAATAACTTCATTAAAAATCCTACAATGTGATTTCCTTGATTTTTTTTTTTTTTTTCTTCTTCTTCTCATTTTGTCTCTCATAGTTGAGGTGTACCTATGATGAAAATTACAGGCCTCTCTCATCTTTTTAAATGTGAGAACTTGCACAATTGGTGGCTGACTAATAATAATTTTTTTGCCCCACTATATATACTTTTGTACTTTTTTTCATCTTTCAAATTTGGCTCAGTGGTCAATGACACACGTTTCTGTGGTGTGACAAACTCATCACACATGTTCTGTCACCTGTGTTTATCTTTGTGAGTTTGAAGATTGGCAAGGAAATCAGATCTTAGACAAAGCTCATTGGTTACTCGTGCTCCTGTTACAACAGGCCTGAGAACACCTCTTATGGTGCCCGCTGGCGCCATGTTGGTTACTCCTGGTGTAAAAGTTTCGCTTCATCTGTAATTGATGGCTGGGCGTGTCATAATGTTATACCACATGTAGTGCATGCTGGTCTGATGTGGATTTTCTACCCACAGCTTTTCAAGAGGAGAAACGTGTGTGTTCCCTCGGGTGATGAGTCCATGCTGTGAGGTCCCATCCAGGAATCCAGACGTTACCCTCCACAGTGCCGTCACAGGGGTGAGAACTCCCGCACAGCATGGCCCCTGGCCCCATCCTTCATGGCTGTGTTCCTAACGCACACCATTGATTTGATGTGACTTTTCAGGATGCAGTCTACCCCGGACATGATTCAGATGATCTTTCTGAGATCAAGACCAGCAGCTAATCGCAACACAGAAATTTAGAAAGTTAACTCTCCAAAGGTTTTGTCTTGCTCATGAGTTCATTCATTGCTCCATGTTTTAAACTAGATGCTTTGACAAAATGTTGTGGTTGTTGTGTTCCTCTCTGTAGAACCAACCCCCCCAATAGATGAGGTTATTTCCACCGCTGGCGTTGTGAACCAGTTCGTGGAGTTTCTGAAGAGAAGTGAGAACTGCACATTGCAGGTGAGATATAGCAGCAGCACCTTGGTCAGAAACACGCCTCAGCCTCTTTCATGTGACCACCCACAATAACTCACATGGTTAGTAACGTTACTCACTGTGTTTGCTCCAACAGTTCGAGGCAGCCTGGGCACTGACCAACATTGCATTCTGGAACCTTCCTGCATACTAAAGTGGTGATTGAAACAGGAGCAGTTCCCATTTTTATAGAGTTTGCTGAACTCAGAGTACGAGGATGTGCAGGAACAGGTGAGGCTTTACAATGGTTTCTATCACAGGATTGTCAGCCATTATTTGAGAAATACTCATAACTGAATTTGTCTTTTTTCTAATATGAATTTATCACTTGTAATTAGGGATGTTACGATTCACTCAACTCCCGAAACGATTCACGATACTGGGTTCACGATACAATTCTCTCACGATTTATTTTACAAAATAGCACTGTTGATAAATGATTGAAAAATATTCCTTCATTTGTTTGGGGGGGGAAAAAAACTAGAAAATACTGTATTATTTTCCTTATATTTTTCATTGTCAAAGAATCCCTTGATAAACTATTCAAAACAATGCAATTTAACTAAAAATAATCTTGAATGAATAAATAAAGGAATAATACAAATGAAGAAGCTTATTAATTTAAATTCTGGTTCTATAGTAAACAATGCAAAAACTGAATATAGTTCTTTTTTCTTTTAAAAGTGCAACTGAAATGTTTTTTGTGCCTTAACAATTGGATTTTAAAAAAAAAAAAAAAAAAAACAGTCTGCCCTGTATTACGGTCAGATATTTGTTTGGACCAATAGAGGGTGCTGGTACCCAGTGGTCGTTTGCCATGCAGATATTATAGCAGTGAAGAGAGATGCTATGCTAGCAGGCAGAGCTAATAGAAAAACGTGACTTTAAGATATTCACATAATATTACAGATAGTCTTTCGGTGCTTAAGGGGGTAGGAATCATTTATGAACATATTTAAGAGTAGAAGGCGGCCAGAAAGAAAGTAAGTAGCAGATTCCGCCCGCCGCCTCAGCATTTGGACAAGAGAAGGATAAATATATAGCACCCTCTGCTGTTTAAAAAAAGTACTGCAATTCAATTTTAGAAAATCGATATCAACTGTGATACCTATGAATCGATTTTTAACTGCCTTACAATTAATCGTTACATCCCTACTTGTAATATTTTATACCATGCACTTTTATACTGATTACCTTTTATTCCAACAGACTTTTACCGTTCCTTTTAGGATTACTGTGTCTGTTTGGCTTGAATTTTTGAAGTGTACTTGAATCTTGTTGGGGGTGGGGGGTGGGCATGTGCAATTTCCATCATTTCACTTCGTGCATTGACAATAAAAGGATTCTATTCTATAATAAACAAAAATACTGACAAATGGGCTTTAGCAAAGTTAGCAAGCTAACTGCAACACAGCGTTTGCAATGACCTATGATCACACTGGCAGGGTTTGTCATGTTCTAGTGGCAGAAATGGCAACTTTTATCACAGCGGGAACACAAAAATGTGAATATCGGCTCTCGGGGTCACATGATCAACATTCATGTCACTATTTAGAAAAACAATCAAAGGTGGACAAAGTACTGAAAGTACAAATACTGCTTGTTGAAAACTACTCGTAAAAGTTGCTTAGTTAAAATAGTATTTAAAGGAAAGTGTTTAAGTAAGTGTGCACAAAAAGTTACTCAAGTATTGAAAGTAATTTAAAATGAGTTTCATCGAGTGCAATAATAAAACTGATGCGCAATCGAGTATGTGTTTATAGTACTACTGCTGAATAACACTGTATTGTGTTTAATTCAAGTACTATAACGTTTAGGTTTGTCTTTATTAAACCAAATCACAGTTAATCACTGAATGAACAAAAAGCTGTTCAACAGGCTCAACATTACACAAATAACTCAGTAACAACTGAATTCACTAACCATTACAACTGTTTTATAGAAGACAAATCTAACCAACAACTGTGTTTGTATCAAAAAAACACATTTCCGTTACTTCTAGTAACATGCATTACGAGGTATATTACCAAAACAGTATACACTAATAATGCAATGTTCAGTGTGTATTTTGATGAGCTAACCAGGCTTTTTCTTGGCAGTATTAAATTGTTATTTTTATGATATGAATCACTGTTTATTTTAAAAACCTCAAACATGGACAAACAGTTTGGAAAATATCCTTATTTCTCATCATTTGTGAAATTTTAAAAATTCACATTTCAGTCCTTAATGATTGATTATTATTATTGCAGGAGGTTATGTCTCTGAGTGCTTTTGTTTATCTTACAACAATCTGAAAACATAATATACATGCAACAATTGCATGTGCTCTTGTAGTCTTTTAGTTGAGTATGATGTATTAATGCAGTGGTTCTCAACTGGTTCCACCCTGGGACCCACTTTTTTTTTTTTTTTTTTTTTTTTAAGAATTCAGACAACAAAATTTAGTTTTTTCAAAAATAGCTGTTGAAAACACAAATATATAATATTTTTTTCAACAGAAATCTACATATTTTCCTGTGTAACATGCATTTCACAGCATGCCTATCAAAGAAAAGTTTTTTTCAAAATAAAATACAACATGAGAGACATTTATTAATTTTGACCAGTTGTCCGCGACCCACCCAGTACAGGTGCGCGACCCACTTTTGGACCCCTGACCCACCAGTTGAGAATCACTGTATAAAAGGAATGGTAGTAGAACTAGATCAAACCATACAAGGATGAATCCAAACTGTTTCTGTTAGAACAAAAGTGATTTAAAAAGAAAATAAAAGAGCAGTGAGTAACAAGGGCATATGTAGAAATGTAGGGGAGTAAAAGTACATTATTTGTAATGTGAAAGTAACAGGTACCCCCCCAAATATATAATTAAACTAAAGGTTCATTTTACTTTTTTGCTGTCCACCACTGATTATGACCAATCCTAGCATTTTGTTGTTGTTTGGGTGTATTTTTGGAGTCCATTGTGCATATTGTTGTTTATTTTGGACACACCTTTTTTTCTCCATGTGTTTTTTGTGTTTATTTTTGTGTTTTTTTGTTGTTTTTTAAAATTTTCTGTTATTTTTGTGTTGTTTTTGTAGTCATCTTGTGTGTTCTTTGGATTAATTTTAATTGTTTTAGTCATTTTGTATATTTTTACAGAGTGGTTCTGTGCGTTTACTTTGGGGGCAACACAAAATTAGTTTGAGCAACCCATATGGCCCGCGGCGCCACCAGTAGCTCATGTCATTTCTAGCATGTTCCACTGTGTGCTGTGGGTTTCAGGCTGTGTGGGCATTGGGGAACATAGCAGGAGACAATGCAGAGTGCAGAGACTACGTCCTCAACTGTGGGATCCTCCCGTCTCTGCAACAGTGAGTGTCGTTCCTCTCTCTCTCATCTCTCTCTCTGCTGGTGGATGTTTGCTAACATCTGCCTTCTGTCTGTTGTGTTCAGGCTCCTCACTAAATCTAACCGACTCACAACAACCCGTAATGCAGTCTGGGCTTTGTCCACCTGTGCAGAGGGAAGAACCCTCCACCAGATTTTGCCAAGGTAACTTCACCTGAAACCTTTTCACCCATGACAAAGTGACATCTTTGTGAGTCTAGATCAGAGATCACCAACCTTCTAATTCTGTGAGCTACTTCATAGGTACTGTATAAGGCTACCAGTTAGAAAAGCTCTGGATAAATACTGAATCTCTCTCAGTCTTACTTTAATTAGAGGCTAAGATAATAATTAAGGCTAGCAGTAACTTAAAGGTTTCAACATGCAACACTTTATTTCTCCTAATTTATTCAATTTCATTACATGATCTTATTTTACTCTCTTTTAAAAAACAACTTTTAACTAATCGTATAACACGTAATATTTGTAAAAGGTAACAATTATCTCATATTCTACAAAATCCACCTTGCATTTTTAAAAATATATTTTTTATATAGCACCACCCACCATACACAAATCTGCAGCACCTAAAAACATTGGTCACAATGTTTTAGTGGAATTTTTTTTTTAAAGATGGTAATTTCTGTCATATGTATTATCTTTGTGAGTCTGAATCCTAGAAAGTAAATTAGATTTTAGATGTTCATTGGTGACTAGAGCTCCTGAGGGCCCCTCACATGGTCCATGAGGGCTATGTTGGTGACCCCTGGTCTTGGGTCTTGATATGTTCCTTTCTATTTGTCCAGCTCCTGTAAAGGTTTTTTCTCTCTTTGTTAGGTGTCTCCTTGTCTCAACGTTCTGTCCAGACTTCTGTTCAGCAGTGACCCAGACGTACTGGCCGACGCCTGCTGGGCGTTATCGTACCTGTCTGATGGTCCCAATGAAAAAATCCAGACAATCATCGATTCCGGAGTCTGCCGCAGACTAGTAGAGCTTCTCATGTAAGAGCTTGATCTGATGAAGAGGCAAACCTGTTTTGAATTATAACACAAGCCTGCTTATTAGTTTATTTATATAGCAGTTGCTAGTGGCTATAGTATAGGCTAAAACTAACTAGAAGCAACAAAGAGACGGAGGCACTATGAAGTTTAAATGGTGATGGTACCTTGTATTGTAGTGGTTACGAAAGTATTTACAAAATCAAAGGAAAGAAAAGGTTTATAATTATAATCCAAACAATATTTACAAATACTGCACTATTCCCTTTTATCAGTTCATAGAGTTTAGTGAATGAGGGAAAACCCGGCAGTTAGCAGTGTTCAAAAAACAAACATCCTGGCATCCAATTCCTTTTTTTGCCCTATAGATGTGACAACCCACGGTGAAAGTTCTTTAGAAGAATCACTACTTGGCATTGAGATCCATATGATTAAGGCAGTGTCAGCAGTAGAGTTGGATTGAATATCCATGTTTAGTAGTGAAAACCTTAGTCCTAATTCTGTTCCAATATTGGGTGATCAATATAGTTCTTATATATTGGGTGAATGAGCTGATATGTAATTGCTTTGAGACTGCTTCAGTGTGGTGATAGTGCTATATAAAATCAAGTCCATTTACCATTTATATACATAATTTATAGGCAATTATAAAATCAGAAATTAAATGCATAAGTTATAAATACCTAACTCTCAATACTGTTAGTTAGATGTAAATGGCTCAGTAATTTCTCAGTGATAGCAGAGGTTACTGTTAACCCAGTAATGACCTTAATTTGCTCAGTCATTGCAGAGTAAATTTAGTAGCAGGTGGAGAGCTTTTGGGTAGAAACCTAACACGTATACAATGTTGTTTGAAGCTGAGTGTCTGCATTCTGATTGGAGAACGGAGAAGAATTAAAGTGCCTAAGACTACATTTCTCATGATGCTAAATGCAAGAAACAGAATATGAAATATTTTATATTATGTCCATTTTAACGTTGCATTTTAATGTTGTTTTTTGCACATTGGAGGTCTACCCCTCTGAGAAATGGAATGTCATTCTGTAACTTATGCTCAGATTCACTCACGTTACGTTCTTCACTTTGCTGTGTGTCCATGACTGTGCTTTGACTGGTTGCCGGAAAAGTGTGACGTCACAAGATGGCTGCTGTTCAGAATTTTTTGTGATTGTTTACTAGTGGATGGCAACAGTATGACACAAACATTTTATTATGTGAATACTGTATTTTTTGTGGTATAGAGCACATCACTGTTTTAGCCGCTTCCCAAGAAATTAACAATATTCCTGGAAAAATCCACGTATTGGTTACTCCCTTACATAGGCCGCCTCAGAGTCCAACCATCGCTTCTGAACAAATCTAACTAAAACCAACAAACATTCAAATCAATACAACAGCACGATGGCATAGGGAATGGGTCTTAGGATGGGTAGTTCGCAGGTCGGCCACAGGATGGTGCTGCCCTTACGGCTCACCTCCCGCCACCTGCGCAGGAAGGGAGGAGGGGAGGGGGCCAGAGGAGATGGTGAAAAAACAGGTTGTGTATTTAAATATGGGAGTGAAGTGTTCAGTGTCGTTTGAGATAAGCCTATTTACTGAGACTGCTCTAGCGTTTCATAGTTCTCCAGCCGATTACGTGGAACGGCATTGACGTAGAGATGACCTCGAGAGTTTGTTAGCCGAGCCAGATCACAGGTGTTCATGGAAAGTAAGGGAAAGGTCAGAGCGTTGAATCAACATCGATCTATTGTATATTTTATTAACGTCTTACCTGCTGTAAGTGCAGATGAACCCACAGCCCACTCCTGGTTCAGAAACTTTAATTTAATACTGGTATTTTTTTATTGACGCAAACGCCTTATTTTAGGCATAGAAAATAAAAACAAGTATATGACAGCTGTGAGTGCATCACTTTACCCACAATGTCTGAAGCTTGCTTTTGAACATTTGGTTCCCAGAGATGTGCATTGGTTTTGTCAGTTTAGTCATCCCACTGCAGGGTTGATGGTCAGTAATACACAGTTCTGCCTCCAACAGCCGCTTTCATTGGACAAATGTGTGCCATGTGCTGAAACACTATTATTATTATTATTTAGAACTTCTTTTTTTATTTTCAAAGTAGACAACTGGTACATTTGCAAACACAATTTTCTAACTTACTACATTTGCTAAAATTCTTACAGGTGTATCCATATTGTGTGAATTGACAGATGGTAACAATCATATTTGACAGATCAACCACAAATACATTACTTTAGAAAAGTGGTGTTATTCATGAAGGCAATCAGGTGAGGATAATACAAAGAAAAAAAGAAAGGTGGAAACAAAATGAAAAATAAAAAAAATACATGAAATAAATACATTTAAAAAAAAAAAAAAGAAACAAGAACCAAATATGTGGGATTGACAAGATTGGTTTGGAGAGAGTGGATTAATACTGTATGTGGGTGGATTCAGATAGTTTTATTACCTCAGCAGGTTTAAAGCATATGTGATTTCTCCATGTGGAATATTTCTCCTAGTGTCTCAGTTCACATATTGTATGTTAGGGGGGTTTGGTTTTAAAACATTAGTTTTTTGACGTCATGTTAATGAATCTATCATCAGGTATTGACGTCAGAAGAAGGTTGTTCATTATCTTGCTGTGAATGACGTGAGTGTTTGTTCCCCTATTTACAGGCACACTGACTACAAGGTGGTTTCTCCTGCCTTACGGGCTGTCGGCAACATCGTGACGGGGGATGACATTCAGACTCAGGTAATGGCCTTCCACCCCAACTCTGAGGTGCTTCCACTTAAAGGAGTCATTGAATGTAACGTTTTCCTTCTAATGTCTGTTTGTTCACCATCTCAGGTGATCTTGAAACTGTTCAGCACTGCCATGTTTACTCCACCTCCTCAGCAGCCCAAGGAGTCCATAAGAAGGAGGCATGCTGGACCGTGTCCAACATCACAGCAGGAAACAGAGCTCAGATTCAGGTGAACACTCCACCACTCAGCAGCACATCAGAGCTGATGTGTTAAAATAAAGTTGATGTTTTTTCCCCTTCCAACCAGAATGTCATTGATGCCAACATCTTCCCCGTGCTCATTGAGATCCTGCAGAAAGCAGAGTTCCGCACAAGAAAGGAGGCAGCCTGGGCCATTACCAATGCCACCTCTGGAGGAACATCTGCTCAGATAAAGTGAGGTTATGGTGCTTCATGTTCTCTGATCAGAGCAATGGTTGAGGTTTTATTTTGTAAAGAACACTCAATCCAGAGTTCCATGGCATTTGTTTCCTACTTGGAAAAGCAGCATCTTAATCCTTTAGTGTTTAGATTTAGATGGATGAGTTTGATCCATCGAATATATTAAATGAATAGTTCTACGAGCTCAAGTTATTTTAAAATGTTTTAGTTGTTGAGCATTTTAAACCTGTTTGGTTTTTTAAAACATTGTGCTTAGTTAGGGACGATATGATGACCCGTTTTCACGATTAATTGCAGTATTAAACTTTACGATTAGTTAATCATAATACCGACAAATTTCCAGAAAACATTATGCCCGAGTTATATTCATTGGCGGTACATCAGCCGCGTGTCACCGCCTTGTGTTGCTTCGTGCAGTTGCAGAAAGAGAAACAAATGCTTAGTCAGCTGTGTTTTCAATACAAGAATATAACCTGGGTGTTGTGGAAGACAGACAGCCTGAATGTAAAACAAGCCACAAATAATTTACAGTGAAATCAGGCAAAGTAAATCTAGTAACTGGTCATGTCAATGTTTACCGAATATAACAACGGACAAATTAAGCTGCAATCATGTAACGTTAAAGCCCAGCATGTCTGTAGATCAGTAGTAGTTTCACTGTTCGTATGCAAATATGATTGTTGATTTAATTTACAGGTAGAGATTTTCTAGCCTTTGTTTTCCTATGAGAATTTGATTTGTACGATTTATTGATTACACAGCAGATGTGATTTTAGTTTGATTCCAAATGGGTTATTATTAACGTTTTTGGAGTTTGTAGTTTTTTTTTGTTGGGTTTTTTTGTGTCAATTTGTGTATATTTCTTTTTGTTTAGTATGCATAAAACATGCAGGACAGCAGTTCTCCAGAACCAGACTTCAGCACCCCACACAGTCAATTAACATGTATAAACACCATCAGTGCGCATTTTTTTCACAAGAATTGTTCTTATACTTTTTGGTTATTTTACATTGTTAATATATCTATTGTTTTCCTATGAGAGTATCCAAAAATGAAATGAAATTAAAATAAAAATAGATCACCCTTTTATTGATCTCCAGAGGGGAAATTCACATTTGCAGCAACACAGTATAAGAGCAGAACAAAAATAACTGCTAACATAAGATAATCGTGCAAAATGTAGGACCTACATAATTTATAAAAACAACAACAGTGGAAAGAAAAAAACTGCAAATGTGAAAATGACAATTGAGGAATTGAGTTGGGACCTATAAGGAGTTTCATTTGTTTTACATATTCATGATGGTGTGTGATTTATTAATGCAAAATAATGGTGAAATCATAATATCTCTGAAAACAATCATACCAAGGTGGTCATCTGTAACATCTCTGATTGTGTTTCGTGTCCACAGATATCTGGTGTCCCTTAAGACCATCATACCCATGTGTGACCTGCTGACTGTGATGGACTCAAAGATCGTGCAGGTGTCTCTGAACGGTCTGGAGAACATCCTCAGACTGGGAGAACAAGAGGCCAAGCAGAATGGAACAGGCATAAACCCTTACTGCGCTCTAATAGAGGAGGCCTACGGTACGTTCTGGGCTCATGTTTTACCTCAAACCCCTCAAACACTTTACAGTCATCTGCTTCATCTCCACCTACAGAATGTTTTACTATTCTACACTCTCCTGTGTTGTTACCTCCTCCAAGGAGGTTATGTTTTTGCCAGCGTGCGTTTGTCTGTGAACGGTCACTAAAAAAGTAATGCATGGATTTTGATCCTGGATCATTTTCATTTAGGGCATAAACTCATAAATATATCCTGGATATTTCTCTCTGTTAGCTTCAGCTAACCAAACATTCTCTAGCTGTGTTTCCAATACCTTTGGAAATGTGCAAAATCTAAATAGCGCAAAATCTAAATAGCGCAATGAAAACTGGTAATGGAAAAAAGAGGTTTTTCAGATGTTTTTATATTGAAATTTATCGCAATTACGCAATGGAAACACTTTTCCACAATTACACGTCACTGGGCGAGATGTACTTGGTCACATGTCTGTCTGAGAAAACGTGGGCATGTGGACAGGTGGTAGTGGGTCGTCTTCTGATCGAGAGGGTGGGGGTTCGATCCCAGTACCTGACTATGTGTCGAAGTGTCCTTGGGCAAGACACTGAACCCTAAGTTGCTCCCAGTGGTCGACTAGCGCCTTGCATGGCAGTCCTGTCCCACTGGTGTGTGAATGTGAGAGTGATTGGGTGAATGAGCTGATGTGTAAAGCGCTTTGAGACTGCTTCAGTGTGATGATAAAGCGCTATATAAAATCAAGTCCATTTACCATTTACAGAAGAGACCAAGACATTTCTTTGCATTATACTTAAATATTATTACTACAACATTAGACAGCAAACCATAAAGGAATGCAGACGTCAGTGTTTAAGGAGGTTCTGAGTGTCCGTCTTCCTGTAGCGAAGTCTCGCGGGATGAGTTTTCACGGGAGTTATGAGGCTCCTGCCCAAAACAACCTTCAATGGAAACTCGTTAAAAGCACAATTATACTTTGTTGAAAATTACAAATATGACTTTTATTTTGCAAAAAACTGTGATGAAACACAGCTTCAGTCATAGAGCAGATGTACTACGAAGCTGCTTATCACAACGTTCATTTAAGCCAGGGGATTCATACCTGACTGCGTGTGCGCCAATATAAAACAAGCGGAGTTTGCAGCGTCTGTCCAATCACAAATGCGGAGAAACCGTGCAGAACAACTTGTCACCATGAGGAACAGACAATTATTCCTAACAAATGTAAAGAATTTAGATAATAATTGTATAACCCAGGCCTAAAACAGCACTGTTGCTGCAGCAAAAGCAGGAACGAAGGAATGCAGGCAGACTCTGTTGATGCTTAAAATCATGAAATTATACAATATGAATTAATCGGACAATGAACAGACACACTTTGATCAATCACTGTCAATTTATTACAGCACAGACGTATTTCTATTCACGCAGTTCACTTAAAACTGATTGGTCAGGAGGCGGGACTTTTATACTGGCTCAGATCTTTTCCACATGTTAACTTGGTCCTTACCAGGTTAGCCGTTCAGCGTCAGTTACTATGGTGATTTATCCTAGTAAGAAGTTAACCAGTGGCCTAGAACAGAACACACAGAATAAAGGCTGGAAGTTAGTGCGATAAGAGGAAATCCAGCTTCATAGTCAGACCAAAATGGTCACACATGCGAGTATATTTTCAGTGTGCGAGTGAAAATTTTATCTGGTCGCATCTGTGCGAGTGCGTATGGGTGACCTTATTTTGGACGAAGCGGCTGAGCGCTTTGTCACGTCCCACAGAGTGCACTTCTCTAATATGGCCCTTTGACTCTTTTGTAATGGCTCCCTATAGTTGAAAAAAAATTAAAATAAAGTTATTTTTTTACAGAGGCTATTAATGATTAATGACAAATAAAATCAAAATATAACAATTTGTTAACCTAAAATCAAATCACGTTGTGCAATGACTCAGCACCTCCCTACTTCACCTCCTGCAACATCTACAGACCAACTTTCCTGCACCTGTGACTAACCTTAAGTTTTAAATCTCTGGTAAGATAATTGAACCAACAAATTGTATTTCTATACTTTCAATTTCTCAAATATAAATCGAGTTAATTCAAGTCAACTTTTTTTGTATTGTGCAAATTACAACAAAGTCATCTCAATGCGGGTATCAAAATATCAAATTCATAATAAGAAAGAAAAAACCCAACAAAATCCACATGAACAAGCATTTAGTGACAGTGGGAAGAAACAACTCCCTTTTAACAGGAAGAAATTTCCAGCAGAACCAGGTTCAAAGGTGGCAGCTATCTGCTTCGACTGTTAAAATACAATTATTTATTATTTGTTTATTAGTTCAAATAAAATGCAGTATAAAAATATCTAAGCTGGCGCATATTGTCATTACTGTGCACTAATACTGGCATTAGTATTGTATTTGTAACGCAGTATAACAAACATGAAAAAACAAATTTTTGAGAAAAAAAAGTGTCCGGGAGTCCCCAGAAATGTGTGATATATAAACGGGGTCATGACAAGCCACAAACCACTGCTTTAAAGTGTGAACAATCATGATGCCATAATCAGATCACTGATCACAGGTGGAGCTTTGATTGTGATATTGGAACATGTTCTCATTGTATTTTACTTCTTACAGCTGACATGTGCATACAACCTTCTTGCAGGTCTGGACAAGATCGAGTTCTTGCAGAGCCACGAGAACCAGGAGATCTACCAGAAGGCCTTTGACCTTATCGAACACTACTTTGGTGTAGAGGAGGAGGACGCCAGCCTGGCTCCCCAGGTGGACCAGAGTCAAGGCCAGTTTGTCTTCCAGGAGCAGGAGGGGCCCATGGAGGGGTTCCAGCTTTAACCTCACCCCCATTTTTCTTTCCTTTCCTTTCCTTGTTTTTCCTGGTCACTCCTCCTGACCAGGACAGAAACGGCAGCCCATACTTCCAGGGTATGTCAAGTAGGCCCGCCCCTCTCAGAACTGGACTTCTACTATGCCTTCACATCAGATCTGGAGAGGCCTGTCATTAGATATGGAAGGGTGGGGCTCACCGAATGCTGTTTGAATTAGTCAAAGTGTGAATGGAAGACTGTGCTTTTCTGCTCTCCATTCCCTGGAATGAGATGTCCAAACCGTGGGACTTTATTTAGTTAGAGCTACTCTGTGGAGATCCTTCCTTCCACTTCCTGTGATGTTATTCCTATTGTGCTCAGAGATGTGGAAAACAATGAGACAGTTAGAAATTATCCTAATCAACATTCAAATCCTTATTTCAAAGTGTAACTACCTCTTCAGTAAACACAGAGTGATGAGGAGGAAAGGCTGAGATGGGCTCATGATGTAAAAATCCAACTGGACGTTAATCATCATCAGGTGGATGCATGTTTATCTGTTGTGCTGTCTAGTTTCTCATTAGGACAGAATACGATGCTAATGATGATATGCACAGTGCTATTCTCATGTAGTCTCATTCTGAGGGTGGTTTCCCTCACATCGGTATTGACTCATACTCTGATTGGTTGAGGCAGTCGGACAAAGGCGTCGGCCTTAAACTGAAAGAAATGAATATTACAAATGCCTATATTTATGTGAATAAGAGAATCTTTGTAATGCACAGACTACATTAAGCACAATCATTGTGTATAGTTTTCTAATACCGGCCTTTTTCTAGGTTTCTTTATTTGGTTGTTTTGTTTTGTTTTGCTGTGTGTGGGTGACGCTCAGCAGCAGGAGGAGGAGTGTATGACTGTACGCTGCCACAGACCTGCGAGGGAAGCATGGCTTTCTCCTCACTGTCAACATGCACACTTTACTGGAAAACAAGAGTTATTAAACTGCTCTGTTTAATTCAAATATACACCAAAGACTTTTTTCTTTGTTCATTCTCCAGGTTGAAACTTGTTTCAATTCAACTGCTCTCATCTCCACTTCCACATGTATATAACATCTAAAGCACTGACAATATCCAATCACATGATATCAGTGCCTGCACAATCTCCACTTAAATGTCCATTGTTGTGACCAATTTTTATTTAGTTTGGGGAAAGTTTTTGGAATTATTGGAGAAAAATTGCAGGATTTTGGAAAAAAGTAGAGCTGAATGCCAATATGTGGTTTGTTTGTTTGTTTGTTTATTGAACAGAGACCGTGTACATAATTATCAATACTGAAAATGTACCAGATTCTATTTTTCATCTGCACTCCCTGGACAGAATGTTCAATTGTTGCCCTAAAAGAATACTAATTACACAAATTACAAGAAATATACAGTATACTGTGAAAAATGCAACTACAAAATTTATAACGCTGCCATTTACATATAAAAACATTAGTTGAGAGGAGACAATTATATATTAAAACATACTGTACAAGTTCATAAAAAAGGAGGCCCAGGCAGTTGGGGTGTTCGCATGACTTTAAACAGACTGTTAGTGACAGTGAATAATCATGGGGGAAACTGAACCCTGTAAATATTGTAGAGTTTCATTGATTTTGTATATTTTGAGGGACTGACATATCTGATGTATAACTGAATTTGTTTTTTCATTTTACAAAATTATTTTTGTTTTTACTTTCTCCTGCGTGACACATTGGATGCTTCAAAAGGCCGGATTTGGCCCCTGGGCCTTGAGTTTGACACTGGGATTTTAGGCCATTTAATTTTTAACCCTTCAACATAAAAAATGTTAAGTTTGTGTTTATCCATATCAAATTCATCAGAAGATCTAATTCTGCAGTTGGAGATCAAAGAAAAAAAGACTCAATGAATCGGTCCCATTAACTTTAACCAATAGTTTAACTATATTAAGAAAGTCAAAGTATAGAAATATAGTTGTTTAAGATTTTGATTTAATTAAAAAAAAAAATTGCAAAATTTAAAAATTCTGTCATAATTTTCCTGAATAGATTTATTTCACTAGTTTTTATCCTTTGCAGTCATCTTATGCCGGGTTTATTTTGTTAATTCTCTCTCTTAACCAACTGAGCTGAGAAAAAAGAGACAAAAAGCCTCAGAAATACCTGAAAACAGGTTGTTACAGACACTTCCCAGCTTTCTTCTGCTGCTTTTTCTAAGAAAGAGTACCACAATTTCTTCAGTTTATTTATTTTTTCTCCCCCAAAAGAACTCTGGCCCCCCCAGCGGAGACACAACCCACACTTTGAAAACTCCTGTTCTAACCATAGGTACATTTTGTGAAACAAACATTTTCACCGGCACCACACAGACGTTCACGGGAGACAGATGCCCACTCCGCAACCAGACCTTGTGTATATGAAATATACATATATATATGAAAATGAGTCAAAATACACAAAACTAAATATTTATACAAAATATACACAAAAGACAACAGAAAAAAACTACACTAAAAAAAGATACAAAATGGCTCCAGAATCAGACTACAAATGCAACAAAAAATAATTATACAAAAAATGCACAAATGACATAAAACAAAAAATTCAACAATATTTATACAGGAAGTACACAAAACAATAACAGAAATGCACAAAAATATACAAAAAGGCTCCAAAAACACACAAAATGACTCTAGAAAACATATATTACAGAAAAATACACAAAATGACAACAAAATTATGAAAATGACTCAAAATACCAATATTTAAACAAAAAATACACTAAAATGACATCAGAAATGCACAAAACTACACACAAAAAAATTACACAAAATGACTATAGAATTGCATTACAATGGCAACAAAAAACAATAATTATACAAAAAATGCACCAACAAAACAACAGAAAGATACAAAAATACACATAATGACTCCAAAAAACATACATTACAGAAAAATACACCAAACAAAAAATATTTAAATGAGTAAAAAAAAAACCAACACATTCATCATGCACGTCTCATAGAATTAAACCAGAGAAACTGCACACGCTATTTTACTTTGCACCTGCAAATATACCTCTTTATAATGCTACAGTGTGTCATTATTATGCCCATAATTGACAACTCTACTTAAGCTCCCACTACATGAATACATACTTCCATGGGCACTGTACTAGTATATATACTGTAAACACTGGATGACTTACCCGAGCTGTTAAGACATTTCGGAGCGACGTAACAAAGTAGCAGTTATGTTGTCCCAGTTCCACGAATTGTTTCCTGTCCAGTAATCTAACTACTCACCCATCCCATACCTTTCCAATATATTGATCAAAATGTTCTGATTGATCATGTCAAATGGTGTTTTGAGATCCACAGTAACTCCAGCTGTAGATTATTGAAATTAATGAAGGCGTACACTACACCAGTACAGTCAGTGTTTTAAAATTAATGTTTTAAACCCTTGTATTCCTCCTGTATCTTACTGCTTCATTTCAAAGATTAAAACATGTTCATGTTTGAATGGGCCACCAGGTTAACACTGCACACCTGTAATTACCTGCAGGGACATTGGAGGTGTTTTAAAGGTGTTTACACACACTACATTTCTTCTGATCCATGATATTACACCACTAACCATTAGATTCTTGTTTTAGTTCAGTCTACATAACTATAGCTAGTTATGCTTTGCACACCTAACTAACTACACACATGAATGTGTGCATTCTTTTGTAAACCATTACATGTGTGAAGATGTCCATGTCAGACATATTGGGAGAGCACTGGGATCCATCCATCCATCCATCCATTTTCAAACCCACTTGCTCCTGTTTTACAGGGTCACGGGGGTCTGCCGGTGCCAATCTCCGGCTCTCATTGGGCGCTGGGCGGGGGTACACCCTGGACAGGGCGCCAGTCACTGGGAACCATTACATTGTAAATGATCAGTAAATCAACATCAACCCTGACAAAATCCTGGTGTCAAATAATAATAAAAATAATATCATTAATAGTAATAGCCATAAATAATAATAATACATTGGCAATTTGTGGATAGAAATTGACTCAACTTAAGCTAAAAAAAATACTTGTTAAATTGAGTTTGGAATGTATGCATCATATTGTTAAATCACTCAGATTTCAATATTAGAACCTTATATTAGGCTAATCTTTCTAAATAGCAGCCTCTCGCTCCCCTCGTAGTCAGAGGCTTGAGAAAGCCATCATAGACACCACAGCTTAACCAGCTGAGCTGAGGAGAAAGACACAAAAACGCTGGAAACAGGCTGTCACAGACACTTTCCCCTTTTCTTCTTCTGCTGTTTCTGAGATTTCTTCTAGTTTATTTTTTCTCACATGCTGCAATTCCCCTGCAGAACTCTGGCGACCCCCAGCGGGGGCACGATCCACACTTTGAAAACCCCTGTTCTAGAGTATAAGTACATTTTATGAAACATAATCATTTTCACCGGTATCACACAGACTTTCACTGCAGACAGATGCCCCACTCTGCAACCAGACCTCATACTGTATGGTAGGAAGGAGGCGCTTCGTGTCTTGATGGGCATGGCAGGTGCAAGGGCCCGTTATCACCGCTTGCAGTTTTAATTTCCAATTACAATTAAAATTACAACTATTATTTTTTTCCCCTGAAAGTCAATTACAGTTGATTACTCATTTTTAATTACAATTATTACTGTTAATATTGGTGTTTTAATTTTTAGTGTGGGTGTCTGAGCTTTTTTCTGTCTGTGTACCCCTTGATATAAATCATTAAAGTTGATATGAATCACATTTTTGTTAACTATGAATGTGTAAGCCATAGAACTGTAACATGGTTCCCCAGTTTTGCATTTCAGTTGTAAATGACAGTTTTTATCGCATTTCCATGCCAATTACAATTACAAAGTCAATAATCCCCACTGAATTACAATTAAAATACAATTGCAACAGTAGCTGATTTTTCCAATTACAATAATAATTACATCATAACTGTAATTAATTATCAGTTATGCAATTACAATTATAAGTAACTTTCTGGAACAGACTACAGACAGGCCTTCACTCTTTAGCCTTAGTGCTGCTGATCTATTACAGGTCTACAAAGCGTCTATCACCTCTGTATTACTTTTGTGTTCATTGCTTTTCTCAATTTCTTCTCTAAGGAAATACCCTGAGGCAGACAAACAATCATCTATTTAGTTTATTTTTGTTGAGTTATTGTAGTTACCATCAGTCAAATGTAATGAGATACTATCAAGCGCAGCGTTTGATGAATACTCAAGATTGTCACAGCACAAATATTTGTCATTGGACTGTAAAGTTTTTTTGTATCAAGTCAGCTGGAATTTCCAGTGACAATTTGTTGGGGAAATTTTTGTTCCAATAGTCTTTGAGAACTTGTTTTTACAAAGGCAAACAGACAAAAAGACCGCCCCTCCCCCCCCCCCCCCCCCCCCCCCTTGAGAATGCCATGAGCTAATCCAGGATGTACATTTCAGGGTTTCGCTCTCTGGTTCCATCTTGTTGCTAAACCAGACAGACAGGATTCAGGCCGGGGATTTTCAGGATGAAACTGCACCTGATCAACACTTCAGGCTGTTTACAATGTCATCCTGACAGGTTAACGACATTCCCATTCTGTGGAATTCTCATCTCAAATGTCATTTGAATGTTTTCCTAGTGTCAAATGTCTCGTTGAATGTCTTGTTCCTCCAACAAGAAGAAGAAATGATGCTGGTGTGAAGGTCAACATCATTTTATTTCACTGCGTCTTGTACATTAATGAAAACAGAAATTTCATTGACTTTATACCTGACAAATTATACACCTCACCAAAATGCAGATTCAAAGATCTACTATAAAGGAATATTAAAGTTGAATATGTTTTGAAGTTCCTGTCTGCATATGTGTATGATACGTGCATGACTGTGTGTATGGTTGTTATTGTAACTTGCCTGGAGTATTTAGGTAAGATCAAAGTTTAACAGCCTCTCTGAGTCACCGTACTGCATGTGTGAAACATCGGAAGCTTTTGTAGTCAAATGAAAATGGAATGTGAACCATTTTACAGCAGGATTTATAAATAGCACAAACATCTCCAACTGTCTACAGCAGTGTTTCTCAAATGGGGCTGACAAGGTCTACATTTAGATGAAGAATAATAGTTATAATATTTATCGTGATTAGAACACAAACTGTGTGTAATTCAATCTATGTGTCTGTACCTTGATCCGTGTGTTTAGAATTAGGATATGTTATTGAAGTTGTCTGTGTGTAATCCATTATGTGTGTCTGTATTAACATCCGTATGCGTGTGTCATCAAACCGTGACACTCTGTTGGCTGTGTCAGAACATGGGACTTTTGGAACTTATTTAGCCAATGCATCTGTAACTTTTAAACATGTAACTCCTGCATAAACGCTAGAAAGCAGCAGTTGTCACTGGTACCAAGTGGCAGACCCTCCAATTTGAAGCAAACTTCATAATACACTTTTTTATACACAGTATATATATTTCTAAGTGTAACTAAAAGTCATATACATTATATAACTATGTCATATAACTTATTAATAAAACATGTGTTTAAGAGAAGCGTTTTACAACCAAACTATCTCCAAAAACGCAGAGGAAGAGGAAGAGAAAACTACAGCTAAAAAAAATCAGAAGAGGAACAGGGGAAATGGACACTCAGTACATGCACCAACACACCTTTATTTGTCGTAACAAAAAGATTAATAAAGCTGATCAGTTACGAGGCCCCACTGCGTCTCTATGGATACTAGATGATGACTTGACAAATCATTGCCTCTGCTCCTTGCGACAGTGAGACATATTCCATCAAAAACGGAAGAGACTAACATATACAACACCAATCTGTGTACTGTTTGTTCTTTGGTCATTTTGTTTCAAAACAAAATTAAAATAACAAATAAACGGTGTGGGGTTTTTTTTGTTTTACTAATTTAAATCCAAAAGAGAAATACAGAAAAATCAAAAACCAGACAAGCAGCGGTTTTACAGTATGTGGTGTAATGAATCTACTGATGCTCCTCATTTCTTGTGATTAACTTCCATGTGTGTTGATTGATGGCTGAACATGAGCATCTTGTAACGGAAACTTCCACATACTTCATGAAATCAGGAGCATAGGCAGAAAAGTGCTTAAATAACCCCTAGACAGTCTTTTTGTGTGCGGAGACATGGTCAGTTCTGGTCTTGCTCACTAAAAATGTGACGTACTTAAACTCTTGCTCTAATTTCACTGTATCCAAATATCTCACAAAAACTCACAAGATTTCGCCCTTAAGATTTTGAGAATTAAAACATAAAAAATGCAGTTTTTCCAGCTAGCATATATTACATAAATTTCTTCATCCTCAAACTTTATGAACAGTTTGCACATAGACTGAGTGTGTGCATGCGTCATTTTAGAGTAATTTGGTGTTTCAAAACGTTCATTTTACACAAAACTACACCAAAAAAGATACAAAAATACACAAAATGACTCCAGAATCACTACAATTGCAACAAAAAACAATAATTATACAAAACATGCACAAAAAGACAATTGAAAAATACAAAAATACACATAATGACTCCATAAAACATACATTACAGAAAAATACACCAAACAAAAAAACAAAAAAAACACAAATTTATCATGCGCATGTCCCATAAAATTAAACCAAGGAAATCGCACACGCTATGTTACTATGCACTCGCAAATATGTCCCTTTACAACACTACAGAGTACAAAGTATACCTCTTTATACATCCATTCTTCAAACTCATACTCATTTAGCCATAATTGACAACTCTACTTAAGCTCCCATATATATATATATACATATATATATATATATATATATAGCATGTTATGAAGTTTGTCAGCAACAGCAGCTGGTTTCTAGTGGTATTGCAGGAGTTACAAATTTAAAAGTTACAGATCTCATTCACCAAATGTGTACAGCCAACAGAATGTCCCGGTTTGATGACACATGCATACGGATCTCATTACAAACACACAGAATGGATTACACACAGACAACTTCATTTACAAATCTTAATTCTACACATGCATATTGAAACACACACGGATCAAGGTACAGACACTCCATATGAAGGGATTTTCAAGTTGAATATGTTTTGAAGTTCCTGTCTGCATATGTGTATGATACATGCATGACTGTGTGTATGGTTGTCATTGTAACTTGCCTGGAGTATTTAGGTAAGATCAAAGTTAAACAGCCTCTCTGAGTCACCGTACTGCATGTGTGAAACATCGGAAGCTTTTGTAGTCAAATGAAAATGGAATGTGAACCATTTTACAGCAGGATTTATAAATAGCACAAACATCTCCAACTGTCTACAGCAGTGTTTCTCAAATGGGGGTACGAGGCAGAAATTCAGAAGTCAGGCCAGGATGAAGAGGTAGTTAATAAAACCTGGGCATCCGGCTAAAGATCCAGAATAGCCAGCTGGAAAAAAATAAACCTGAATCACAGAAATCCAGATGGTCTTGTGATGAGTGCGTTTGGATGGACTTCACATGCACTTTACAGGACCATACTGTCATATTCTGTACAACTGAATGAATCATTATTGGGGAACTCGACCTATTGATAGTGTGTGGTGTAACAAAAGTCTACCCTGACAAAATGTTAGCCCAGTACTTTTATACAGCAATCTGCTAGCTAACAGCTACATGCAGCCCTCCCATCTCCAAACTAAACACCAATGGACAATGGACTTTTTCAGGAGAAAACTGACTGAAATCAGGTCATGCAGAAAAAAATGTTGAAGGCTAAAGAAACATCAACAAATGTGCTAGAAGCTTCACCTGCAATGTTGCTACTTTTAGCAAAGGCTAAGGAACAAGCTGAGCTTCGGAGCTAACTCTCCCAAGTGTGGAATTCATGGATCATGTGGCGATTGTGAGATAAAACCATAAAAACGGGGTAAGCAGTGACACTCTGTATGTCTGGGAGGAGGAGGAAGTTGCGTGTGTACAGACTGACGGGAGAGAAAGTTACAAATAATACAGTAAGAAATCCATTCAACTCTGACCCAGATGGATAAATAATAATAATTTTGCCATCAAAAGCCCGGTCTGTGTGTGTTTTTTTTTAAAGTTTTATATAAGTAAACGATGTTCAGATGTTAGAGTTGTCACTAAAGCAAAAAAAAAGGGTTTTTTTTACAAAAAGGCTTTTTTCTCAGCTTTTTGCTCTGAAACTGAAGATTTGTGTAAAACTTGCTCTGTTCAACGGCTGATTACAAAAGAATGAAACGAGCCAGAAACAATTTTTTTTTTTGATGAAAGTAGAGGCTTCAATCTTTCAGAATCTGGTGTCAGCTTTCAGATAGTCATAGTAGAAAATATTCTGTGGGTCTTTAAAAATCAGTCAAAATGCTCAAAAACGGCTGGCACTGAGGGGGTAGAAAATCTCAGAATGGCTGGCACTGAGTGAGTTAAGGCCCTAGATGTTGTAGGGCTGTCATGGTTGACACAACTCTGCATCATGGCATGGACATTGGGGGCAGTGCCTCTGAACTGGCAGACCACGTGGTGGTCCCCCTTTTTAAAAAGTACCTCAGGGTCTTGTGAGGGAGGGATCGAGCTGGAGGTCGACATGCAGATTGGTCTGGCTTCTACAGTGATGCAGGGCCTGCTATGATTTGTCATGAGGGAGCTGAACCAAAAGGCAAAGCTCTTAAATTACCCTACCAAATAAATATGTTGTTTAATAAACTTTAAATCCTAATGATATTTTCTTCCCCTAATGTAATGTGGCTGTTACACCAGGACCTGTGACTTTGCTCTGATCAGTCCATGAAAAATAGACAGATGAAACCATCCTATTGATCTAGCATTGATCTGAGTTAATACAGCATCACAGTCTGTAAATCAGTATCTGCATTCTTTGAAGATGAACTACTGACCATCATCCAGCGCAGCTTTGAGCAGCGCTGTGTCACACTCTCATATGTGAACATTGTGCCATCGTAAATTACGCATCTGATCTGCTGATTCTGGCCTGACATCATCGTGACAAGAGACTTTGACGGTCAAAACTTGGTGAGAAAGGAGATCAGTGGAGCGATATCAATCCATGGTCATATCCATATATCTATCACACACACACACACACACTATCTCCGCTGTGTTTTCTGTCAACTACGTGTGTGTCTGCACCTTCTTCTCAGTTGTACTCTTTTACCATACAAAAACAATCACAGCAAACAGATCCAGATTTCATGTATTGCTTTGCGTCCCCAGCATTAAATTATTTGCATTTCCTCCTCCCATATTTTTGCTTCCCCTGGGAGATCCGCCTACTATACATATTCATCAGAGGGAAATGCGCTAAATGGAATGAGGGCGCAGGTAGAAAAGCAGCAGCGGCACACACCTGATTCCCTGAGCTTTGTAATCCTTATTAGCGCATGGAGTGACGTTTGCACACAATTTAATACCACTAAACCTTTTGTGAAGGTTTTAGTGTTTTGTACTATTTGTATAGTTTAGAGGGTGGACCCTGGGTGCGACAGCCTCATATAGAGTTGGCCCAGTGTCCTCCCTACTTTTGTTCAATTTGGCTAGGATCTTCAGTCCCTTTTGTTTCGTTATGTTGCTACTTTTAATAACTTTGAGTAAATAAAAAATTTGATAATTGTTACCTCTGTGTTTGGCGTCTTTTATGTTGCGGTCCCTCAAGCCTTTGGGTTCCTGTCCTCGAGGGGGCAGTAACATGAACTTTTAAAGTGTCCTTTTTATACTATGCAACCTGTTGTCTAACTCAGTGATTTACAACTGAGACAATTTATCTAATAATATCTATCCCTCCATGTTAAAGCTTACCTCCAATATTAAAGTACATGTATCCAGTGTCGTAAATCTATCTATCTATATATATATATATATATATATATATATATATATATATATATATATATATATCACTACTTGATTTGAACAACGTTACTCTCTCCTTCTTTAAGTTACAGGGGTTGCTGAACATTTCAAGCTGCATTTTGGATTTATTTTAGCAGGTTTAAAATGCAGCTTTAAATTTTCAGGACCCTCTGTAACTTAAAGGATACCTGTAGTGGAGATGTATATAACACAATATGTTATACAGTGTAAATTTGTTTTCATTCTTTATTTGTGAAGCTAAACACACATTTTTTGATAAACAAACATTTGTTTCACATTTGTTACTCTTCATTGTAATTTTTGTGATTTTATGTTTTGCACACCGGGTTTCAAGAAGCAACTGCGGACATCGAATTGCCTTTTAGTAGTAGCTGCAGCCTTCACCCCTACAGTATATTCTCAAAAACATGAGAAACAACATGCTTTTCAATGGTATTTTTAATGAAAAATTATGAAAACAAAAACTGGACATTATTAAAAATATGACAGAGGCCTGTAATTTTCATCATAAATATACCTCAACTATGAGAGACAAAATGAGAAATAAATTCCAAAAAAATCACATTGTAGGATTTTTAACGAATTAATTGGTAAATCCCTCGGTAAAATAAGTATTTGGTCACCTACAAACGAACAATATTTCTGGCTCTCACAGACCTGTAACTTCTTTAAGAGGCTCCTCTGTCCTCCACTCATTACCTGTATTAATGGCACCTGTTTGAACTCGTTATCAGTATAAATTACACCTGTCCACAACCTCAAACAGTCACACTCCAAACTCCACTACGGACAGGACCAAAGAGCTGTCAAAGGACACCAGAAATAAAATTGTAGACTTGCATCAGACTGGGAAGACTGAATCTGCAATAGGTAAGCAGCTTGGTGTGAAGAAATCAACTGTGGGAACAGTTATTACAAAATGGAAGACATACATGACCAATGATAATCTCCCTCGATCTGGGGCTCCACGCAAGATCTCACCCTGTGGGGTCAAAATGATCACAAGTAAGGTGAGTAAAAATTCCAGAACCACACGGGGGACCTAGTGAATGACCTGCAGAAAGCTGGGACCAAAGTAACAAAGGCTACCATCAGTATCACACTACGCCACCAGGGACTCATATCCAGACGTGTCCCTCTGCTTAAGCCAGTACATGTCCGAGCCCATCTGAAGTTTGTTAGAGAGCATTTGGATGATCCAGAAGAGGATTGGGCGAATGTCATAAGGTCAGATGAAACCAAAATAGAACTTTTTGATAAAAACTCAACTCGTCGTGTTTGGAGGAGAAAGAATGCCATACCTACTGTAAAGCATGGGAGTGGTAACATCATGCTTTGGGGCTGTTTCTCTACAAAGGGACCAGGACGGCTGATCCGCGTAGACAGAATGAATGAGGTCATGTATTGTGAGATTTTGAGTGAAAACCTCCTTCCTCATTTTGTTTCTCATAGTTGAGGTGTACATATGATGAAAATTACAGGCCTCTCACATCTTTTTAAGTGGGAAAACTTGCACAAATGGTGGCTGACTAAATACTTTTTTGCCCCACTGTACAAAATGACAAAACATTAAATACATGTTCTAATTGCAATACAGAGGAAAACAAACCAGAAAAACTACTATATATATATATATATATATATATATATATATATATATATATATATATATATATATATATATATTCATAGTATTTACATAATGTACATGCAAAATACACACATGCATAAAATATATATAAACCCATATACTGTATATATATATACACACACATAACAAAACAACACCAAAGCACAACAATAGATGGGTAGATAGAACACATTTCAGTTACAGGCGGGGCAGGATGAAGGTATAGTTTATCTAGTCCCGCCCCTTCTACTATCAGTGACCAATTCTTAGCATAAAGGGGTCAACTCATCAGCAATATGCAACCTAACATATACAGTTTATAATATTGTAACAAAAAATTAACAAGTTAGTCATTTTCTTCCTTGCTTTGCTTGTAAGAATCAAATAATATTAGTTTGTATTGTTTTTTTTTTAAATATCACTGAGTTTTTAAAAGACTTTAAAGTATAATCAAGTTTGTTCAAAAAATGTATAGTACATTTTGAAGTTGTGTGGAACAGAAAATGAGAACAGAAATACACAAAATTACAATAAACTATGCAATATATGATAACAGTTGCCCTTCTCTGCTCAATGTTGTTGATTCATTGTTTGGTTGGATGCGTGTTGATGATGCTCACAGAAGTCACAGGCTCTCGTTTATTGAAGAAAAACCAATAGAAAAATAAAATCTCTGATACAAAGGCAGTGTCTTTAGGAGTAAAACAGAAGGACTGTAATAGTGAGCACAGTTTAACAGCTGATACTTCTGCTGAGGCCAAGGCGTTTCCTTGAGCCTTTGTGCACATTCACACACACTGTTTGGAGAGGACACGGAGGTGGAGCAGACAGGGAGGGAGTAATGGACTTTTCAGGTAACTTCCACTCTTTGGGTCTGCTGGAGTATTCATACAGATCCTTTCTGAATGCACTGACAGTGTTCTGTTCCTTCTTAAAGAAGATGATGTAACACTTTGGGAAGAAATGGCAGCTGAGGATACCGTAATTGGAGATGAGAATGACCACCATTTCTACAGCTGGCAAATATACTCCTGTGGTGGTCACGTAGACAGGGATGAAGAGCAGCCATGAGATGAGATACAGCAGCATGCTAAAGGTAATGAAGCGTCCCTCGTTGTACTGCTGTGGCAGTTTACGTCCTTTGAAAGCGCAGATGAAGCAGACAAATGCGAGGACGGCGATGTAGCCCAACATCACCCCAAACGCCAAGTGTGAGCCCTCGTGACAGGCCTCCAGCAGCGTGGTTGGATTCCCGGTGATAGAATAGCCAGGACTCTTCAGAATCAGCCAGCAGATACAGGTCGCGACCTGCAGAGCTACGCACACACTGACGATGACGTAGGGCTGGTGGAGTTTCCTCAGCAGCTCCTGCAGTTTGGGGTTGAACTGGAAGGCCAACAGGATTTGAATGGTTTTGACCAAGATGCAGGAGACGCACAGGGTGAAGCTGATCCCATAGAGAACCTGTCGAGCTTTGCACTGGAGGTCATTAGGTTTGCCTACAAACAGCACTGCACTGATGTAACTGACAACTAAGGAGAAGAGGATGACCTGGCTCAGCGGCCCTCCAGCAGCCCTCACCACAGGAGTGTTCCTCCACCGCAGGAACAACGCAGACACCAGCAGAGCCAGGACAATGCCCAGTGCAGAGAAGCTCAGCAGAACCACAGCGAAGCCATCCTGCCACGAGAAGAAGAGCAGGCGCTTTGGGATGCAGCCAGAGCTGCCTTCAGGAGACCACTCAGTGCTCGTGTTACAGCTCAGACACTGGCTCATATCTACAGGAAGCACAAAGAAACATCACATATAGGAAATCTCCTGAAAGATGTCACAAAAATGTAATCATCAACATTCATGTCAGCATTTAGAGTAATGACCAATCTGAGCATTAATATAGAAAAGAACACATGATTTGTATTGTTTTTGAGTAATTTTGTATTGTGAAGGTAGAGGTAGAAGGTAGATTAAAAAATATGAGAGCTTATAGAACATGATGTGAGCTTGTGTATAAATAATCCACACAAGTGAAATAAATTTAACGTCACAAATGATGAGAAAAAATGTATAGACAGATATATATATATATATTTACACATAAACTTACAGCTGCAAACATGTAATCCAACACTTTTTTTAATTACTTACGTAAATTATCGTTTACAACCACAACTCTCCGGTAACAACTTCTCAAATTTGACGCTACAGAAACACAAACTGCTTTTCTCGTGTGAATTTGCGCTGATTGAGTTTTGCAACAAATCTTTCTTTATTTTTATGAGACAGTGCACATACATGTTAATTGTTTTGTTGTTTCGTCACATTATACAGATTGTAGATTTTGTAAAATACATTAACCGCTTGGCCACTGCTTCAGCTGTCAGCTCTCGATTATCATCTCCACATAGCGTTAACCTAAATATAAACAAGGAGAAGCACTCTCCATGACTATTTTTGTTCAGAAATGACTCTTAACAACCTTTTTTAAACAAACTGTGGAGGCAAATTTCAGCATCCTGCCTCGACAGTGAAGAAAAATGACTTTTTTTCGGTCAGATCACCGGCTGCTGCACTAAAAAGACGCAGCGCTCTGTCTCCAAATCCTCGCTTCTGATTGGTCACACACACACAGGGGAGCGGGTTCGAAAATGAGAAGCGCGCAATTATTTTTTCTGGAGTTATTGCCCTTGTTCGGTTTTTTTTGGTGGGGGATGTTAATGTCTTCATTTTTGTAATTTTGTATGTTTTTGAAGTAATTCTTGTGTATTTTGGCTATTGTTTTGTATTGTTGTTTTTGTGTGTTTTTGTAGTCATTTTGCATTATTTTGTCGTCGCTTTGTGTATTTTTCTGGAACTCTGTGGGGTTTTTTAAAAAGTTTTTAGTTCATTTTATCTGTTTTCCGATGTTTTTGTAGTCGTTTTTTGTTTATAATTTCTTGTGGTATATTGAAGGCATTTTTTGCATTTTTGTTGCCGTTCTGTTTATTTGATGTTTTTGTAGTCTGTGTATTTTCTATAATTCATGTTTTTTGGAGTCAGTTTAATTTTATGCAATTTTTGTATGTTTTTGGAGTCTCTTGGCATTCTTTAGTGATATTTTTGTTGTTCTATAAATCTGTATTTTTTGAAAGCATTTTGTGTATTTTTTTTGGTATTTTATGTGTTGTGTATTTGCAATTTTGTATGGTTTTTTGATGGTATTTTGTGCCTGAGAGATAGATTTCCTCTTCTTTTGGCATTGTTGGGGGTTTCCACAGCACATCATCGTCCTTCCTCTGTCTCCTGTTCAACAATTTCCTGTATGTCCTCCTTCACTGCCTGGCAGCTCTGTTCCTGACATCTTCGTTATCATCTCTCCTATACGGGACCAAACCAAGCATCGTCTCTCTTAAATGTCCAGTATTATGCTGATTTTCACCCATCTCCTTTTTCTAAGAACCCCAACAACAACGCATTTGAGGTTTGTTCTCCCAAACTCGCCTGTTTTCTGAAGGTTTAGCCCTCTGAAAAGTCACTAGGCATTATCACAGCAGCAGTAGCAGCAGTACATCATTAACAGTTTTCCTTCTCCTCCTCTGACCACAGAAATAGTGCATAAGACGATAGTCTTTTTTTTGTCCGACTGCTGCGTCGCATAGGCTCACAAACACGTCAGATCATCCCATAAAGGCGTTACAAGGCGATATAATGGCTACTAAAAACGGAACTGATTGTAAACGCACGCGCTGCAGCGCAAGGAAGTAGGAATGTATATCACTGTTGCAAAACAATCATAAAGGAAATTTTTCACAATACTATCCCTTTAACTTCCCACCAAACTGTCCTCCTTGAGCTGTCCCTGTGATGGACTGAGCTTATCCTCAGCTCTTCTGCTCAGTGGTACCCTCCCAGAACTGGCAACAGAAAAACATCAAAGGAAGCTTTGTTTAACTGGTTGTATGCAGGCCAGTCTTTGAACTTCTATAATCTCTGCCCAGTTTGTGTTCCACAGAGATGTGATCATGTGTTTTTCCTGCTGATGCGGCGTGTCTGCCAGGCTGTAGACAGAAACTCAACTAATACGGGCAAATGTAGACACTATTATAAAGGACCAAACAAACCGGGGAAAAGAGGGGAACGGGAAGAGAAAAAAAGAAAGAAAAGAAGCTGTAGCTGTAGAAAACTCATGCAAGCTATGGGAGAATACTGAAAGTCCACACAGGAAAGAGCCACACTGTGTGTGTCACCTGTGCTGTTAGAGTAGTAGTTCTCGGTGCAGTTGGTGCACTCGTAGCAGCAGGTGTGCTGACCCTCTGCGGTTTTCTTGAACTCTCCAGGTAAACAGCTTTCAGAGCATTTGGAGACGATGTGCTTAAAAACACAGACACATCGTCATCGTCAGGCTTCAATTCTCTCTGCTGTCTTTTTACTCTTATCTTTATTATGTGTGGATTTTGTCTTTTGGATTTTCTCATATTCACACTTGACCTGTACACACATTTTGTTGAGTTTTGTGTGTGTGTGTGTGTGTGTGTGCGTTTACTACCTACCCGTAGCTCCTTGAATTTTGTCACTGTGTGATGGTTGGTGTGAGTAAAGCTCTGGTTTTGCAGGTGATACTCTGCTACAACATCGGACACGTGGATGCTTCCTCTGTCTGACCTCCACATCACCACATTGTAGCCCAGGTTAATGTCTCCTCTGCTGTCAAACCTGTAGTTCTTTCCTCTGACCGTAAACTCTTCCATCCACAGGGCTTGGAGAACCTGCATAAAGCAGCAAGGCCCAATGGAATAATAAGAGGTACAGCTACCCTGACACCAGCACAGGGCTGCAATAAACAATATGTGAATCCGTTTTAAGTTCATGGTAAATGGACTTGATTTTATATAGCGCTTTATCACCACACTGAAGCAGTCTCAAAGCGCTTTACACATCAGCTCATTCACCCAATCACTCTCACATTCACACACCAGTGGGACAGGACTGCCATGCAAGGCGCTAGTCGACCACTGGGAGCAACTTAGGGTTCAGTGTCTTGCCCAAGGACACTTCGACACATAGTCAGGTACTGGGATCGAACCCCCAACCTCTTGATCAGAAGACGACCCACTGCCACCTGAGCCACGGTCATGATAGAAATATGAAATGGAAATCCACATTACTTAAGATGCAAAGTACAAAGTTGATAGTTGATTTACGCGGCATCACTGGTTTCAAATATATCCTACCGTTTGATGGAATGAGCCTCGAAAAGAGTATTGACGAGCAATCAGGAATTCACTTTTAGAGTTCTTTGCCTTCAGAAAGGATCCCATATTGCATTAGAGGGAAATTATTTTACTATTTATTCTATTCTTGGGGAGAACTGAGCTTACTCATTGAGCTGTTTTAACCTTTTCCATTACTTATTCACAGGCAGTAATGAAACCGACTCTTATCCCAGCAAAACAAAGTTCATGTTTATTTCTGTTCATTTGAAAGCTTGTTTCTTTAGAGGTGTATTTCATTAAACCCAGCTCAGGGTTATTTCCAAGTTTAACGGAAGAGTCCTGCTCAGTGAAGCCAGGTTCTACCTAGAACAGCCATTTTAACAAGGAGAAAATACCTTAGTTGCCATGGAAACAGTCTGTGCAGCAAACCTTCTCCAACCAGGTTTAACCAGCAGGCTTGGTTTACCTGCAGGCACACTCATAAAACCACTTCATCATTTTAAAAGATGTAATTTTGTGGTGCTTTAAAACACTCAACAAAGATCCACCAATGGAAAAAGGAGTCAAACAGACTTCAGTCTGTCATCCAACATCGCACACAGCACCGCTGCTCCCTCCATTGAGTTCAACAAACTATTCATCAAAACACTCACAAGTCTCATAAATTACAGATTATTTAAATGTCAGATACTGCATGGTCTTTTTTTAAATGTTGTGTAAAGAATAAAAAAAAGCCTCAGTAAACTCATCAAACTCACATGGATCAGTGTGTGATCACATGGTTCAGTTGTTCTCTATAATAATCACACCTACTTAAACCCTTCACAGTTGAAACCACAGAAATTTCTGAAACTCTCTTTTTCCTCTTGTTGCTCACTGCTCAGCAACAAATGATGTCACATCCTGTTGGTCTCAGCATTGGTTTCTATTGGCTGATCTCGTCAGATCTCGGAAGCTAAGCAAGGCCTGGCCTGGAACACACATGAGGATTTGTCTGAGTTGCTCACCGTTCCACACGCCTCAAGGTGTTTGTTCTCATTTGTTGTATTTACAATATTTTTGTTATACAAAGGAAATCAAATTGAATCTTTTTTTTTTTGTTTAAAATTTTGAATGAAATAAAACTCTGCTGTTGTGCATGGGTATAATACTATCACATTTACTGAAACATTACTTTCACCCATGCAGACACATAAATACCTCCCAGGGTTGGACTCTGCCCGCCGTCCTACAGTCTCTCCTCTGACACACTGAAGCCACAGCCTGTGCTATGGCACTCACAGCCATCTCAATGCCGAAAACACCGTCTGCAGAAATGTGTTTCCTGAGGATGGATAAAGCTTTGGATGGATGATCAATGTTTGAAGACATATTACTGCTGCTCAGCTTTGAGTAGAACTCCTTCAGGAAGGAGTTATTTTCCATGTAATTGTGCTCTGCTGTCTCCAGTCTGTTCAGGTACTCATTGAAGGATGTCAAATTCTCTTTTTTGAAAGCAAAGCCCACAACGTGTCCGATATCTTCCAGAGATAAGTTGCCCCTCACAGAGCTGCTGGAGGACCAGCTGTCACTTGCTACCCACACTCTTCTCATGGTGTGCAGGGCGAGTCCTTCTCTCACAGCTTGGTCATGGAGTTCCTGATACAGAGCTTTCATGAGAGAAGACTTAGCAAAAGACACAATGACCTGGACCTTATGGTTGGTGAGGATGGTTTCAGCAGCCTTCGTCATGGTGGAGCTCAGATCCTCTCTGCTCACAGAGCGAGGTAAAACCAACTTGAAGGCCACACAGATTCCCATCTTAGAGGCTTGACTGCTGAAGTGATCTAGAGCTGATCGGCCGTAGTCTCCATCTGAGATGACGACTCCTACCCAGTTCCAGCCATAGCTTCTAAGCAGATTGGCCATGGCAGCTGTCTGATGCTCGTCGTTAGGTATGGTCCTCAGGAAGGAGGGGAAGCGCTTCTTATCGCTCAGAATCACCGCAGTGGACGAGTAACTAATCTGCAAACATAGAGTCAAAGATGATTCATACTAAATAAAAACATTGTTATTCATTTTTCTCAAAAAGTAACTAAACCTTGAGGTTTTGGCTGATGTATTATGTGCATCTAGGTTGAGAGGGCAGTCACTCTTAAATTTCTACCAGCCTGTCATTGCCCGATCCCGTTAGATCTCGGAAGCTAAGCAGGTCTGGGCCTGGTTAGTAGTTGGATGGGAGACCACTGAGAATTCCAGGTGCCACAGTGGGGTGGCAGTCACCCAGTGGGATCTGTCATTGTGCCCTTGGGCAAGGCACTTCACCTACATTGCCTAGTATGAATGTAGTGTGTGAGTGAGTGTTGGTGGTGGTCGGAGGGGCCGATGGCGCACTATGGCAGCCTCGCTTCCGTCAGTCTGCCCCAGGGCAGCTGTGGCTACAATAGTAGTTTACCACCACTAAGTGTGGAGTGAAAGAATAATGCCTTAATTCTGTAAAGCGACTTTGAGTGTCTATGATAAAGCGCTATATAAAACTGATGCATTATTATTATTATAACAAAAATGTAACAAATTCAAATACTTTGATTCATGTCCAACTGTTCTTGACATTTTAGTCAATCAACAACTCTACTTTATACTAAATGCATTTGTTTTGGTCATGTAGGGGTTAAGGAAAGTGGCTTGTAATCATAAGGTCAAATCCAACATGGGCCATCACTGTGGGATGTTGAGTCCCGTAACGCTTTGGAAAAAGGTGTCTACTAAATTAAATTGTAATCTTGTGATAATAAGGAAAAGCACTTGGAACTGTTCTTGTATTAATTTATGTTGTATTTTGACTACAAATATTTAGTGTTAGCTCACTGATTGTTCTGCCTCATTGGAAATTTTTTCTAGTGCCTTGTTTGTCAGAAACTGGCAAAAACTCAGACATTTTATGGTCTCGGTTTTGGTCTCGACTCCCAAAAGTCTTGGTGTTGACTTGGTCTTGGTGCAATCTGGTCGAGAGCAAGTCTTGGTCTTGGATATTGTGGTCTTAGGTACAACACTACTATCTAGTATAGTAAAAATGACTATTGTGCAGGTTTATACAGAGTTTTGGGACTATGAACTCTCAGGCTTGTGTGTAGAGTACCATTTGCCTTTAGCTGTTAGAGACAATAATCAAGTCGTAGTGTAGGCCTCATTTAGCAATAAATCAAAGATCATCTGCTCAGAAAAAAGATTGTTATTTCTACTTGAAAGTTTGTTTTGACCTCCGAAGTCACTCCACATCCCACAATGCAATGCATGAAACTTTTCTGACAATGTAAAACTGACTGTTTACAGTGGAGATCATTTTATATTTTATTCCAGCAAATGATCTTTGGTTTGTTAATCTGTGATCAACATGATATAAACATGGTGCATTGGTTGGGTTTCCTCTCATTGTCAAACACATGGCATCAATTGCTGCTTATTTTATTGCTTCTAAAAATGTATCTCTAACGGCGAATTTTATTAAATTTCAAAAGATATCATCAGAAATCTGTCACGTTGGATTACTTTTCATCACGTACTTGGGGAATCATCTGGAGAGTCAGGTGTCTGGCAACAGCAATTGACATTTCAGAGTGACCTGCACCAATGACGGCCATGATAGGCTGCTGGCAGGCAGAGGAGCCGTTGTGGTGGCAGTCAGCTGGCTGAGTGAAGGCGGCCGTGGCTCTCAGAGCCGTGCTGACATCGGAGCAGGAGTCCAGCAACCAGTAACCCAGAGTAATGTTGGCGTCTGTCAGAGCAGGGGATTTATTCACCACCTCGATGGCATTGATCATGGCCAGGACTTTCACCAGCTGGTTTTCACTAAACCTAAGAAAGCAGCATAGTGCATTAGAGATATGTACAGAACAGGTCTATATGTTTGACTGGAGGTTGAAATTATGTAATAAAAGCTATCCGTCACATTGAGTCCACCTCTTTTCATCCCTTCCTGAGGTCGGCCTTTCTCAGGGCTATACACAGTGTCATTCCCATCTATTTCATCGTCTTGTTCTATATCTGCTCTTGCCTGCCTCTCTTTCTCTGTCCTCACACTGTTTTTAACAGGATGGTCTTGCTAAGCCCTGATGGTCTCATTATGCTCCAATCACTTCACTTTGTGACTTTTTACTGTAGAAAGGAGGTTATCGAAAGGTCTGTAAACTGTTTCTCTACCTTCTTCCCAGATCTTTTAATTGAACAGCTCAGAGGAAAGGTGAGAAGACTAGTATAATTTCAATGTAATTTATTCTAATCACCGTAATCACAAGGATAGTTTAGCAGGCCTGCTGCTCCTGCATACAGCTCACATGCAAGTGAGTACCAAAAGCAAGAGTGTGTTCAGAGAATTGGAAGTAGACATTTTGTCTTCTTGTGCTAGGCGTACCCCATACAATAGTTTGGTTGGTGCCAGACATTTGGGCCAGTTATCAGTCTCACCACAGGCCAACCACTACAACTGTGATTTCTTTGTGTTTATGTGGTATCAACAAAATGTGGGAGTGTGGGTGTTGAGACACAGTGATATACAGCAAACATGCAACAGGTCTTCAGAGATAACAACTGGCAGAATAGAGAAGAAACCTAAATAATATATTTCAGGTTCAATAGCTTTGGACTCGGTTCCCTTCTCACCTGTTTGTGTTCACGTAAAAATGTTGAGTTTTTTACTGCTTGCAACAGGAAATCTCTGTGGCGTCTCTGTATTTCTCTACTGTCCATGACTTAAACCCTTTTACGACATTTTAGGAAACATCTACTTTATATATTAAGTAGATTCTCATGTATAAACTTAAAAAGTAAGAGACCAAATCTTGCACAATTGGAACTTAATTAAATATTTACAAATGAATTTATATAAAATAAAAGGTTTGTCAAAAACAATTCTCTTTTGAAATAAAGTAACACCAATGAATTCAAGTCAAAATTTAAAAAAATTAGTATTATGGAGCCCAAAAGAGTCATAATTAAATAAATAAAAACAACATTTTGAAATAAATACTATTTTGATAAGTAACAGGACCCCATAGCATCAGTGTTGGACGCACGGGGTACCCCTTTGGTGTTTATTTTTTACGCTGAGGGTCCATGTTCTACCCACAGGCAATGAAAAACATGGCGGACACGTATATTTTAATAGCAAATTGCCTTATTTCAAGATAGATTGTGGCTTTAGAAATGTTTTGATGGCATTTCTAGTGAGAAATGTACCCTTAAATTTCATAGTATCCATTCCGTTTATGTAAACAATCTGTAGTTTTTTTGTGACAACGTACATTCTTCCGTGATTGCTATGACAACCTTTGATGCCAAAAAACTGCAAGCCAAAAGCAGATAAATATCCATTCACAGACCGAGTAATGTTGTAATTCTCTTGTTTCCTTTACTGTTTCATCTCCTAACTGTGGTTGGGGGACACAAGGGAGGTCCATAGGGAGGTCCATAGTCTCCAGAGCTAAATGTTGCTCCTCCTCCGTTAAATCCTCAGATAAAAGTGGAACCGTGCAGAAACACGCTGTGTTGGTGCTGTACTTTATTCACTACCTGCGCTGTAAACATAAACCTCGCTACCTGTCACGATCACCGTGTTGGATTGAACCCAGGTCTTAACACACACACACACCTGCTCCACTGACACGCACACACGCGCATCGGCCACACGCATGCACCCGCTCCCTCACTCAAAATTAATACATTCGAGCTAGACACATCTCAAAGCACTTTTCTTGCTTTATTTTTTTTTTATTATTAATAATAATTTTATTTATATTTCCTCCCATTGCTACCACTGTGTCGGTCAAAGAACGGCCATGACCAATGTCCAGGAAAACTAATCGATCTTAAAGGATCAAGCCGAGGTCCAACCCACTAGCTTTGATTGACAGACCGAAGTCATTCTGCTGAAAAACGACATTATGAAATAAAAAGGCCATTGTGGAAATAGATATTTAAGAATAATAAAACGTATTCATAATAATATTACCTTATTTAACAATTTAATGGCCATATTATATATTTGTCTGTTATTTATCAAAATGGTATTTATTTCAAAATGTTGTTTTTATTTTTTTTTTAATTATGACTCTTTTGGGCTTCCATAAAGTACAGTGTCGTGCCAAATGTGCCATGTTGTTAACAACACAATAGGTAGAAACCACAACCTGAACCAAAGAAATTGGTATGTATTATGAAATACATACTGTATGTATTATGTTCAACAATGTGCCAAAAATGAAAACAACAACAATAATAATAATAAAAATTTTGTCAGTATGGTTGGTTGTAGAAATGTAATGACTTACTTGACTTTTTTTAAAATGTGCTTAAGTACTGATTTAGAAATATACTCAAAAAACTACAAGTACCCATAAAAAAAAAAAAACTCAATTACAGTACTTTTGTTCTTGCTCTCTTGTGTGTGTGTGTGTGTGTGTGTGTGTGTGTGCGTGTGTGTGTGTGTGTGTGTGTGTGTGTGTGTGTGTGTGCGCGTGTGTGCGTGTGCGTGCGTGAACAGGCTTACATGATACATGGCTGCAGGTGAGGGGCGAAGGAAGAGATAGATTTGTTCACATCCTCGTGAATGGGAAAGATTCCTCCGATGAGAACATCTCCTGGAGCAAATGCTCCTGCCATGCTTGTGTCCATTCCAGTGCAGCATGGAGGAGAGAAGATAATGCACATCAGAATGAATGTGGCTTGATGCCCATGTGGTGCAGCAGCAGCATCCATGTCAGCAGGCTGTGTCAAGTCTCTGCGCTTCATCCTTATGAAGGAGTCTGCCTCTGATAAAGGTACACTCCCTCCTGCTTCCTCCTTCAGGTGTGTCAGTTCTCATATTCTTTCCCGAAGCCTTGCCTCCTGACGCTGAGTGACAGTGAGCTGACTCATGACTTTGACAAACAGTGTATGTTGTTGAAGGAAATGGTTTCACACTGTATGAAGAATAATGCAGCTGCGGTTAACAAAGCTCATGAAAAACATCTCACGCCACATATTATAAGGTCCTCCATCTAATTTTGTGAGGCCCCTCGCGTGTTTTGGACTTTGACAGCCGCATGGAAGGCGGCGTCTCTGTTGGCCTGAAACTATTGTATACTTCGGATGACAAGGTTACGTTTTGGGTTTTAGACCTGGCGGGATCAGTAGTCCTGTTCGCTTGTTTTCTTTGGGTGGGCTTTGGTTTTGTTTCATAGTTCAGGTGTGGCTCGGGCTCCACGGACTCTGTACAGGGTTAACCTAGAACTGCATCTTTTTGTTCTGTTTAGCTGACTCGTCAGGTCCAACTTTTAGTTCCTACTTTATAAATTATTATCTTCCATTTTCTTGTTTTCTAGTTAGTTTTGTGGCATGGGATTTGGGGATTTAATCTCAGCAATCCTGGCAACACAAAAATAAAAACTTAAAAAAATGTCTATCCTGGTTTTCCGTGTCCTTTATAAATATGTTCATTCCTTTCGGGTCGTAACAGGCCCCCAAAATGAATCCAATAAATACTGTGGCCCTGAAAGTCGTGTTGTACTTAAGACCATGCACCATGTGAGGCCAAGGCTTTGGTCAAAGTGGCGCACTCCGTACTATGCACTACAAACTGAATGAGTACATACTGTCTACTACAGTATATGTATAATTAAGATGATGACTGGTCTCACTGAAGTACATTTGCAAGTTTCCCAAGATGCATTTCAAACATCCAATGACAAAAACCTGAAGCATACTGAGGCTAAATATCTCCGTTTATTCGCCACCTTTGAAAGTTCTGAAAATATTTTAAGCAAGAAAGTGACCAAGTAGAATATCAACATGTGGTCATTTGATCCATAGAACTTGCGTATACACATTTCATGCCGAGATTTTCGGAGACTTTTCATTGTGCTACTGACACCCGGTTAACTTCAAAACAAGATCCCTATTTACAGAAGTGTTAAAAAAAACTAATGGAAGACAAAATTAGATGCTTTTGTTTTGAAAAGGGGATGTTTGACTTTTAGCTTGAAGTCAGTCCCAGGACAATTTCACGTTCCGCTAGCAATGCATCATGGGGCTGTTGAGTATGAGTAGTGTGCCCCCTGTGCATACTTAATCTTTTCATACTATCTAATGTGACCGCACTACATATTCATTTAGTAAGAGTAGTACGTTAGTATGACATTTTGAACAAGACCAAGACTTGCCTGAGACCACATCGCACCGAGACCAAGACAAGACCAACACTTTTGGGAGTTGAGACCACGTAAAGACCAAGATCATAAAAATTAATTTCAAAAACCATGACAAGGTAGAACAGTTAAAGAACATTCTCACTTTAGTTTTAGTCACTTTTAAATAAATTTGACAGACAAAAACAAGGTGTCTGCATCTCTATCAAAGCAGAACATGTAAATGTAAATCTCAACTCCTAACAAATTGGTTTAACTAAAATCGTTGGGGGAAAGAAAATATGCTCATGTATGTATTAAAAAGCCAGGATTATTTTAAATATCTGAAAACCAGATTTGTATTTGTCAGGTGAATGTACAGTAAGTCTTTAGAGGGATTTTTGACTAGAAATAAGATGTGGATGCAAGTCTGTGACCCAAAAAAATCTGTGACCGGTGTGGCTTCTCAGCAGTGCTAAACCTCTTTGTAGCTACTAAGGAGCTATTTACTCCCCCCTTAAACATGACACTTTAGTGAGTGAAGTAAATGCAGACTGAAGAAGAATTACAAACGTGTATAAGGGGGAATAACTGTCCGCCGAAAAGCTGCAGGGGTTGGAACTGTCGCCACCTCCGGTCACAGATTTTTTTGGGTCTTCCCCCGCTAAAAGAGCCTCTGTCCTGCACTGCTGATGTTTTGCAGATCTGTTTAATACACAGACATGTTTTGCCACTACAGCTAACGTTAGCATGTATATTAGCCGTAGTATCTGCCTACCAGCTGCAGTTTGATGTTGTGCTGCCTTTGGCGTGCAGGGGTACTAGGACCCTCGTTTGCTGTGTTGCACCGCCATCTTGGGCAAAAGTCAGGTACTGCGACTCGTCGACGTCAAGTAGACAGACTCGCAAGACAACATTAAAGTCGACTTGTCTGTTCAGCCCCGATTATGAACACGACACCAATCTGTCACAGAACACACAGAGACTCACTAAGTCGAAAAACACTTTCACTCTTTTAGGCAAAATCAGCAAAAAGACATGGTTTTTGAACTATGAGAGAGCAGAAACAAATTCTACATGTGCAAGCACAAGGAGAACATGCAAACTCTGTTGTGGCGGTTTGAAAGAATGAGAAGGACTTAAGCTTTAGAGTTGCTGGTCAGATGCGGACACAATGTAACCATGGTTCTCTGGGTGAATGGACTATATTTCCAGCCAGATACATATTTCATATGTATGGGGAATGAACCCTCTGTTCGTAAGGATACATGGGTAATTATTTAAGACACTCCAGCTTGCCCCACAGGTTACCTGTAAAACACCTGTGCAGGCGTGGATTCAGTGATAGTTTTGATCGACACGTGTCTCAGAGCGACCGAAAGAGCTGGAGAGAGTCTCTTCACTCAGAGAACCATGATTACATTGTAACCATACGTTCTCTATCGTCTTGAGACTATCTCTCCAGCCAGATACATATTTCATATGTACAGGGTAACTTTTTAAGACACCCCGTGAAGAGACAGCGCAGCCCATAAACCAATATATGACAGATTAACTATTTACAAATGTACTATTTACATGCCAATCAGGTGAGCCCCTGCAAAATGCAAGGGCCAAGCCTGAAAGGCAGAGGGTGTGCCTAGGTCGGTCCGCAAGATGCCAGAAAGACCCAAGCGGCTCCGATTAAGCTCTGCAAGAGGCAAGGCAAACATCGTCAATTAAACTAAGATCGACAAGTTGGTCCCAAAGGAGACCTCCCACATAGGCAGAGGCCTGCTCTTTGTCCAGTCATCTACAGAAGAGCCACATCCTGCACCCGGGACTGGCGGCTACATTTAGGTGGTATAATTTAACAAAGGTGGATTCAGATGACCATGTGGCAGCTGTACAAATGGCGGCCAGGGAGGCACCTCACCATAAGGCCCATGAGGTAGCCATGCCACGAGTTGAGTGTGCCCGAACCCGAACCCCAGATGGACAGGCACTCTCGAGCGTACATATGCCTACTGAACTGTTTCCACAATCCAGTGGGACAGTCTAGATTTTGACAGGGGCATGCCCAATTTGCTGTTGTAAAAGAAGACAAAAAGTTGATCTGTCTTCCTATTGAACCGTGTTTGCTGGATGTACTCTGCCAAAATCCTACCCGGGCATAGCATAACCAGGCGCGGGTCCTCCTGGTCTCCTTCAGAGGTGGTAAGAGAGCACAGCTCAATTGACTGGGACAGGTAAAACTTGGATAGAACCTTAGGCAGAAAAGCTGGGACGGGACGAAGAATTACACCTGACCCCCCCTGGCAAGAACCTGCAACAGTCGCTGTGAGCTTTGCATGGAGCTCACTTACTCTCTTAGCAGATATTATCGCCAATAGAAATGAAGTCTTGGGAGAAATCCATTTCAACCTGCATATTTATGTGATACTTTGACCCCTCATCAGCCCACCAGAGCCCTTTGTTCTGCCCAACACCACCTGCTCAAAGTGCCCAGGTCACATTACAAACAGTGGGATGATGCTTTTGCTGTGGCAAGTCCAAAACTCTGGAACTCGTTGCCGCTTGAGTTACGTGCCATCAAAGACTGCCCCGGTTCAAAGCAAAATTATGTTTAGAAAGGCAATGATACATAGTTCTGTGGCACTTGTTTTAAATGTGATAATGGTCTGTTTTTAATTATATATTAGGCTGGCTTTAATTTTTTTTTGTGTGTGTACAGCAGTTTGGTCAACTTTGGTTGTTGATTTGATTTGATTTGAACCCTGCCACTCCAAGAGGCTCTAAGGGGGGATGCTGAAGTTCATTAAGAACCATACTTATGGTAAGTCACATGGAGGAACCTAGGGCCTTTTCCTCTGGGCTGTAAATATCCGGGCACCTCTGAGGAAATGCAAAATCAAGGAGCAACTGTTCTTGCTGAGTATGCACTCACCGATACAAACAGCCTTGATCGCTGCCACCATACCTCGCAAGGTAACGGGAGACCTTCCTTCCTAAAGTCGTGACTGCAAAAATGGTAGAACTTCCTGGGCTGTTGCTCAGTAGGGATTCACCTTGCGTGCTTCGCATCAAGCAGTGAAGGCCCCCCTAACGGTATAAGTAAGCAACCCTGGTGGATGGTGCTTCCTGCATAGTCCGGCCTACAGGCTCGAACAAGCCTAAGGCAAGAAGAGTGGGAAAAGACTGAAAAGGGGAAAGGCGTAGAGCAGATCCTTAGGCCACTGGTGCTCCAGAGCATCCCATCCCAGAGATGGATTGTCGTTCCTGAAAGAGAAGAAGAGTCTGCAACTTGTTGACTCACTCTCGACATGATGTCCGCCGCTGTGTTTAACAGTCCTGGTATACGTACAGCTCTGAGTGAGCAAAAGACGGGGTGAGCCCACTGCCATAGTTGGGTTGCCAGCTTGCAAAGGGCAGGGGAACCTAGGCCTCCCTACCTGTTGATGAATGCTGCAGTCACGGTACTGTCTGTCCTGATGATGACGTGGTAGCCTCTCAACCTTGGCAGGAGCTGCCAAGGTGCGAGGACGACAGCTCTCATTTCCAGAACATTTATGTATTGGGTTACCCAGTGGCTAGTCCAGAGCCTTTTGACTGTCTTCGTGGACAGCACCCCAGCCTACTAGGGACGCATCAGTGAATACTAGCGGGTGATAGATCACAGCTCCTAGAGGGCTCCCCCTTGCTATATTGGCCTTGTGGATTCCCTGAGAGACCACCACTGGGGTACAGTGGGACTTCGGTGTTCTCAACGGACACCTTTGGACAGGTTGCATATGCAGGAGAGTGAAAGGGGCTACTTGTACCATGGAAGCCATTAGACCCATGAGGCAAAGACAAAGACCCAATTGACCAGAGATTGTAGCTGGAAGTGATTTAGACAGGCTATGAAGGTCTGCTGCCTTTCTGGAGTCAGCACAATGGTCCCCCTCCTGGAGTCCAGGACCATGCCCAGAAATACGGTCACCTGTGAAGGTTGAAGCCTGTTTTTTTTTTCGCTGTTCAGCTGCAGGCCCAGTCCATGAATGTGCTCCAAGAGGAGAGCCACACGATGGCAGGATTGTTACTCTGAGCTTGCGCATATCAGCCAATTGTTTAGATAGTTCAGGATCCTGAGCCCTTGCTGTCTCATGGGTGCAAGGACAGCGTCCATATACCGGGCAAATGTATGGAGAGCCAGAGATATACCGAAGGGCAGCACCTGAAATTCAAATATCCTGCTCAGGGGTGGAGATATTTGTTGAGCCCTCTGAAGTTCAGAATAGGACGAAGGACCCGTCTCACTTTGGGACCAGGAAGTAGTGGGAGTAGGACCCAGCCTTGTGGTCCTTGAGCATCACCTCTCTTATGGCCTTTTTCTCTAGGAGGGTGGACAACTCTTCTCGCAGTATACGAGCATGCTGACGGCCGTATACTGAGGTCAAGGTGGCTGACTTTGTTACGGGCGGTTTGTGGAAAAACTGCAGGCAGTAGCCTTGGGACATTAGTTTTCACCACCCATGGGTCCGCGCCCAGGGCTAGCCATGCTGCTCTGCGATGGGCTAACAGAGCCTTTGTGAACTGTCAGGACGGAAGGGGCTGCTTTGAGGACCGCTGACCTCTAGTAGTGGGTTGTCCTCCTCTCCCCTGGCAGTCAGTATCATGACGGCGAAAGGCCTCCAGACAGGCCTGAGGTCCCCTGGTCCCCATTGTGGGATGTGGTGTTGGGCGAGGCATTCAGGCTCTTGGTTGCCTTGAACCTCTAGCCCTCCTACGTAAGTCACCAGAAAATGCTTACACACAGTGGCGACTTTCTTGAGCAACATTTTAGCTGCATCCGCTCCGAATACAGCCGAAGGATCCACTGGCAGCTGAGACTGAGACAGCCACAGGTGGCATCTGGTGAGCCAGAATTAAGCCAAGGCTCTGCTTGAAGCTACTGTCTTCTCCTTCATCAAAGAGGAGAGGCATGAAGAAGCAGACTGGAGCTCATCCGCAAAACAAGATCCCTTAGAACCATCCTGTACCTGCAGAGACAGGATGTAAAGGAACATAATGGCTCCAGTATTAGCCAGTCTGGTCTGTGTAGCCATAGCCCTGTGTATCTTTGCAAGCAGATCATCCATCATCCTGCAATTCTTGCTAGGGCAGGTAACCCTATCTAAGACAGAGCTGGAGGGAGAGACCAGTTGCGTGACAGCCGAGTCCACAGGGGGTAGCGGCCCACAGGCAAGTTGCACGCTGTCCTGCATGTTAGACAGTATCCGACATGATCCAGACCACCTGTGTGTAACCGGTGCACCGAATTGGTTGCACACTAGCTCCTTAAAATCAAACAAATGAGGCACATGTATTGATGTAGTGGGTGCCTCTCCAACCTCCTCAAACTGGGAGGAGGGTGCCCAAGGTTCTCAGGGAGGGCAAGCGGTAGGCTCCCCCACCTGCCATTCCTTGCTGATAAACGAGGTCACATTTTTCAGAAGAGAAGACAGTCTCCACATCCACATCTCCCCTTTCTTCTCCTCCTCCTCCAACTCCGGAGTCGGTTGAGAGAGTGGGCTGGTCTGAGGACTGACTCATGTAGGCTTGATAACAGGGGTAGGAAGAGTAGCCTGCCATGGCCCCACCATGCGTGTCAGCTGCACCACAGCACTTTTCCAGTATCGAGGATCACAGCCACAGAAATCAAAGGATTTTTTTGGAAAAAAACAAGTCTAATGAATAAGGAAACAGCAATGCAGGGAGGCTGCCTGCAGACAGACAGCAAAACCATAACAGGTAAGCGGATAAATGCTGTACCCATACACAGAATTTTCTAAATTGAACGGATTGACACACTGCACCCTGACTGAGTGGAGATCAAACAATCACTGAATCCACACCTGCAAAGGTGTTTTATAGGTAACCAGTGGGGCGTGGCCAGGCAAGTCAGATTGTCTTAAAGAACTATCCATGTACCCTAACGAGCAAGGGGGTCATTCCCCATACATATGAAATATGTGTCTGCAGTGTTAAAGCACACCGTAAACGGGCCTTTATATGTTGGGGGAAAACACCCAATCAAGCAACAGCAGCCACCACAGAGTCGCACCGCCACATGCGTCATCAAAATGCAAAGCGAAACACTGTACTGCCCTCAAGCGCTTCAGTAGAGAGACTCTTCAGCATCGGTGGCCTAATATTCAGGTAGGGATGAACTGTGATTATATTCCATAATTAATTGGAAATAAGTACAGTAAATACCCGGCCTCAATCATAGTTCTGTCTGGGTGGTATTATTCTAATGCTTATACAGCTAATAGTCATTGTGGTTTTCAAAATAAAAATGTGGTCAATTTTTTTCAGTGTTTGCATCAGTATACAATTCCTTTAATACAGATTACTGTTACTATTTTGGCCACAATGATCATGATGTTAAAATTTCTTGTTTCATCTCATTCAGGCCCAGGAGAAACCGGCTGGGAGATGCCAACTTTGAGAAGCAGCTGATCTTGAACAAAATGATTTGAAGGTATACTCAATTTTGCTGTGACCTGTTTATTGGGTTATAGAAGTACAATGTATTGGCAATAAAGATTAGTATATTGGTGTGTATAGGTGAGCTGCATAAAAATAACAGATCATATCTTGTTTTTACAGGAAGCAAGAAACAGCAGGGATCCACCAGGAAGAGACCAGTGTGACCAGTGACAGAGGATCTTCATTCAGATAAGCGGTTTTCAGGCTGGACAGGAAGTAACACTGCCTTTGGCTCTGCACACCATAGGACTTTTTCCCTTTAATTATTATTATTATTTTTAGTTATTTATGTGCACTGTAACCAGTGACAGATCTTCATTCAGTTAAGGGGTTTTTCACTCACTGGACAGAAAGTAGTAGCACTGTTCATGACCTTGGATTCTGACTGACTTTTTAAAGTTATTGTTGTTTTTGTTGTTGTTGTTTTTGTTTTGTTTTGTTTTTTACTTATTCATTTGGACTTTGTTGTTAACAGTATACTGCAGTTCAGAATGTTTTTTTTTTTGTTTTGTTTTGATATTTCCTCACTTTTAAAAAGACCATTCAAGCAGCAAGTTTTTCCTCATGTTTTTGAGAATATACTGTAGGGGTGGAAACTGCAGCTGGCTGTGTGTGGCAACAATGGGGAAATGCCAGTATTCTGAGGGTAATAGCTCGCAGCAATATACGTTCATAAGAACTATGAACTAGTTCATTTTTGGAAGTGTGAGTTTAGTTAAAAATTTTGAATTATGAAATATGAACTGAACTAGCTCATTTTAAAATTTGTGAACTGAACTTTGTACTAGTTCATGTAGAAATTGAACTTTCTCAATCTGGCTGGAGAAATAGTCTCAAGACTTTTGAGAACAGGCTTTCACTGTGTGTGCCTCAGTGAATCTGCTGTTGTTACGTTCTCTCAGTGATATGTATGTGGCTGATAGCGGTAGTGATAACATAGCAGAGCCTTCTCAGTCAGAGGCCTTGGTGAATGGGCAGTCTGACCAGAAGTGACCAGAGGGGTATTCCATAAAGCAGGTTATGTTCAAACTCTGAGTATGTTCGGGCTCAAATGAGGGAAACTCTGTGTATCCCATTCCTAGATGCGAGATATGTTCTTCTGTGAGTCTGTTACCATGGTAACATTGTCCTTGAAGTAAACCTGATTGCTGGCAGGTTTCTACCTGGCTCCGCCCACCTGAACACCGCTTTTTAAGGAACACTTTAATGTACATTGGCATTATTCTCTGACACACATTTAACATTACACACCACAGACAAGCTCAAATCATTACAAATGTTGTCGCTTTACGTTTTTATGTTTTTGTTTTTTGCAATCTGTAGTTTTCAACATTGACTTTACGTTGTTTGATACTGTAATATAGGTGGTTGTATGGATATCATAGTGCGAAAGTTACTGTGGTATAACTAGTTAAGGCTCCGTTCTCGGGAGCATAGGGCCGGGGGTTTGATCCGAGGCTTTTCTTTTTTTTTATGATGTCTCTTTTGGACATTGACATGACTCTGGCGACTACATTACATTAAAAATCTATATAAATGATGTAATGTCAAGCTGCCTTCACTGTCGTTATAGCCACTGTAACAGGATGGCTCTCTATGCAGCAGCCCTCTGATGCTGCCCTGCCTCCTCAAACACATTTTATCATTTCCTGGTCATCACATCCCTGGTGTGATGAAGTGATGACCAAAAAGCGGGACTAATTACAGATATATTAAAAGACTATCATCGCTGAAGTGACGTTATTAGTGAATGCACCTTTAGAACAGGCTTATATTCCATAAATCACTCTCTTCCGGGTGGTTGCCATGGCAGCTCGAGTAATCTCTACTCGATTGATGATGGCGCGTGCACAAAAGTAACCCAAGGTTTACATACTCGGGGTTGATTGACCCACTTCATACCAGCTGCAATGGAATCAGATTCCCAGAGTTTCCCATCGTGGGGTATGTTGACCCAGAGTTTATGGATAGACTCAGAGTTTGTCAACCCTCCTTTATGGAATACCCCTCTGGAGAGAATCTTGTAATTACATATCAAACTCTACACAGAAAAGTTCTAGGAAGGATATTATTATTATTATTATTATTATTATAATAATAATAATAATAATAATAATAATAATAATAATAATAATAATAATAATAATATTTATATATATATTAATTACAATAATAATAATAACAACCTTCCTAGGACCTTTTTATTATTATTATTATTATTATTATTATTATTATTATTATTATTATTATTATTATTATCAGAGGGGTATTTCATCAAACCCAGCTCAGGGTTAAGTCCAGCTTTAACCTGAGAGTCCGGGGGGTTATTTCACAATGGTCAGATAAATACATTCAGGATAAAGGAGAATGCCGGCTTAGATAAAATCTGGTTGGATCTTGGATAAATTTTTTTTGCACGTTTGCCAAGGCAGGATAAAGAGACGAGGCTTCGTGAAGCCGTCTGTGGATGTTTGAAATAAGTGGGCGGTCACGGCTTTCTTCAGAACACCATGAATTTGATCACGGATGTGCAGCTTCGTTTACACCCGCCGAACAACTGATGCTTCTGCAGCAGGATGAAGAAATAAAAGACGGAAACAAAGGAACAGCAGCACCGCTAAAAAGGAGAGAGAGATAGGCTGGCAGACAATAGCCGACTGCCTTAATATGTAAATATACAAAACATGTAGAATTAATAAAGTGAACTGTTATAGTTACAGTAAGATGAGGTGGAGCTGATCACTTTTTTAAATCATTGATTATTAGATTTATACCTTTTTTTTTTTAACATTTATCATATAATAGAATAGAACAGAATAGCATAGAATAGACTTTTATTGATCACCCAGAGGGGAAATTCACAAAATGGTAAAGTGTATAAAATGGGATTCAAATTCGGGTCCCCAGCTTGGGAAGCAAGAAATTTACCACTGACCTTGCATTACAACAAACCATGACCATACGCTATGTTACAGTACATATACAAATAGATAAGTCTCTAGAAAGGATCTGCCATCTATAATTTATCAAAAAAATGAAAAATAATTTCAATAATCAATTTAAATCAAACCTCTGACAGCAATTCCACAAGCATGATTTTTTAGTACTACAAAATAGCCAGAGGCCTGACATAAAAATAAATTATTAGAGTTATTGTAAAGTTAAAAAGTCAGAATAATGTGAAACCTTTCAGTTCCAACAGTACAATATCAATTTTCTTATTTTTAGGGCACACTTGAAAAAAATATCTTCTATTAGTTACATTGCAGTCATAATGAGTAAAGTCAAATTATTGTGAATGATTTTTCTAACTTTTCAATGTTGGTGTTTTATTGATAAGGAAAATATTCCTAATAAACCATCTGCCTTCTCACTTTTTGCTGCTCAAATATTGTCTTTTTAGGCGGGCTACCAGACTCAAAACGCCACTCACTTCTTGTTCTTGTTCTTCTTCTTGTTGGGTGAAGAAACATGTCGAAACACCATGGACGTTCTGTAAAACACAAATTTCTCACAGCACTGACAGCAGAGCCAAAACAGGGACAACTTTATTCTGGTTGTTAACCTGCTCTGCAGCAAGTTAGCTGTAGAGGCTAAATCCCCATTGTTACTAGTCCTGCATAAACTTGGTCGACTTTCGTTCAACCGACTTGGGGTTAAGTTTATCCACGATAGCCAATTTTTCTGGTCTTTATCCCCACAAGCTCTGCAGCACTGTTGCAAAAATCAACAGTCAGTCAGTCAGGCCAGCCTAACTTGTCTTTTGATTGTGTATGCAGACAGTAGTTGACCTGTAACTTAAGGATAAGGATTGGCTCTAAGGGCTGGGCTCGCGTCGCAGCGACACTCTATGGGCTAGAGGAGCAGCCGCTACCGCCACGCTCTTCTCCCCGCTGCTGCAGACCCAGTGCTCGTGTGGTACCCCCACAAATAGGTTAGCTACAATTTATAAATAGGTTTTTGTTTATTTTTTTATTTATTTTATTTATTTATTATTGGCAGTATTTTTGTAAACATTTAGTTAGTTTTTTACTATAATTTGATCAGTAGGGCTGAGTAGCGGAACTTCCATGGGGACCTGGTTGCTTGGGGGACAAGTAAAGGTGTGGCACGTTCCCCCGTCTCTTCAGAAGCGTTCTGGAGGGCGTTGTGTGAACATCCTGTCCTGATTCTTCTGTTATATCTACTTTTACAGGTCAGTAAAAGTACAAAAACACGATGGAATGTGGGGACCGGGTTAATGTTGACAGCACTAGAGGGGTTACGTGATGTTTAAAATGTGTTTTCATAAGTTATGGGTGATTTTGGGGACAATTACATGTGCGGGGGTTCGGTCGGCGGCCGCCATCTTGGCACAGGCAAAGATCGTCCTGTAGCGGCCAATATAAATTTTGTCTTTTGTTTTACAGTTCTTGTTAGTTCATGGAAATTATAACACACATCATAAACATAATGCTTTGGTCCGGGCCCCTTGGTAGAGGCAAAGATGGTTTTTTTCATACACAAGTAAATGAAACTTGTGAACCTGTATAGGTAATGACAAGATTTAGGTTATCCTTAGAGTAAGACACTGTATGTACAGTCAGGTTAAACTGTATGTAGGTAAATGGTTATCGTTTAAAATTAGATTATGTATTAATTATATGTGTATTGTTAAGTTGATGTAAAGTGAGATGTGGAAATTGTTTGATGTGAAGTTTGTTAAGTGAGAAACTGGACTAAGTAAATACTGTATGTTATATGTGATTGTGATTGTGTGACATTAAAGAGAAGCGTTCTGGAGGGCGTCGTGTGAACATCCTGTCCTGATTCTTCTGTTATATCTACTTTTACAGGTATTTATATTTGTTATTGTGGTCATTCATTCGTGTGACCCGTAACACTCGGCCCACATGGCGCTTCCCACCATTTAAAGTAACTCATATGGGTCACGTCATCATTTTGAAAGAAGTAATTTAGTGATGCTTTAAAACACTCAAGATCTATAAAAGGATAAAGGAGTGAAAAAGACTTCTGTTATACTTTTTTTATATACCGCTTTAATACGGTGTTTTACAAAGAATAATTAATATTCAAAAATATTAATTATCAATTTTAATATGTTCGTTGCCAGGAGTGCCATCTAGAATTGAGGATTTAAGTGTTCTAGATCACTTTATTCTAATTAATTGTTACAGTTCCCTGTTTTGTAGTGGGTTTTTGACATCAGAATAGAGGTTTCATAAAAGTTTAAATGTCAATAAAAACACAGCATTTACAATATGTGCATGTTTATTTTACAGGCTAGTGACATAAATACATGGATGATGATAAATTAAGCAGTTTCACAATTATTCAGTTATTTTGACTCATTGGTATCACACAAAATGTACATTTTAGACATGGATGTGCGGTATATACACTCTGAGTGTTTTTGATGTTTGTGTGAACTTGGGATTTATAGGGGTTTTCTAACCATCTGAGGAGGAGGAGGAGGAGGAGGAGGAGGAGGAAAAAGGAAAAGTTAAAGTAATGAAATTAATAAAACTTTACCAAAATTAAAATTATGGACTATGAATCTAGAATTTTTGATTGAGAGAAACCACCTTTCTGCCAGAATTGTGTGTGTGTGCAGTTTTACCCTCCTTCGAACAGGCATGATGACGACAGCTCCTTATGCGTAACCAGCAGCGTGTGGGGAAAAAGCTTTTCCACTCATTAACTGTACGGGCCCGCAGGGATTGTGTCGGCCTGGATGGGTTCTGGTTCTCCTTCTCACACGGCACGACTCCTGGGCGTCAATAGTTTAACCGAACAAGTTCTCAGATCAAAGATGCTAGAGTTTGTTTAAAAGTTACTCATAGAAAGGTATAAAAATTGATTGGCTCCAAAAAGGGAAAAAGTTGCTTGACTAATTTTAAAAGATGGAGATAAAACTTAAAGTTAGTCGTTGTTGAAGTGGCTTGCAGCCACTTCCTGACTAGAGAGAAGTTCAAATAATTTCTCAAAAATTATGCATAAATAAATTGAAAACTTCTGACTATTTAAGACACAAGCAAGAAGAGGATAAGAGAGAAGACCGAGGGGAGAGGGGACTAGGAGCAAGAGAGTAAGAGATAAAGGAGCGAGGTCTTTTATAAACATGTCAAGAAGTTATCTGAATGGGTAAAACACATCTGCAGTGCAAGAGTGAGTGAGACCTGATTGGTTAGCAGAAAAAAGCGTGAGTCTTAACGTTCCTGTAAAGAGACAAGATGGTGGGGTTATATTCACATGTACTTTTAAAAGGCTCAAAATGGAGGATGCTGTGTATCTGTGTTACAGAATTATTTTTCTTATGTCTCTTTAAGTCTCTTAGATAAAACTTCTGTAAACATTATGAAAACCTTATTATATGAGTCAAATGGTGCTAAGTCACCCTTCAAAGTAATTATTCCAATGTTTACTCTTAATCTGTCTAAATTGATATATAAACTTTACCCAAAAGAGAAAAGCAGAAACACTTGATCAATAATCATGGAATATGAATAGTTATAACCATTTCCCTTGAAATATGTCCACATTAGTGATTAAACATATGTCAGAAGGAGGTGCAGAATAAATATCTTTCCTGTTGGTGAAGAAAGTGGTTAAAGTCGGGGTCCCATGTCTGGGATTAGTTTAAATCACAGTTCTGCCTTTAAAACATTGGATGGTGTTGTAGGTTTTATTTCTATTTCTTCCTTTCCAATCTTCATGTTGTAGGGTGTCAGGTTACACCCATGTTGTCTCTGTGGAATGTATCTGTTCTTTGGGGAGGATGGGCCTGCAGGTTGCTTGCAGCTGCTGCAGGATTTGAAGAAATTTTCCATGGTCCTTTTTCCGGCGTCTGTTTTTGAGTCATAAAATTGTGATAAAATTCCAAATGTGCGCCAGTGTTTAACCGCCTTTGGACATCGACCAGGGTCTCCTACACAGAATATCATGGTAAATGTTTAAATATGATTTTAAATCGATACAAATGACAATAGAATCATAACCTTATTACGTGACTACTGGAATTTGATGATGTGAAGGTTTTAAAGTCAAATGAAAGATCATTTATAATTATAGTAGTATTAGGCAATGTATATGAAGAGCACGCAGATGAGATGGTTTCTGAGAGTTTGTGCAGGAATTCTTTGGTTATGCAAACCAATTGTTGCAGCAGCTGTCCGGGTGGCTGGTCTCAGACGATTAGTGAACATGCTGGAAGTGGAGGTCCTGAGCTGGTGTGGTTACACGTGGTCTGCGGTTGTCAGACCGGTTGGATGTACTGCAAATTCACCGAAACACCCTTGGAGACGGTGTCACGGTACTGAGTTCCTCTTAAAATCTCAGTACGTGACTGCTACGTACTGAGATGTACCCGTACTGGGTTATACTGATTTTGAAAAATAAAGTTACATTAGGTTAACTGTTTTTTACTGCAATGTAGTTTATAATTTTGTTTTTCTTACTGTTTGTATCCCAGACATGGTGCTTGTCTTGGTACCTGAGATTCCTGAGTGTCTGGTGATGGCGTGCCCTTCAACATGAAGAAGATTAACTTGTCTATCACTTCTTTGTGGCGTTGGAACCTCTCCTGCCTCGTATATTGAGCAGTTGTACATTTTTGTATAAGAAAAGCCATTCAGCACTCGTCAAATAACAATAGCTTTGAACCTTAGCTTTGAAATGATTTTTTTTATCTCAGCAAGGCGGAAGTAGAAAAAAGCTAAGCGGAAGTAGCATAAATTCATTTTCCGGTAGTGCGCATGCTCATAGCCGATCTCAGACGGATGTGAACTCAGACCGTGACAATGGCTTATGGTAGAGAAATTACATTCAATTCACGGGCAACAGCTCTGGTGGACATTTGTACAGTCAGCATGCCAATTGCACGCTTCCTCAGAACTTGCGACATCTGTGATACTGTGCTATGTGATTAAACTGGACATTTTTAGAGTGGCCTTTTATTGTGGCCAGCCTGGGGCACACCTGTGCAATACCCTTGCTGTCTAATCAGTATATTGATATGCCACACCTGTGAGCTAAGATGGATTATCTCTGCAAGGGAGAAGTGCTCACTAACACAGCTTTGTGAACAATATTTGTGAGAATTAGGTATTTTGTGTACAATAATCACTCACTATATCGCGGTTCACCTTTCGCTGCCTGCTGAAGTGAGGAGCTGCACTCCTTTTTCTCCTCTCATAAACATAAAGCACCAGTAAAAAAAGCCGGTTAGATTAGCGGCTAATGCTATCCCAGCTCAGTGCTACAGAGAGAACTTTTACCTGCTACTACCACCTCCTCGCTGATTCTCCTCCACGCCAAATCCTTCCTAGTCCAGTTCCGGTTATAAAGGTTGTTTCATACAGCTCCAGGTGGTCACACACAGCTTCTACTCCATGGTTGAATGGGTGAACAGACCGGTGTCCATGTTGACGTGATGTCATCTTCAACAAAGACCCTGAATGCGTTTGGCATCAATGTCTGATTGCTAGCAGTGTGACTCTGAAGTGCTGTATGTTTGAAAACAGGTTTATGTTTTAAAATCTATGAAGGTTTGAACTTTGAGAGTGTTTAATCAAGAGAGAAATGTTAATTCCTGTCTGAAAAAAGTGTATAAAGTGTGTGGTGGGGGTTTTTACAGCCTTAAAACATGTATAATAGTAAAAAATAAAACTGACTACTATTGCGGGTAATTTTTAGAATGAGGGACTACTGTATATAGAAAATGTTTTATATCTTTGAGTTCAGCTCATGAAAAATGGGAGCAAAAACAAAAGTGTTGCTTTAATATTTTTGTTAAGTGTAAATAGGCATATTATGTATGAGCTTTTAACGAACAAATCATTCTGATAGGTAAACATTAAATAAATAAACACATTAATATTTTATTTTATGCATATATTCCCTAGGTTAAAAATGTTTGTAGAGATTTTTGTACATTGTGGTTGTTCCCAAATTGGGGTACATTTATTTTCATTTATTTATTCAGTTTATTTCCGACATGGTTACATTCACTTTTTTTTTTTTACATTTTTTTTTTTTTTTTTTTTGTACATGCCGAAAAAGGAGACGAGAGAAGCAGTTTGCTTATCTGGGTCCCTTCCCCTGTTTTACCATCGCAAATTTACATGGGTTTACATCTCATACTCAAACATTCTTGAGTTGTTCTGAACAGTCCTTTTTTGTGTATTCTCATCTGTAGTCAGTGTTGTCTTTTTTTTTTTTTCATTCCTCCTCCTCTATCTTTGTTCGTGTTGGCCTTGTTCCCTGCCAGACGTTGTTTGCATTCCTCTAGTTCAAGAATAGTTCCTCTTTCGAAGGTGTTTGGAAGGTTTTTCCCTTTTCATCCATAATGTCACCACTCGGGAATGTCTCTTTTGGACACACAAGTTTGCAGCTTGTTTTGTCTCTACAGCAAGGTTAATCCAGCATTTCCACTGTTAGATTTAACTTGTATAAACACATTATTATATCTTAGTTCATAAGCAAGGTAGTAATTTCATTGTACAGGAAAACGTGTTTCTAACTGCACATGTGACAATAAACACTTTGAATTTAAATTTAATGTAATCCTTAATCACCCCACCACCTAGCAATTGAAATGAATAAATGACAGACCTTTTTTACTCTTGGTTTCCACATTTAATTCAATCTCCGTAAAAAAATCACAGTCTGAGTCTTGTTTCCAGTGTTTATATAGATCTGGGTCCATATCCATGATTACCATCAGTAATGTTGTTGTTTAGGTGGATCCTTCGTATTTTCCCAAGTCTTCCATCGTTTTGATGAGGATTGGTTTTCCGTTCTCTTCTTCCAGTGGTGTGATATAAATCCTGCAGTTTCTTGTCCACGTCCTCACAATTTTTCCTCCTTTTTTTATTTGGCGTGCCTTCCATGCAATGCTTGCATTTTGTTTCGTCAGGTTTTCATTGATGTACACCTTCGTTCCTATCAGTTTATTTCCTTGCTTCAGTAGTTCTGCTTTAAATTTCATATTCGTGAAGGTTATTTTTACAGCTCTGTTATCATTTTTCTTTGGCAGGAGATGTTGTCAGGGTTCAGGACAATGTCCTTCGACTCCAGGTAGTCAATGGCCTGTTGTTCAATCGATTTTGTTTCTTCGTCATTCGCGTAACTCCTGGGTTTTATCTTTAGGCCTGTGATGATGACATCTTTCTCTCTTTCCTTTTGTTCCAGCTGTTCAACCCTGGCGTTCAACAATTTTATCTCTTCAGCATTTCTTTCAATCTTTTCTTTCAGTACCTTTGCTTCGCTTTGTAGGTTTTCCAGTGAGTTTTCCAGCGTCTTTTCCAACGACTTTATCTCGGCAGATAGGTTTCGTAGACCCTCGCGTATCATCTCCTTGACCTCTTCCAAACCCGAATTGGATTCTGAAGGGCCTCCCTGCGGTTTTTTCACCATTTTCCTTCAGTCTTGGGCCCAATTTTTCAGGCTATTCAGCTGTAGCCAGCTGTAGCCAAGGTCGTGTTATCGGAGCGAATGAAAAACACATCTGCTCTCTCCAAAGACCAGAGACACATGATGTATCCCTAGAGATACTTGAACACCTTTCAGGAGGTACACAGAAACATTTCAGTTTATTTTTTACATTATAGTGCAGAAGCAGTGAAAGAGGAGACGGACAGGTATTTCGGCTTTCTTTATTGCTTCACACACAGTAGACAGTTCATCTGTCAAAACATTCTGCTGTATCACTGCACTTCCTCCTTTTACACATCACCAGTCACTAACACACCCCACACACGTCATCGACACACTCACTCCATTCTGAATGAGAGATCATCCTCTCAGGTGCACCACACAGGCCCCCTCCCAAACATTTAGAAGGGCACTACAATGTCATTAACAATGGTTTATTATGTCCTCTTTACAAGGTCTTAGAACCCGACTATAACAACTGCATTGCAGCTCCACTGGAGTAGGTGCAGGTCCCGGCACCAGGGTTAGGACAGGTGCAGGGGACATTATAGCCGCTGACAACTTAGGGGGTCGCCCACGTCTCGGGGGCAGCGCCACCTCTACTGATTCCTCTGGTATGACATGTCAGATGGTCCACTGAAACCCGGACCTGTTTACCCCCCATGTCCACTACAAAGTTCTTCGGCCCCTTCTCTAGGACGTGAAACGGACCATCATACGGTGGTTGAAGTGGGGAACGGTGGGCATCATGTCGGATAAACACATATTTAGCTGCCATTGGTTCTTTGGGACATAGGACCGGGGTAGGCATTGATGAGCCAGAACTGGGACCAACATGCAGGCTGCATCTTTGAAAACCGGCCGTTTGGTCGTAATGAACCAAGGTTTCGATGGCTCTGGCAGGAACTCTCCAGGGACTCGCAGCGGCTGCCCAAACACCAGCTTGGCCAACGATGACTGTAGATCTTCCTTTGTGGCCAAACCCAGACCCAATATGACCTACGGCAGTCGGTCGATTCAGTTACTATCCGTGAGTGTGGCCCGGAGAGCAGCCTTCATCATGCAATAAAAACGCTTGCACAGTCCTTTGGCTTGCAGGTTAAAAACTGTGGTTCAGTGTAGTTTAACACTGAGGCTCTTAGCCACTCTTGTCTAAAGCTCAAAGGTGAACTGGGAGCCTCTGTCCGACGTAATATGCAACAGCATCCCGAAACGGGCCACTCATGTGGAAATGAAAGTGTGTGCCACCTCAGCTAATGTTGTTGATGAGAGAGGAACGAACTCTGGCTATCCAGTGGTCCTGTCAGCCATGGTGAGGAGGTGAGTAAAGCCTTAAGAGGGGGGAAGTGGACCCACCAAGTCCAGATGAACAAAGTCGAACCTTCTCTTGGGAATCAAAAATGGCTCCAGCGGGGCTTTGGTGTAGCGATGTATTTTGGCCCGCTGATATTCTTTCTAAGGCCTGGCCAAATTAACTTTTCCACCACTAGTTTGGTTGATGCTCTCACACCCGGATGAGATAGTGTGTTTTGCCTCAAAAATCTGCTATTGCCAGCCTGCAGGTACCTTTGGGCGGGGCTGACCAGTAGAGACGTCACAGAGGAGTGTGGTCCCACTGTCCTGGAAAACCACATCCTCTCGCTGCAATCCTATAGCGGCTGTCCTGAATGGCTGGATTTCAGCATCAGCCTGCTGGTCGGTGGCCATAGCAGGGTAGTCCACACCCAGCTGCATTTAGTTTACTCGTGCTCTGGAGAGGCAGCCAGCTACTGCAATGTTTTTTCCCAGCCACATGCTGAATGTCTGTGGTAAACTCTGAAATAGTAGGGAGTTGCCGCTGCTCACCCAGGTCTTGGATGTTGCAAAGGTCAGGGTTTTGTGGCTTTGGCGTGGCTTCTGCCGTCTGCTGGGCATGGGCCTTGGCTCCCCTGCTGGGGCTCTCTGGGTTCTCCCCTCGGAGGGCTGGGTGTGGGTGGGGGGCTTGGGGTTGGGGTTTGGGGTTGGTGGCGGGGTGTGCTGGGGCTTTCTTGGGGCTTTTCTTGGGGCTTTCTTGGGTGTTTATGTGGGGGGCGGTGGCTGCCTCTCGGCTTTGGATCTTGGGGGCTTCTGAGGGGCTGCTCGGCCATGGGGGGGTGGCCTGGGGCTCCCTGGTCGTAACTGTCAAGTTTTGGATTTGAAAATAAGGGAAATTTTCTGGCGCCCACTACGAGCCGTCCCACCCGCCCAAACAAGCTCCAGTATCCCTTATATTTTAATATAGGTGTACAATAAATTTAAAATACCCACTTGTCAACCACTTACTAAATACAATTATGTGAGTAGAATCTGGTAGGTCGACCTTTATTAACATTGAAATGCTGTGAACATTCTGACTGGGGCTGGACAATATGGACCAAAACTCATATCTCATTATATTTTCTCAAAATGGTGATATATGATATAAATCTAGATAATTTTATCAAATAAAGTCTGACCAGAAAGACAATTCTGGGTTAAATTTGCTGATCAATATGTGCACTCAGAAATCCATCTAACTGAGTTTTACATGTTGTTCTGAGAAGTAAAAGCAGCGACTCCTAAAACTAGTATTTTGATAAATAATAAGCTATTACATGTATATATATATATAGTATTTTGATAAATAATAAGCTATTATATATATATGAAATATTATAGTTTTCTATATATCGCCAAAACAGAAAACGCGATACATCTTGACTCTCAATATATCACCCAGCCCTAATTCCTAAATTATAAAACAGCCTAAATAAAAAACATAAATGTGTATATGAAGCACATGTGTTTATTTAATATACTTACAGTTGATATACAAGTCAACACATTGCATATTTACTGTTAATTTCACATTGCTTGTCTTTAAGTTAGACATTTACATTTTATTGTCATTATTTATTTTCTTTTAATTTCTCATGCTGACTCATGTGGTTCTCTAGTATTCACTAATGATGTATTAGACACATTTGTTGCAGACTTTACATCCTTTAACACTTTTTTAAATAAGTGTATTTGTGGAGCTTGTGATTGACTGATTTTTCAAGGTGACTTACGTGGTTTCTTCCGCTGTGGTAGACGTTAAAATCTCAGTTACTAATCTTACAGAACGTGTAACTGTGTCACATCCTGCTGCTCTTTAGGAAGGTAAACTCTCTGTCACATTTCACGACGTATTTACAACAGTTCTTTTTTTTTTTTTGCCAAAACATCTTCATTTATCATCTCTTTTCTGAGTTGTTTTCTGGTTTGTTGCGGCTATCAGCACTAATCTCGCGAGAACTGCCACTCAGGCCATTTCATGTGGCAGTTCTCGCGAGGCTAGTGACGGCGTTCAGTTTAGTAAGGCATCTTTTAATTATTATTACATTATAATACAGGATATTTACGGGAAAATACTAATACGAGAAGATAGGGGGAAAGAGGGGTAAAATACGGGAGTTTCCCAGCCAAAACCGGATACTTGACAGGTACGAACCTTGCCCCCGCTCTCTCTGCTGGCCTGGCTGTATCTTCGGGCCCAGGGCAGCCCTTGGGTTTGCAGTCACGGTTTTTGCACATACATTGGTCTACAATGCATTGGCACGCCTTGGGCTGTGGGATAAAACTTGTACTGGGCTTAACATTTAGATTTAACATTTAACATTTAGATATGATATATAACATTTAGATTTAGATTAAATATTTAGACTTAGATTTAACATTTACATAAAACATATACCATTTATATTTAGATTTAAATATTTAGATGTAATGCTTTTTTTTTACCTCTATATATGTGGTTAATAAAGTGAGATAAATAATGAAAATGTGTTAGCTGAAACTTTTATACAAAATTTTTACACTTGGCACCCAATACCACTCTGAATGAGAGATCATCCTCTATCATATACAATATATATATATATATATATATATATATATATATATATATATTTTTTTTTTTAACATCCATCAATAAAAAATTGTGGCACAAGTCTTTAAAATACACCAAAAAGTTAAATTAAAATTTTAAAATGAGCAAAACATCAGAAGTAAATTCAAGGTTATCAAGTATCAAAAAGTAAAACATAATATATGAGTCTCTCGTGACCCCCACTCGTACTCGGTTCGCTGAACAGTGGCGTGCACAGACATTTTGGGGGCAGATGCTCAGTGAAAAATAAGGTCACTTTATGTGGCATGTGGAACTGATGGCTGCCTTATTATAGCAGTGTGTGATTTAAAAAAATAAATAAATAAACATTACAGGCACATGTTGAATGTAATAGTATATTTATTTATGTCAATATCTTAATAAAATGACGACCTTTGAACTGGTACAGTTTCACACTATAGCACTGATCAGTCAATTACTATTGTATTATTTCTTTGTTATGAACGCATATGGAAAGGTTTTAAGCAAGTTACAAGCTACAATGATAGATTAGTGTACTCTTTTTACCCTGTCAGAACAAAAGAAGTGTACAAAGTATCATTTTCATCATCTTTGCTGGTAGATGGTCTACTGCTTCCCTGCTGTAGCTGCTTAGAATAGAATAATAATTTAGTAATAGCCTATTTTTAAGGTTGAATATATTGTAGCCTATTAAGGTACATACAAGATTACTGCAAGTCTTGTAACATAGAAATAAATTGTTGGTACAAATTAATATAATTAGCTAAAATAGCTTAATGCTTAATTTAGTACAGCCAAACCGCTTTGTGTAGTTAAAATAAAATGTGGACAGCTTTTAAGATATTTCAGTAAAATTAGAGGAACAGTTCAACTTTAAAATCTGAGCTTTAAAATGCCCTAAACAGTGAACATGACTCTTGGCTCTGACCTTTCATCTTCATCTTCCTCCTTTCTGCTGCTGGTGGATGCTTTTATCCAGGAGAGCAGAGAGCTGCTCCCCTGGGCTGCCTGCTGTAGCTCCCTTTCTTTTTCCTTTCTTATCCTCTCCTTTCTAGGCATTATGCTGCAACTGGTCAATAAAGAGAGACCAACAATATGAATATGACTGTTTGGTTATATTTCAACAGAGCTAATTTTTCTGCAGGCAATTGGGAATTGTGTGTTTGTCATTTAGCAAATAAATTACAAGTGTTTTATTATGTAGCCTAATGTAAACCTACACAATATCCTACTAAATATTCATCTTAAGTAAGTGTACTGGTAGATTCACATGCTGTAGGATACCAATGACAAACTCTACGGTGGTCATCATCACGTCATTATCTATTATTGGTTTTGGGTAGCGTCTAGCTTGTTAAGCAGGTGAGCAGTCGGCTAATTTATGCCCAGCTGTGTGGCGTTGACAGGTTACTTCACAACAGAGACAAATAAATGTTATAGCTTGGCAACTGAGGCTTAGCGGGCAAACAACACACTTCGTCTCGATTCATTTATGTGTTACTTGGCTGGTGGGCAGGGGAGGAGGTGTGTTTCGGGCTGCAGCTGCACTGTCTGCTGCTATAATGTGCTTCCGTTTGTGTCCGTTCTGCGCGTTCACATTGACAGAGGTGTGTGCGGGTGGGGTGGGGGTGGAGGGAATATTAATTGGGGCATTATTTTCACACGCTTTTAGTCGATGAGCACTTACAAATGATCATTTCAGCCTGGGCCACAAAAAAAAAAAAGAAAAAACAAACTTTCAAAAGGGCACTTGCTTGGTCAAGAGGGCAAAGGGCAGGTGCTTTAGCACAACCTACTGTCTACCTGTGCACGCCACTGTTGCTGAATATCCAAACAAAACTGTTAGTGTAATAAAATGTAATACAGGTGTGTCTTTCACAACAAACATAAGACTGGCAAACTTTCTTAGTTTCAGTTTAGTGACAGATTTAGTCATGACATCTGCTAACATTTCTTCAGAGTGCGATACACCAAGGACATGTTTCCTTTGTTTACATTGGACCTTACCAAGTCGAATGGTGGTACAAATGTCCACATGTGTGCACCTCTGTCTGCCTACAGGGTTTTTGGCTGAAGCGATCGTTCCCTGATTGTCTTCATACACCACTGTTTGGTTGTATTTGTAGTCATCTATACCTTTTAATAGCTGCTCTAGAGACATATACACTCCTGCATTTCAGAAGCTAGAGCCATATATTCTGCTTCACATGTTGAGAGCTACTGTAGGCTGTTTGTTTGTTTTCCAAGAAACTAAAGAACTGTTTTTACTTAGGCTACACAGTATCCTGTGGTGCTGCACCTGTATGAGCTGTCTGCTGCCCAGTCAGCATCACTATAGGCTACTAGGCTTAAAACCTCATTGTCGTTTTGCTTGAAACACAACTACTTGTTTGTAGTACATATCAGTATCTAAGAAGATGCTTCACAGATACTCCATGTTCCTCTGTTGGTTCACAGAAGTTTTGTGAAAGCTTGCTTACCACAAAACTTAAGTCTGGGCGTGTACATGTTGTTAGATATATAAGGCTGCCCACAGCCTCTTTGTACATTCTAACATCACAACTTTACAGCATTGTGTAGCACAGTTTTTGATCACATGGAGTTGCTCGGAGCTTTCAATTTTGCATGTCAAACCTCTCAAATATCTATTTGAAGTGAGCTTCCTGAGACATTTTTACACATTCATCAGAGTGAGTAAAATCAGTGCCTAAAAAAATGCTTGAGTTCACCTAAATCTTTCATCTTAAATTTTTCAGAAAACATTTTTTTTGTATCCTTTTCATTAGTTGCTGCAATTATTAGATGATTAACCCAAATGATTAGAGATGAGCGAGTACAGCACTATCTGTATCTATATTTTTTAATCATATTAATTATCTGTATCTGTATCTGTGGGCGAAATTGAACTCGGAAGTTGTCTTGAAATGAGCGGGGCTTTAACTGGGATGTTATTTTAAGCAGCCAATTGATATGGGTTGATAAGTGTGTGTAAACCAGGTGTTGTGTGTGTGTGTGTGTGTGTGTGTGTAGCTGAATTAATTTGTAATATTTATAACACTACTACCTTAATTTTTATTACGAAATACAACAAGAAAGTGTCAGACACTTAGTGAAGTGAAAATAAAAAAAAAATCTCCGACAGGCAGAGATGTAACGCGAGTTGCACCACGTCTGAATGAACCCACATTTAAAAGAACTCTACTGAAAAGTAAGTCCAAACCGAAGTCATAACAAACCTGAAGCTGAAGAAACCCTAAACATTAACGTAAAAGACCCGCAAACCTGATTGACTGAAGGACAGACGGAAGGGTCAGTGAGTGAGACGAGCAGAGTGGAGTTGCTGTCGGACATAATCAGACAGCAACACATCTGTATGTGTGTAGGGGAGGAGCGCTGTGACTGACACAGAACTCAGACACAGTCAGCTATCCAATGAGGTTTTTCATCAAACCACATTCAAAATCTGAACATAGGGGGTGTATATCATATCGTGAGTAAACTATTTTGTTACTCCCCTAGCAAACGGGCCTTAAAGGGGACATATAAAAAATCCATGCATATGAGGTAACTTGAGTGTCTTCCGGCACACAAAAAGTGAAATAAACCCATCCAGTCTTTTGTGGTCTGTGTAAGTCTTACAACACAGAGAGAAGTGCTCCGTTTCAAATGTTCTCAGTTTGTGACGTCACTAGTTGAATTGGGAAAGAAAATACCCTTCCCTCCACTGGTATCTCCACCCATGGACTCCACCCCCAACCGGATAAAAGGTTTTGCAAAAGTCCGCCATTGTTTTTCATGCTAGCAAAGGAGTAATGGCTACCAGTAAAACGAAATACAGAACTTGCTTGGTTTTAGGTTGCAAAGACCAGCATGTGGCTTTACATCGAACTCTGTTTTGGCACACCTTGCGGAAGAGAGGGGCTGGGCGAGGGGGAGGTTTTTGCAACTCCAGGGGGACACACCCCAAAACAGAGCGCTCTGAAAGAGCTGGATTATACAGGGTCATAAACCTCCCCTGCTTGATTCATGTTATGTTTTGACCAAACCCCAGCACAGATATGTCATTCAGACCACAGGGAACTGTTTTAAATGGTGAAAAATGGGTATAATATGTCCCCTTTAATATGTAGGGGGAAAAAAAAACATCAAATCTGGCAACCCCAACCACTGCCAGAGGAAGCAGCACCAGCAGCTCTACCTCAGATTCTGTCTCCACGATTATCACAACATCTCTGTATGATCATTTAAAATAATTTTATGAAAAGGTCAGTGATCAATCAGGTGTAAAATGGTTCCATTTTTGTAGCAACTGCAAACATCAAATTTGTAGTAGCTGCAGCCTTCGCCCTACAGTATATTTTCAAAAACATGAGGAAAAACTTGCTCATGAATGGTATTTTTAATGAGAAATTATGAAGTTTATCTAGTCCCGCCCCTTCGACTATCAGTGACCAATTCTCACATACAGTTTATAAAACTGTAACACAAAATGAATAAGTCAGTGATTTCCTTCCTCGCTATGCTCGTATGAATCAGATAGTATTAAGCCTAATTTAAGGTTCTGCGTAAAACCCCCGTCAAGTCGACGCCTTGACACGTAGTCAGCTAGGGCTGTGATTGGTCAGCTCCAAACCTCAGCCCCCATCCCTGCCTTTTCTAGTCACACCGCCATGTTTCAACTTTTTATGTAGCGATACGAGAGTTGTTTCTACAGTGGATTGTCACAGAGAGATCTGAGACAGACTAAAAGTGCCAGAGTTTTATTATTTCCTTTCATGGTTGCAGCACGTGAAGCACCATCAATCACAAACAAAAGGTGTGCGTTATTATCTGTTATCGCTACTACTGCCTCGTCTCTGTACCTACTGTGTGTTTGTGTGTTTCATTGACAGTAAATAATGACCAACATGCTTGTAACAATTCACCTGTCTCTTCCAAGGCAATTAAGCTACAACACACTCTTGGGTAACGGGCGGATCTGTCTACCAGCAGGGGTGAATACCAACACATATACAAATAAACAAAAATAGCTGTGACTTTAGTTATTAGCTGTGTATTTCAGTTCAGACAGTTTAATGCATAACCCACCCCAAACGCTCGAGCGTAAACCCATGTACAAACAAACACAAAACTACGCACTAAGGCGCGAGGAAAACTATAGTTTGGCAGTTTGTAAAATGTCAGTGAACCTGGAGTCCAAACCAGAAGCCTTGTTCCCACCGCAGGTTCGGTCCTATGGGGTAAAACAAACACGCTTATAGAAACAGGTAGCTGGCTATGTGGCCATAGGCAGCCTGTTGACTCACAAACACGAAGAGACTGCCCTCCCGTGCATCCGAAGTTGGACCAGATGATCCCAGCTTACTCAATCGTCCACCCGTCAATGGACGATTGAGTAAATCAAAGGGTACAATCCACAAAGAGGTTAGCTCCACGGCATCGCTCTGGGCAGTGTCAAGTTGGCGTGTGACGTCACATCACCCAGCGCGTCCGCGCACGCGACCTGTTCCCCTCATGTAGCGTTTCAATAATACAACAGTGCTAACAAAAATTATCATAATTAAATGATTTTATATCCTCTGTGACCAGGTTCTGCACAATAAATGACATTTTAAAGGGTTTGGTTTACACACCTGTAGGCATCCAATGTGGTCCTTACATGCTGTGGAGGGTGACAGAGTAGCAGACATGACGTTATGTTTAAAGCAATCTTTACAGCGCTGTCCCGCTCCAACTCCCCGTGGACGCGGTTACCTTGCTGCTCTTGGGTCCCCTCACCCCCGGTGTGACTGTTGACCGGACCAGTCGACAGTCCGTTTGATACACTTTTATACTTTGTTTACGAGTTTCCTCTGTTTATAAAAAATAACAGTGCACGTTTTGAAACCGTTGTTTTAATGTTTGTGTCCAACAAAACACACATGGTTTGGTACAGTAGGTTTAACCAATAGTAATAATCTAGAAATAAATTACATTTTAAGATGCTTAAAAGACATAAAACATATATTTCTGTGACCGGAAGATAAACAAGGACATTTTAATGCTTATTTGTAACAACAACACACAGCCACAACCCCCTAGCAGCAGGGTGGCCAATCGCATAGCGAGGCGTTCCTTCCACGCAGAAGTGAAAGGGCCAACCTCCATGTCACGTTGAGGGCATTCCCCCGGCGTAGGTCCTGACGCTGAACCTTAAACCAGGCTTTAGTTTGTATTGTTTTTTTTTTAAGTATAATCAAATTTGTTCAAAAAATAATAATATAACATTTTGAAGTTGTGTGGAAGAAATACATAAAATTACAATAAACTATGCAAAACACACACAAAATGAGCAAAATGAAGGGAAAACATTCAAAATGAGAACCAAAAGCACAAAACAAAGCTCTTTGTTGTTTTCAGTGTTAATGCCCAGATTGGTTATTATTCACATGTTTGTGGCTCCACTGTGATAACAGTTGCCCTTCTCTGCTCAATGTTGTTGATTCATTGTTTGGTTGGATGCGTGTTGATGATGCTCACAGAAGTCACAGGCTCTCGTTTATTGAAGAAAAACCAATAGAAAAATAAAATCTCTGATACAAAGGCAGTGTCTTTAGGAGTAAAACAGAAGGACTGTAATAGTGAGCACAGTTTAACAGCTGATACTTCTGCTGAGGCCAAGGCGTTTCCTTGAGCCTTTGTGCACATTCACACACACTGTTTGGAGAGGACACGGAGGTGGAGCAGACAGGGAGGGAGTGATGGACTTTTCAGGTAACTTCCACTCTTTGGGTCTGCTGGAGTATTCATACAGATCCTTTCTGAATGCACTGACAGTGTTCTGTTCCTTCTTAAAGAAGATGATGTAACACTTTGGGAAGAAATGGCAGCTGAGGATACCGTAATTGGAGATGAGAATGACCACCATTTCTACAGCTGGCAAATATACTCCTGTGGTGGTCACGTAGATGGGGATGAAGATCAGCCATGAGATGAGATACAGCAGCATGCTAAAGGTAATGAAGCGTCCCTCGTTGTACTGCTGTGGCAGTTTACGTCCTTTGAAAGCGCAGATGAAGCAGACAAATGCGAGGACGGCGATGTAGCCCAACATCACCCCAAACGCCAAGTGTGAGCCCTCGTGACAGGCCTCCAGCAGCGTGGTTGGATTCCCGGTGATAGAATAGCCAGGACTCTTCAGAATCAGCCAGCAGATACAGGTCGCGACCTGCAGAGCTACGCACACACTGACGATGACGTAGGGCTGGTGGAGTTTCCTCAGCAGCTCCTGCAGTTTGGGGTTGAACTGGAAGGCCAACAGGATTTGAATGGTTTTGACCAAGATGCAGGAGACGCACAGGGTGAAGCTGATCCCATAGAGAACCTGTCGAGCTTTGCACTGGAGGTCATTAGGTTTGCCTACAAACAGCACTGCACTGATGTAACTGACAACTAAGGAGAAGAGGATGACCTGGCTCAGCGGCCCTCCAGCAGCCCTCACCACAGGAGTGTTCCTCCACCGCAGGAACAACGCAGACACCAGCAGAGCCAGGACAATGCCCAGTGCAGAGAAGCTCAGCAGAACCACAGCGAAGCCATCCTGCCACGAGAAGAAGAGCAGGCGCTTTGGGATGCAGCCAGAGCTGCCTTCAGGAGACCACTCAGTGCTCGTGTTACAGCTCAGACACTGGCTCATATCTACAGGAAGCACAAAGAAACATCACATATAGGAAATCTCCTGAAAGATGTCACAAAAATTTAATCATCAACATTCATGTCAGCATTTAGAGTAATGACCAATCTGAGCATTAATATAGAAAAGAACAAAGGATTGTTTTTGAATCCTTTTTGTTTATCTTTTTTATGTAATTTGGTATGTTTTATAAGTAATTCTTGTGTATTTTGGATATTGTTTTGTATTGTTGTTATTTTTGCATGTTTTTGTAGTCATTTTGCATATTTTTTTAGTCGCTGTGTATTTTTTTGTAACTGTGGGTTTTTAGTGTATTTTTTATGTCATTCTATCTGTTTTTTATATAATATATAAATACATAATTTTTCATTTTTGTTGCCCTTCTTTATATTTACTTGATGTTTTTGTAGTCTGTATTTTTTGTTGGTATGCTACAAATCTAGATTACCTCCCTTCCGGGATTTAATCAGTGTGTGCTGTCCTACAAAGCTCGCTGGAGCCTAATCACTATGGCAATTAATGCTAAATGACTAACCTGGTTGCAACCAGGTTTTTTCCGGCTTGGATGAAAGCCACGCTTCCTGACCAATCAGATCTCTTAGAAAACAACATTGCCCGTTGATAGAAGATCCTGGTTGGTGCAGATCTGACAGCTGAGTTTAGTAAAGAAGATCATTAATGATAAATACAATTCTTTCATTTACCGATGACATCCTTGAGGAAAGATATAGATTTTTTATCTAATAGACTGATCTACAGTCAGCTGATGAAGCCTGCGTCTCGATCATATGAAATTAATAATTAATTAATTAATTAATTAATTAATTAATTCATAGGCTGACTGCCTTAGCAGGGACATATGTTAAACAATGTGCTCTCATCTCTCATCCCAGTGTGTGTGATAGAGGTCTACTTGAAAAAAAACACGTGTGTGCTGTAATAAATTTTAACTGCAGAGCGCTGTCTGTTTATCATTCCTGCCTTTTCTGTAACAACAGTGTTGTCTTTAGTCTGAATTATGAATTTAATTATTCATCATTTTAAACTTCAGCAACCTGGTCGGTACTAAGTTATGAAGTGGATCAGATCTGATCGAGTATAAAAGCTCCGCCTCCTGCTGTGTGCTGCACTACTTCACTGTTGCTCTTCACTGTCATCATGGATTTATATTCATCATATTTGTTTGTGATCATAAACTGTTCCTTTGTTCATTGTAAAGACGCTCAGTCTGCCACTTATTTTCATTGATTGGTCAGACGCTGCAATCTCCACCCTTTTCATGTGCACGTGCACAGTGAGGCTGTGGTTTAAATTAGCGATTGATTATCGGGGATCGACATTCGTAAAACAGCTCCTATCTGACAGAGAATATTTGGTTAGTTGAAGCCAGCTAATGAAGATGAATCCAATCTAAATTCGTGACATACTGTAGGTCCTTTATGATTTATGTTTTTTGGAGTCAGTTTGTTTGTTTTTATGTAATTTTTGGATGTTTTTAGAGGAATTCTTGTGTATTTGGTTATCGTTTTGTATTGTCATTTTTGTGTTTTTGGAGTAATTTTGCATTATTTTGTGATATTGTTTTGTTGATGTGTGTTTGTAATTTTGTATTTGTTTTTAATGGAGAGATATATTTCCTCTTCTTTTGGCATTGTTTAGGGGTTTCCACAGCACATCATCGTCCTTCCTCTGTCTCCTGTTCAACAATGTCCTTTATGTCCTCCTTCACTGCCTGGCAGCTCTGTCCCTGACATCTTCGTTATCATCTCTCCAATAAAGGACCAAACCACCGCAGCGTCGTCTCTCTTAAACGTCCAGTATTATGCTATTTTTCACTCATCTCCAATTGTTCTAAGAACCCCAACAACATAGCATTTGAGGTTTATTTTCCCAAACTCACCTGTTTTATGGAGTTTTAGCTCTCTGAAAAGTCACTGGGCTAAACACTGGGATAGTCAGTGGAATTAACTCAAGTCACTGGGATAAACACACACGCTGAAGCACAAACACGTCAGATCATCCCATAAAGGCAATATAAGGCAATATAATGGCTACTAAAAATGGAACTGATTGTGAACGCACTTGCTGCGCCGCAGGGAAATAATCTTTCAACAATCAGCTGTTTCAAACACTCACATAAGATGCTACGTCGCTTTCTTGTCCTTCGAGCCTCTTATGACCACAGAAATAGTCCATTTAACACAATCATCGCTTTTTTTGTCCAACTGCTGCATCACATTGGGTCACAAACACGTCAGATCATCCCATAAAGGCAATATTAGGTGGCTTAACGGTTGCTAAAAATGAAACTGATTGTGAGCGCTCTTTGTTTTATCTATATACTGGATTATCTATACTGAACGGAAAGATATTAACTGTAACATCAACTTGCCATCGCTATGTTTGTTTTACCTGTGATGTAGTTTGAGAGGGAGGAGCTCACATTCTTATGTAGGGTAGGAGGAGTCAGGATTGTCAGGACAAGGAGTTTCCGCTTAGTGATGTCACAACGCACACTGTTTGGAGCTGACTTTTAACAAAATGTGGAATAGAATAGAAACAGAACTTTTTCAACTTTGTCCCTCTGAATGAGGCTAAAGGAATGTATATCACTGTAGCAAAACCATTTTACAGGTAAAGTGAATTTTTCACAATACTATCCCTTTAACTTCCCACCAAACTGTCCTCCTTGAGCTGTCCCTGTGATGGACTGAGCTTATCCTCAGCTCTTCTGCTCAGTGGTACCCTCCCAGAACTGGCAACAGAAAAACATCAAAGGAAGCTTTGTTTAACTGGTTGTATGCAGGCCAGTCTTTGAACTTCTATAATCTCTGCCCAGTTTGTGTTCCACAGAGATGTGATCATGTGTTTTTCCTGCTGATGCGGCGTGTCTGCCAGGCTGTAGACAGAAACTCAACTAAAACGGGCAAATGTAGACACTATTATAAAGGACCAAACAAACCGGGGAAAAGAGGGGAACGGGAAGAGAAAAAAAGAAAGAAAAGAAGCTGTAGCTGTAGAAAACTCATGCAAGCTATGGGAGAATACTGAAAGTCCACACAGGAAAGAGCCACACTGTGTGTGTCACCTGTGCTGTTAGAGTAGTAGTTCTCGGTGCAGTTGGTGCACTCGTAGCAGCAGGTGTGCTGACCCTCTGCGGTTTTCTTGAACTCTCCAGGTAAACAGCTTTCAGAGCATTTGGAGACGATGTGCTTAAAAACACAGACACATCGTCATCGTCAGGCTTCAATTCTCTCTGCTGTCTTTTTACTCTTATCTTTATTATGTGTGGATTTTGTCTTTTGGATTGTCTCATATTCACACTTGACATGTACACACATTTTTGAGTTGAGTTTTGTGTGTGTGTGTGTGTGTGTGTGTGTGTGTGTGTGTGCGTGTGCGTGCGTGCGTGCGTGCGTGCGTGCGTGCGTGCGCGTTTACTACCTACCCGTAGCTCCTTGAATTTCGTCACTGTGTGATGGTTGGTGTGAGTAAAGCTGTGGTTTTGCGGGTGATACTCTGCTACAACATCGGAGACGTGGATGCTTCCTCTGTCTGACCTCCACATCACCACATTGTAGCCCAGGTTAATGTCTCCTCTGCTGTCAAACCTGTAGTTCTTTCCTCTGACCGTAAACTCTTCCATCCACAGGGCTTGGAGAACCTGCATAAAGCAGCAAGGCCCAATGGAATAATAAGAGGTACAGCTACCCTGACACCAGCACAGGGCTGCAATAAACAATATGTGAATCCGTTTTAAGTTCATGATAGAAATATGAAATGGAAATCCACATTACTTAAGATACAAAGTACAAAGTTGATAGTTACACATTATGTTTCAGTCACGCAGCATCACTGGTTTCAAATATATCCTACCCTGTTGGAATGAGCCTCAAAAAGAGTTCAGATGAGCAATCAGGAATTCATTTCTAGAGTTTCTTTGCCTTCTGAAATAATCCCATATTGCATCAGAGGGAAATAATTTTACTATTTACAGTATCTCACAAAAGTGAGTAATCCCCTCCTATTTCTGCAAACATTTAATGATATCTTTTCATGGGACAACACTGAAAAATTTACACTTTGATATTATGTAAAGTTGTCAGTGTATAGCTTGTATAACAGTGTAAATTTACTGTCCCCTCACAATAACTCAACACACAGCCATTAATGTCCTGGCAACAAAAGTGAGTACACCCCTAAGCAAAAATGTCCACATTGGGCCCAATTAGCCATTTCCCCCTCCAGTGTCATGTGACTTGTTAGTGTTACAAGGTTCAGGTGTGAATGGGGAGCAGGTGTGTTAAATTTGGTGTTATCACTCTCACGCTCTCTCATACTGGTCACTGGAAGTTCAACATGGCATCTCATGGCAGAGAACTCTTTGAGGATCCGAAAACAAGAATTGTTGCTCGACATAAATATGGCCTAGGCTATAAGAAGATTTTGCCAACACCCTGAAACTGAGCTACAGCATGGTGGCCAAGAGCATAGAGCGGTTTAACAATACAGGTTTGACTCAGAACAGGCCTCACCATGGTCGACCAAAGAAGTTGAGTGCACGTGCTTAGCATCAAATCCAGAGGTTGTCATTGGGAAATATGAGTGCTGCTAGCATTGCTGCAGAGGTTGAAGGAGTGGGGGGTCAGCCTGTTAGTGCTCAGACCAGAAGGAAACTTCTAAAGATGAGGCACAAGAAAGCCTGCAAACAGTTTGCTGAAGACAAGCAGGCTAAGGACATGGATTACTGGAACCATATCCTGTGGTCTGATAAGTCCAAGATAAACTTGTTTGGTTCAGATGGTGTCAAGTGTGTGTGGCAGCAACCAGGTGAGGAGTACAAAGACAAGTGTGTCTTGTCTATAGTCAAGCATGGTGGTGGGAGTGTCATGGTCTGGGGCTGTATGAGTGCTGCTGGCACTGGGGAGCTACAGTTCATTGAGGGAACCATGAATGCCAACATGTACTGTGACATACTGAAGCAGAGCATGATCCCGTTCCTTCACAAACTGGGCCTCCAAAGCAACCACTGCCTTACTAAAGAAGCTCAGGGTAAAGGTGATAGACTGGCCAAGAGTGTCTTCAGACCTAAACCCTATTGAGCATCTGTGAGGCACATCCACCAGCTTCGTGATGTTAATGTCGGCGCCAGGCAGTATTAAATAGGGGGGCATTAGGAAAACTGCGGGGGGCACAAAAACACTCCCCCCACCCCACCCCCCAGCCGCACACCAGCTTTATGTGCATAGTATGCAGCAGAGGTGAAAGAAAGAAGGTAGACATTATTGGCTGTGGGTTGAGTTATTGTGAGGGGACAGTAAATTTACACTGTTATACAAACTCACTAATTTACATTGTATCAATGTGTAATTTCTCTAGTGTTGTCCCATGAAAAGATATAATTAAATATTTGCAGAAATGGAAGGGATGTATTCACTTTTGTGAGATATGTTTTCTATTCTTGGGGAGAACCGAGCCAACCCATTGAACTGTTTTAACCTTTGCCGTTACTAATTCAGAGTAGGGCTGAAACGATTCCTCGAGTAACTCGAGTAATTCGAATACAAAAAAGCCTCGAGGCAAATTTTCTGCCTCGAGGCTTCGTTTAATTCACGTTGCCATGGTATCACTCCCGCTTTGAAGACCACTCCGCAGCTCCGAGATCATTGTTTCACACGGACTGTAATACTGACGCGCATTTAACAAGTGACGGTATTTATTTTGCTCACACACAAACAATGGCCGAAAATGAAAGAAGTTCTTTTAAAAGACAGAAAATGTCCAAGGTGTGGAATCATTTTACGCTGCGTAAAGCGGACAACATGGTGCAGTGTATTTACTGCAAAACGGACCTGGCGTACCATAACAGTACATCCTCGATGCTGCAGCACCTGAATAGAAAGCACCCCCACGTTAACAGTGCTTCTCCGAGCGGACTCGGCCCGTCAACAAGGTAACGTATTTTTACGATTACTAACTGACACTATCGCTTTTCAGAATATTTGTGCAGTGCTTGTAATTATTAATAGCCTGTCATGAGCTGACAGTGCCAACAAGGCATGACAAATAACGAGAGAGAAAATGCACCAAAATCTCATTAATTTATCCCTCCTCACCGCAAACTCCGCTCGCGGGCACATGCACGCGCGCGCGAGCACACACACACACCAGTGGCGGCTGCTGGTCTTTCATGCAGGGGAAGCTCATTTTCTGCCTACTTCAGAAAATGTATCTGTTTATTTAAATGTGAATTCTAGTAGAATTCACATTTTGTTGTCAACAACTATATTTGTAGATTATCACACACGCACGCGCGTAGCTGCTGCGCGCTGGAGTGTGAGTGTTTGGTCAAAAGTCTCACAACACAAGCAGTAACAGTCTCCACAAACACCAAAAACAGACACTAGGTTTGTCAGAAGTTGATTCGCTATGAGAGGATCAGCAAAGTCTCCGTGTCAACACAGAGCAACGGACTGAAATATTTGAAAAACCCGCCTGTGTGCTTATAACGTCATACTCTCTGATTGGCTCATTTCGCTGTCAATCAAAATTGAATTAGCCTCAGACAGATCATCCAATCATCATCCATTATTCCAGCGTCCGGAACAGACAGATCCAGCCCACTGCTCCATAGACCTCCTGTGAAGCCCGGCGTCCGATGGGCGGGACTAAGTGCGTCATAACCGAGCATTTATCCAATGAGCGTCTAGTTTGACTGCAGTGGATAAACCCCTAAATACTCTACCAACCACCATTTGCTCGTTTAAAGGCTTGCACATGCAAGTTCTCTTTTTTTCTGTTTTGTACCTGTACATTTTTTGTTATTTATTTTTTGTCCTCATATGGGCTTTCACAGAAAGATTTGTTAAACAGGCTTAGTTTTGGAGCCAATTGTTAAGCGTGAAGTGTTGAGTTTAAATAAAAACGCTTTTTGAGAGGAATAACAGTCAATTGCATGCTCATTTTAAGAGGCCTTTTATGTTGCATTACACACTATTGATATAGTTATTTAAAAACACAAAAGTGTAATTTATTCGATTACTCGATTAATCGATGGAAAAATCGACAGAATACTCGATTCCAAAATTATTCGATAGTTGCAGCCCTAATTCAGAGACAGTAATGAAACTGACTCCTATCCCAGCAAAACAAAGCTTTGCTATTCATTTGAAACTTTGTTCTTTTAGGGGTGTATTTCATTAAACCCAGCTCAGGAATATTTCCAGGTTTAACGTAAGAGTCCGGCTCAGTGAAGCCGGGTTCTACCAGGTTTCAACAAGTATAAAACCCCGTAGTTGCCATGGAAATAATCTGTGCCGCAAACCTGCTTCACCCAGGTAGGCTTGGTTTATCTGCAGATGCACTCATAAAACCACGTCATTATTTTAAAAGATGTAATTTTGTAGTGCCTTAAAACACTCAACAAAGATCTACCAATAGAAAAAGGAGTCAAAAAGACTTCTGTTTTACATTTTCTTGATATCTACTGATTTAATGCAGTATTTTAAAAGGAAATTAAACAAAATATAATGGTAAATGTTTAATTATGATTAAGTGTTATACAGTAAAGGAAATAAAATTGAAAAGTGTTTCATTTGAAAATTTGAATGAAATAAAACTCTGCTGTTGTGCATGGGTATAATACTATCACATTTACTGAAACATTACTTTCACCCATGCAGACACATAAATACCTCCCAGGGTTGGACTCTGCCCGCCGTCCTACAGTCTCTCCTCTGACACACTGAAGCCACAGCCTGTGCTATGGCACTCACAGCCATCTCAATGCCGAAAACACCGTCTGCAGAAATGTGTTTCCTGAGGATGGATAAAGCTTTGGATGGATGATCAATGTTTGAAGACATATTACTGCTGCTCAGCTTTGAGTAGAACTCCTTCAGGAAAGAGTTATTTTCCATGTAATTGTGCTCTGCTGTCTCCAGTCTGTTCAGGTACTCATTGAAGGATGTCAAATTCTCTTTTTTGAAAGCAAAGCCCACAACGTGTCCGATATCTTCCAGAGATAAGTTGCCCCTCACAGAGCTGCTGGAGGACCAGCTGTCACTTGCTACCCACACTCTTCTCATGGTGTGCAGGGCGAGTCCTTCTCTCACAGCTTGGTCATGGAGTTCCTGATACAGAGCTTTCATGAGAGAAGGCTTAGCAAAAGACACAATGACCTGGACCTTATGGTTGGTGAGGATGGTTTCAGCAGCCTTCGTCATGGTGGAGCTCAGATCCTCTCTGCTCACAGAGCGAGGTAAAACCAACTTGAAGGCCACACAGATTCCCATCTTAGAGGCTTGACTGCTGAAGTGATCTAGAGCTGATCGGCCGTAGTCTCCATCTGAGATGACGACTCCTACCCAGTTCCAGCCATAGCTTCTAAGCAGATTGGCCATGGCAGCTGTCTGATGCTCGTCGTTAGGTATGGTCCTCAGGAAGGAGGGGAAGCGCTTCTTATCGCTCAGAATCACCGCAGTGGACGAGTAACTAATCTGCAAACATAGAGTCAAAGATGATTCATACTAAATAAAAACAATGTTATTCATTTTTCTCAAAAAGTAACTAAACCTTGAGGTTTTGGCTGATGTATTATGTGCATCTAGGTTGAAAATAAAAAAAATAAATAATACCTTGCTTATGGGCGGAGCTTCAGCAGCAGTTAGAACACACCTTGTCTTTACTTTAAAATATAAAAAAAAAACAATCTTTGCTATCCTAACTACTCAGTATTCACTATAGCTCTCATTCATAATTATCTCAATCCAACCTACTCACCACAGATTGGAGAGTCCACAGGTAATAGTTTTAGGAGGAGCGGGGCTAACAGTGACGTAAAAAGCCAACAAAACATCACAAAATACTTAGCCACTAGCAACATTCTATTTTAATAGGCTGGTTTCAACCCATAGAGGGCAGTCACTCTTACATTTTTACAACAAAATGTAACAAATTCAAATGCTTTGATTCATGTCCAACTGTTCTTGACATTTTAGTCAATCAACAACTCTACTTTATACTAAATGCATTTGTTTTCAGCAGAAAAGGTGATCTCGGGCTTTAGTTACATTTTAAGTTGGTGGAAACACCCCTTCTTACAGATTGCTGCCAAGCTTGATGTTAAGCATTTCTTCAGTTTTTAGTT